>NC_139563.1:22787230-23363135 GCF_965112155.1 Podarcis liolepis
AAACCTATCCGTTTGCCAATTTTCGCTTGCAAGTGCCTTCTCCTTATCCCTACATTAATGTTAATGTTTCTGTTTGAGCAGAATACGTTTGCCAGGATAGTATGTAGTTTTGCCCAAACCAACATAGCTAATCCATATATATGCCTGCTATATATACAGTAGATATATTAATTTAATACCTTCACTTTCTTTTCTCTGCAAATTAAAATATACAGGCTTCCCACAGAAAACTGATTACCATTTTTATTTGATTTTCCCTGTGATCCTAAGCACTGGCTCAACCTGATAGCACCAACTTCGAGTTTGCCAACCCACTTAAATGTATCACATATATGTAGCTGAAAAGCATAATTCTGCGTGGAAGGAGAGTGGGGCAGGGAGAACTTTGTACAATTATATAAGAAGCACTTATTTAAATATGGAATTGATTCTCTAGAGCTGTTGACCCTGTGCTCTCATTTACACCTGTGCTAACTGAAGATCTAACCTCATCATCTTGAACTTATGTGAGGTTTTGCTCTATACAAGGTATAACTACACAAGCTCAGTGGTGGGGCTGAAGAATCAAATTTTCACCTTGGGATTTCATTTAGTGTGTTTTGAATTATATAATTTCCCTGCTTTGGTACATCTAAACTACACCCCCCCACACCCCCTCTCCCAGTTCAATAATAACATAAAAATGCACTAAGATTTGCAGGAAAAGATGGTGCTATGAAGCAACTATTTGTTTTCAGGAACTTAATTACCTTTTTTACCCCACCGCCTATAACCAGGATCCAAGTCAATTGTCTTCTTTTCCTTGCTAGTTCACTGGATTTGTTCTATCCTCTGAAACCTAAAGCAACACAGGACAAGAAATACTTTCATTTATTGGCAGCTAAAAAATGGGCATGTTATAATTAAGTGGAATTATTTCTGTTAATCACACAAATGTACACAGATGTTGAAAAATTATGAACTAGGAGTACTTTCCTCCTCAGTTATGCAAATTCCCAGTTAATTAGCATCATGATTGTATTGCTGATTATTTAGCCATTGTGCAGGCTTCTGTCTTTAGCAGAAACTTCCTGCAACAAATTTGACTACTTCTTGGCCTCATCCTTTTACCAGCTGTGTTTACATGATCAAGGCGAATCATATTTAATGTGCAGCAACAGAATCTATTCCAAACCTAACTTCTGCACTACACACATGTATTCCTAACTGAACGAAGAGGAATAGGAGGAGAACAGTATCCTCTTTTAGTGGTATATATAAACGGTGGTAAAAGGCGTTTCCGTGCGCTCTGGTTTCCGCCACGGTGTTCTGTTGCACCAGAAGCAGTCTAGTCCTGCTGGCCATATGACCTGGAAAGCTGTCTGTGGACAACATAAGTTTTAACAATGCTTATGTCCAGCAGGGTAAATTCACATCAGAGAGTTGTAACGTAGGAGAAGGAGACAAAACAATGCCACAGTCCACTCTCCATTCCATAAACATGATTAAGGCAGGGGCGGAGGAAGGGGTGCGGTAGGGGCGGGCCGCCCTGAGTGTCACCACTGAGGAGGGTGACAAAATGCCGGGCAGCACCGCGGGGCATGCAGCGCGCCCGAGCCACGCGTCTCTCCTGGAAGAGCCACGGTGGCTTCGGTGCACGCAGGCTCCGCACTGTCCATATGGTCCGCCCGCTGCCTCCCCCCCAGCTGTAGGGCAGCTGAGTGGGAGGAGGCAGGCAGACTCCAGAGGCCCTGTGGTGCGCCCTGCCCCAGACGCCCGAGCGGCTTCCTCTTGTCGCTGGATTAAGGGAGTGAGAATATTACGAATGCATTGGTATGTAGTCTTATATATTGTCTGGGTCTTCGGTTCATTAAAAGTAATCATGCATGACATGATATGAATGAGTAGCATGCTAGTACAGATAATGCATTTGCTTCCACTTTGCTCCTCCCTCTGTACAACCAGGTAAACAAACCAGAAATGAATATGACTGCTGAATCTGGGATTTTCATCAGTTGTTCTTGATCAAGACAAAATCATAAACCAATTTTAAACAGGGATTTGTTGTTGGTTTGCCAATTCTGGTTTGTTTAAGAGTAATAAACCAGATTCCTGGGATCAAAAACCACTCAAAACTTTCCACTTACATGTGCTCATGCAAAGGGAGGAATAAAGAGGGAGTGAAGGGGCTGCCTATACCAGCACAGTACTCATTTACATTGTGGATTATTAAGCCATAACTCATGGCCTATCGTGTGCAAACACACACAGTCACTAGAAGATCCTGTCCCTAGCTGAAAACTCCAAAACCGAGTCTTCTAAGCTATTTCAGAAAGCAAACATTTTCACTATGTGATGCAGTACTAAATATAGTTGTTACTCGTTCATGAAATAAAATTAATGAAGACAGATGACAACATTTGGCTCCATTAATTTAACTTTGTTTAGGATAAAATTTGTAAGGGTTTGTGAGGCAGAATCCAGATTTCTAGTGGATGTGACACTAGTAAACCACAGGGATAACACAAGCTGTGACAAACAATCTGAATGAAAAAATGATGTGTGAGATTTCCGATGTCTTGCTGAGATGCACAGCAAAATCCTTCTTCCCAAGAGGGAAAGACTTTAAGAAAAAGCGCTTTAATATAAACCTAAAATAAATAGAACATGGCAGCTATTCAATCACTTGCTTTAAATTAACAGCAGGGCAATTTTATGAAAAAAGATGAGGGGGCTGTCTTAAAAGCAAATCATATTAAAGGGTCACATAAACTAAAGAGCTTCTTAAAGAAGTGTCACTGTAATTAGATTAAGCCCTGCTTTCCACCTCTAAACCCAAAAATATATGGATGTTCTAGTTGTGTTATTTAATTCATGTTTGCTGCAGAAAGATACCTATTTCAGGTGCCATTGAAAAGCAGGGTAATGCAACCACTCACGTGTAACACTTAGTTGGTTTAAACTCTAATAGATACTTGCTTGATTAAAATAAAAACTCACCCCCAGTGTTAGGTAACATGGAATTATATTTTGATGTTGTTAAATCAATAAATACGACTAGGAAGTGGCTGTTTTCACTCCTACTCCTTTCATCAAAGTGCAAGTCCATTGCTTCAAATCTCTAACAAGAAAGCTTCCCTCCTGGTTGCTACATTTATCATCAGAACTCTTAAGACCCCTTCCTTAACACCAGTTAAGTGTATCTCCTGAAGAGTTAGAGGGATATCAAAGTTGTCCAACACACAAGAGGAGTAAATTAATCAAAAGATATCAACTATGGAAGAATACTTGGACTTGTTATTAAGGCCCATCTAACTTCTGTCAATAACATTAACAGGGATTGGACCCAGACAGAACTCAGTCAGAGCATAGGGTAGCCACACTCCAGCTAAAATCTTTTCTGTGAACAGAGTGCCTTGCGGATCACTATCTGAGTGCCAGCGTGTATAAGGAACAATGAAGCACAATGGGTGAATAATAACTTTTCGGTCTGATTGGCAACTGCCTTGTCAATCCTAATTGATTAGGCATTAGCAACCACCTAATTAAGGGAAAGGGACGTGGGTGGCGCTGTGGGTTAAACCACAGAGCCTAGGACTTGCTGATCAGAAGGTGGGCAGTTCGAATCCCCGCAACGGGGTGAACTCCCGTTGCTCGGTCCCTGATCCTGCCAACCTAGCAGTTCGAAAGCACGTCAAAGTGCAAGTATGATAAATAGGTACTGCTCCGGCAGGGAAGGTAAACGGCGTTTCCGTGTGCTGCTCTGGTTCACCAGAAGCGACTTAATCATGCTGGCCACATGACCCGGAAGCTGTCTGCGGACAAATGCCAGCTCCCTCAGCCTACAGAGCGAGATGAGCACGCAACCCCAGAGTCATCTGCGATTGGTCAGGCGTACCTTTACCTTTAATTAAGATTATGAGAAGATTTCATCCCCTATTACAACTGCCCCTCCTTTTCCTTCCTCTGTTCATGTCCACTGTTGTATTTAGTTTTTAAGCTCTTTAGGAATGAGATCTGGCTTCTTGTACTTGGCACCTTACAGAGCAAAACATCAATGACAGTAGACAAGTACACACATGTATATATTTGATACTATTCTGACAGATGCAAGGAAAAGGAAGTTCCTGATAACAAGGAAGGTTCTGGTAACCAAAGCAGTGGTGGTCTTTGTTTACTCAGGCCTATGGCACAGCATATATTTTATATGTAAAAGATCCCATTTCAAGCCCTTCTTGTCTTGGGTTATGATATCAGATTGCAGGATGGCAAAATACTTTTCTGTGCCTTGGAAAGTCTCTACTAATCAGAGTCGGCAGTGTTGAGTTAGATGGAGCATTGGTCAATTTCAGCATAAAGCAGTTCTCATTGTTTAGTCTCTTTCTTCCTCCACCCCTTCAAGCTTGACAACAGGTAGCTTAAAACAACTGTTCAAATAATTAATTAACGTTCATGAATAAAATCTGAGAGCTACTCCAACAGTTGCGGCATCCATACCCAAGCAGTCAGTCACTCCTGTGCCAGTCCACATTACTAATGCCTAACCTGCATCGCTCTTATTTTAAAACCTCTCTTTCCTGCCCTGGACACCCTTTTCAAATGCAGGGCAGCCTTGAGTGTCATGAAATTGTAACACAACTGACCTCAACTGATTTGTTAGGAACTGGAAAAATGTACACTTCAGAAATGAATTACTTTCTAAATCCTCTGAAATCCTCCTCCGTAAGTCGGTATATTCCTTGCTTCTTTCCTCATATAGTTTTGGCTAAGCTGCTCTTCATTAAAGCAAGGCTCATTATGCAGCTACAGTGGAGATGTTCCCAGAGAGACAGAACTATCCCTACCTACAATGTTGGCAGGGAGAATATTAGCTCTCAAATATGGACATAACATATATGATAATAAAGAGCAAAGCAAGTAAAGCACAAAATCCTCAGATGTGGCACAGTGAGCCTAGTGAAGTCAAGAAAAAAACCTAGTTGAGCTGCCCAAAGTATAATCAAAATTGATCAAAGCTCATGTGGTCCCACTCATTCTTCCCCAGTGGCAGGTTTTGGTTTTGGTTTTAAATGGGATTAGGCTCAAATGGGATGTGGAGATACAGGATCAAAGAAGTAGAGAAGTGGAACAGTCAATCCCTCTCACAGGGAACTCAGAATTGTAGCTCTGGGAAGGAAATAGGGGCTGTCCAAACAACTGTCCGAATCCTCAACAACAGCTCCAAGAATTCTTTGTGGGAAGCCATGGCTGTTCAAAATGGTACCATAGTGCTTTAAATGTGTCCAAAATGTGGAAAAAATCACCTCCCTGCTCATCTCTGTCCTGCCAGAACAAGCAGAGTTGCTGCTTCTATGTTCAGTTGCACTCATACTTCTTCTGTAAAACCATGGCTGGGATTGGGCTAAGCAGTTATTTGAAATATATTAAATAAAATCATAGAATTGTGGAGTTGGAAGGTACCTCAATGGTCATCTAGTCCACCCCCTGCAATGCAAGAATCTGCAGGTGGCCCGTATGGGGATTGAACCTGCAGCTTGTCATTAATAGCACCATGCTCTAACTAGCTGAGCTAACTGAAAATAAAGGTATCTGAAGAAGTGTGCATGCACACGAAAGCTCATACCAAGAACTAACTTAGTTGGTCTTTAAGGTGCTACTGGAAGGATTTTTTTTATTTTGAAAATAAAGGTAAAGGTACCCCTGCCCGTACCGGCCAGTCTTGACAGACTCTAGGGTTGTGCACTCATCTCACTCTAGAGGCCGGGAGCCAGCGCTGTCCGCAGACACTTCCGGGTAACGTGGCCAGCGTGACAAGTTGCATCTGGCGAGCCAGCGCAGCACACGGAATGCCGTTTACCTTCCCGCTAGTAAGCAGTCCCTATTTATCTACTTGCACCCGGGGGTGCTTTCGAACTGCTAGGTTGGCAGGCGCTGGGACCGAGCGACGGGAGCACACCCCGCCGCGGGGATTCGAACCGCCGACCTTTCGATCAGCAAGTCCTAGGCGTTGAGGCTTTTACCCACAGCGCTACCCCCTAACTGAAAACAGTCCATTCTAATTCTTCAGCTTTTATTTTTTTTCTTGACTTCATGCTTTTACATTGCCCTGTGATTTGTATGAGTGCGTGTGTGTTCCGCTTGGGTATTATTTTCATGTGGAGCGGTATATAAGTTCTGAAACAAACACAAAACATTTGAATACTTGCAAAAAGGAAACTTTTCTTTAAAAAAGCATTTCTTTCTTTCTTTCTTCCTCCCTCCCCCTCCCCCTCTCTCACACAGGGGAAACGCCTTTTCTGGAAGCGTATGCACGTTGTTGTGACACGTGTGTGCGTGAATCTCTAAACGCAATGAATACCCCCATCGCGTTTAAAATCAATTTTTCTTATTCATATGCTTGCTTTTTTTTCTTTTTCAAAATTAATAAAACAGTTGCCAGTAAAACCCAGAGGATTCATCAACTGTTACCCGGGAACAAACACGCGTCCTTTTCCTTGCCTTAGATGGCTTCCCAGCCCAGCCTTGGCCCGGAAAGTCTCACCAGTTCAGCGAGATCTGTACACTACTGTTTACACGGGTAGCTGCGTTCCCAAGAACCCACAACGCCTGTCCCCTCGCTCTTTTCCTAACGCGTCCGGCTTCTCCCGTTGCTAGGTTACACCACCAGGCGAGAGACTTCAGCGCATGCGTAACAGGAGCTTCCCGGGCCCGTAAAGTATAGGAGGGAGGAAAGCAGAGCCTGCTGTAGCTAGTCATAGACTTGCTCAACTAGACTTGCACACCACTTACAGATTCCGGGTTCGCTTTGAACGCCATCTTTATTTCCGCAGGGGCGGGACTAAAAGCGTCTTATAGAAATCAATGAGAGGGGCAGGAATTTAACGTGCGCCTTCTCTCCACCATTCCAACAAAACGTGGCAGCAATGACAATTCTAGTACCCCTTCCAACTCAGGTCTTAGGTATGGGTTTTTATTTTTATTTTAACTTTGAAACATTTAAAAGCACAACAATCTGCACTCAAGTTTTCAGATTAAGATTGCTTTTACGTGCGTGAATGAATGTATATGCATGGCTTTTAATTGTTACCCGTTCTGGTATTGCTTTTTGGTTTTTGGTTTTGTTTTCCACCGAAGAGCGAGGTGGAAGTGTTTCAAATAAATAAACAAACTGAGCCCTGGATTTTCTACTGGGACGTGTGACTTTAGTAGGCTGATCGTTTTATTTATTTATACCCCTCCTTTTCCCTGACAGCGACTTATATTTACAGCAACCCGTAAATGTGTGTGTATGGGAGATTTTTGGTTGGAAATCTAAACCAATCTCATCCTCAGCCGTCGCAGAATAATTGAATCGTAACTTTAAAGACCTTATCTCTATGTAGTCATTGTGTTGCTGATCATGATGACGACGCCGATGACGACGACGCATGCGCAGTTACTAGCAAGGATCGGGGGTTTTGAAAGCTTCTCAGAAGGAGGAGCCTCTGCTCCTCCGTCCGCCTTATTTTCTTGGAAACCCTTTTCGTTATCTCACGCCTACGCCACATTACAGAGGTGGTGTACAAGAGACATACGATCCAGTGTTAGTTCCTAAAACACCCACATTCCCTCTGGTACAAAATAACGCAGTTCCCATTCGGAAATACAGTAATTCACACACAAACACATACTGCATTTTAATTTGTATATATGCGTGTGTGTATTTTAACCGCACCTTCCATAATGTGTGCTTTCCTACACTTGGTCACACAGCTGTGAGCTCAAGATTAAACTGCCCAGTTACAAATACCATCATGGACAGCAATAATAATCACAGAACAAACGTGAGCAGAATAAATCCACCACTAAAGTAGAATACACCAAACCATAAACTTTATCCATATTCTATTTCCTCATATCTGGGATTAAAACATAAGGTTTCCGGGTCCAAAGGCAGCACATAATCTTCCATACAGACATGGGACTCAACATCTTTCTTTTGAGAATTTGAACACTGACTAAAGTCCCCTTCCACCATAACGGCCTTCACTCCCTTTAGCTACTCTTCAGGAACAGACTGGCCCACCTTCAAAAGTGGGAGTGAGAAGAACCACCATCATTCTCTGTAAAATAAAACCAGTGCTTTTTTCTTTAAAAAAATGTTTAGGGATACTCTCATTTTGACCCAAGAAAACCACCATTTTATAGTGCAAATTGGGAAAAATAAATACAGTAAATGGACAAAAGTACAAAGATTCAAAAAATGTTTAGGGGTATGCATACCTCTGTATCCCCCCAGGAAAAAAGCACTGAATAAAACCTTAATAAGATTGTCCCCTGCCCCCTGTGGAGCTAATGAGAGTTTGCCTTCACCACTCCATAAACACAACAGAAAGGTCAGAACACGATTAAAAACATTTGTATTCTGCCCTTCCTCCAACTTGCTCAGACACTATATGTGGCAATTATCCCAATTTATTTACGACAATTTTGCAACATAGGAACATGCCATTGGTCCATCTAGGGTTGGGAACCTGTGGCCCTGCGTACATTTGCTGAACTACAGTGCTCATCATCCCTGACCATTGGCCATACTGGCTGGGGCTGATAGGAGTTGGAGTCCAACAACACCTGGATAGTCCACCACTGAGTCCGACACCAGTGCTAACTATCAAACTGGGTGAAATTATCCCAGAAGTTCACATGCATATTGAGGCATTTTGTAACTGAAGTGCAGGAGGAATTGACGATTCTACTGATCTGAAAGGTGTGATTACATCCAGGGTAATAATTTGTAGGAGCTAATTGGAAAACTGGAGTAATGTAGTCATAAGCATAAGAATATGGTCTCAGGACATTGGAATATTGGTCTCTTTCTACAGTGGTACCTTGGGTTAAGAACTTAATTCGTTCTGGAGGCCCATTCTTAACCTGAAACTGTTCTTAATCTGAGGTACCACTTTAGCTAATGGGGCCTCCCGTGCCGCCGCCGCACGATTTCTGTTCTCATCCTGAAGCAAAGTTCTTAACCCGAGGTACTATTTCTGGGTTAGCTGAGTCTGTAACCTGAAGCGTCTGTAACCAGAAGCGTCTGTAACCCGAGGTTACAGACTGTATTGGCAAGTGATATGCATACTCTGCACTGGGAATATTTGCTTCCATTCATGATTTAATTGTGGACCTGTCACTCATCTCTATTTGTTCATTGTTGCCAATATAAACATTATTCTCATGGGACTATTAGCAAATTGGTATTTGGAATGAACTTTTTAGCCTTCTTTTATCAGAGAGCTTTGCTGTTCAAATTCCTCCTGTGAGAATCTCTTTCTCCACCTTTCTTTCAAATAAGTAAAACAACACATACACACACATTGTTTTATGAAATAGTCAGCCAACCCCCCTCCCACAAAGAATCTATTAGCTTTGTGAAAGAAAACATCCTGGTCCTCATCTCATTCTGCACTGACTATTCAGAACTTGAGTTTCATCTAATGCTATGAACAAATGAATAGCATTTGGCAGTGTGTACTGTGGCAAAGGGATTCATGGCATTTTTCTATTCAAATGTCATGGACAGGTTGGAGGCAGAGGAATGGTGGGAGGAACCAGCTTGGGAACCACCAAGGGAAGAAGGCTCAGAGCCTGGGGAGTGGTGGTGGGACAACAATGAGGGGTCACACAGAGAAAAGAGAGAAGACTGGGAAGAGGAGGTGTCAGAAGCTGAAGATGTAACAGGGCTTAGTGAGCTGGAAGAATCTGTGGCAGAGAGCAGTCCAGAACCAGAAGCTGAAGCAGGCGAGTGGGTGGCAGAGATGAATCAGGCTGATGAAAGAGTCATGAGGATCTCCCTCACCTGCTTCAACAAGCTCCTCTCAACCCTTCTCTCCCACTGTGCAAACACAATCTCTGATTGCTTGGGAAGAAACCCTGGAGAGGAAGGGGCTTAGGCAGCTGTGGGGAGAGGGTACCTTCAGCCTCAACAACTGCTTCATGGAAGCTAGACTTACTGGAGATGAGTTGCTGGGCTTATTAGGCCTGACACTTCTGTGCAGAACGTGTTTTTGCTAATAATGAGTTAACTCCAACTTGCACAGTGTGATTTACTGCTGGCTAGCTGCTGACATCAAACAATATACAGTACTAGCTTTACCAACAAGAGCATGACTATTTTTGTTACATATATTATGTGCATACAGCACTACCACCATGCCACTGGTTGCAAATCCATTATTTATTTCCAATATACTCAGTTTTAATCACATACACCAGTGGTGGGAAATCTTTTTCAGACCAAGGGCCACATTGCCTTCTGGGCAGACTTCTGGCAGCCAAATTCCAGCAGAGGGCAGAGCCAGAGACTAGGTGGGAAAACGATTGGAAAATCCACCTTTATACACTGAACTAGTTTCTATACAGACTCATACACACATCTGTATTCAGGCAAGCAAGAGACATTATCAAATTTAGAGAACACATTCCAGGCAGGCAAAAACACCCGTGGAGGGTGCAAAGGTGAGCAAGAGGAGAGAAGGTGTGGCTGAAGAGAAGGTGTAGCCTAAGGAGAGTCCTCAAGACCAGCCAGAGAGGTCTGGACCCTAGAGGGGCACTTTTGGCCTCCAGTCCTGAGCTTCCCTGTCCTTGATTTATATCCTGCTTTTTCATCTAAACGATAATCAAAGCAACTGACAAAAACAATGTAATATTATAATATTAATAGAATAGAATCTTTGGAACTCCCAGCCTGTTGAGATCAAGCAGGCACAATCACTGTACTCTTTTTGGTGCCTGCTGAAAACATTCTTGTTTAGACAAGCCTACCCAGATGGTTAGAAAGCTGAGGTAATTGGAATCTGTTTTAGTATTTTAACTTCTGTATGTTTTAAAGTATGGTTGTGATTTTTTTAAATTGATTTTATTGTTTTATCTTTTTGTAAACCTCTTTGAAGTTCTTCACAATCAAGCAGTGTATAAATTTTATAAAATAAATCAATAAAATAAGGTAACAAGAAGAGATAAAACCTCAGTGTTAAATCCTCATGCTGGGAGAAGTACTGGCAGAGTTCACTTCTTCTGAGCTGCTTCCCACTTTGAAAATGTCAAAAATCAAATTAAACCCAAGAGCATTAGGTGGGGTGATCACCAGATCAGTTTATAAAACTATAAGGGTGGCTTTCATTGGAAAGGTTGAGATGAAATTGTTATGAAAATGTTTTCTGAAATATAATCACGTTTTGTTTGGAGTATAAATAACTTTATTTCATTTACTATGCAGTCCATATTATAGGCAACAAATAAAGTAATACTATATCTTCTTGGGTGACATAAATGTTACCATTTTCAAAAAGGTTTTCAGCATTCATATTGTGGTTTCTCCTTCAGTGATATTTAAAGCCAGTCTTTCTGTTTGTTTAAGCCTTTTGAAGTAATTTATTTTTGGAGTGTCTTCTTGGATCATCACTGTGTGCTGTTCAACGACACAGCAAACCAGTATTTGAGCAGAAATTCCTGTTTTATGCAAACATGGAATGTGACTAGAATGGTGACCCTACTAGAGCATGTTTGATAGTTTGAGTTCTCTAAAATTATTCTCAGAATGCCACTCGCTGATTACGGTACTCTATTTTTCGTAGGGGCCCTCTGGCACTAAGGCACCTAAGAACCAGTGGCCAACTCCAGGGCTGCTTTTCCTTGCCCATTAAAGCACTTTGGCTCCTCTACTTGGTTCCTTGAAGCTTTGCAATGACTAAATTTGGGGATGCAGCCATAATTTTGTTTCTCCAGTGTCCCTGAGGCTGCATTTCCACTGTTGGTTTTGTTGTAAGCACTTTTGGCTTTATGTTGTTGTTGTTTAGTCGTTTAGTTGTGTCCGACTCTTCGTGATCCCATGGACCAGAGCACACCAGGCAATCCTGTCTTCCACTGCCTCCTGCAGTTTGGTCATACACATGCTATTATATGCCTGTTGTCTTTGTCCATGGAGTTTTCTTGGCAGGGATACTGCCAAGTATCCTGCCGGTTCCTGCTCCAGGTGGATCACATTTGGCCAAAACTCTCCACTATGACCTGCCCATCTTCGGTGGCCCTGCACGGCATAGCTCATAGCTTCTCTGAGTTATTCAAGCCCCTTTACCACAGCAAGGCAGTGATCCATGACCACTGCCTTGGTTTTATACATTCCCCCCAACTCCTCGTTCCTTTTTCCACATCTCAGGATACATCCGTCCCGTCCCACCCCGCAATCCTCATAATATAATGGTTTTCAACTGATGTGCCGCAGTGTCCTGGGGCGCCTTGAATGATGGTGAAGGGAGCCAAGAACAGGACCAATCTCTGTAGCTCCTTCTTTCCTTCCTATCTCTTAATAGATACTGTAGATTAGATTGTGTAGATTAATAGAAGTGGCCACTTATGGTGGAAGCAAGGGCTGTGTCATCTGCAAAGCGTGCCTGATGGGAAATGTAGTTCCCGAGCCCTGCCTCCACCTTGGAGGGGGCTGCACTGTCCACAGACAGGCCAAAGGTGAGCCTCAGAAAGTGTTGGTCAAGGGAGCTGTGGACTCGGAAAGGTTGTAAACTTATGGTTTAACCAGCTTCCTCAACCTCAGCCCTCCAGATGTTTTGAGACTACAATTCCCGTCATCCCTGACCACTGGTCCTGCTAGCTAGGGATCATGGGAGTTGTAGGCCAAAAACATCTGGAGGGCCGAGGTTGAGGAAGCCTGGTTTAGGAGCTGGTACTAGGTGCCGCAGGTGAAAGCAGCTATTGGTTACTATTGCTTTGACACCCCCCCCCCAAGGATCAAAGCCTCTCCCCTGAACTGAAGGGACCTTTCCTGAAACAGAAGGATTCCTTCCACTCACAGAAGAGTTAACTCTGCACACAACCCAATGTGGAACTTTATTTTCTTGTTTTTGTGTGCAAAACAAAGCATGTAATTTTAAGTTACATATAATTGGTTAGAAGAAGCATTACCATGACTGCCAAAAATCCTTTCCCGGTTTATCGAGCCCCCACTCATGTGAGACAAATCAAGTGTGAGTTTTCAGAAAGTTTGTAATCCATAATTATTTGGAACAGCATCTTTCATCTTCATCTTGCAAAGGCATTTAAAAGCAACATGGATTTGTTCATCAAAGCCCCACACATTTGAAAGATTTAAAGCTTCAGAAAAAATTGTGTACTTTTCTGGTTCCTGAAATAATCTTTCCAAATGCACAGAAAGCACCCTGCTGAAGAAGACATTTTTCATTTCCTGAATGATCAGTCCTGGCGTTATTATTTGCCAGATTGCATACTTGAAAGAAGACTTGCTCACATTACTTTTTCCAGAGGCATCAATCACTTTATGTTTATGATCAGCTATGAGTTATGAATATGATCTACTGGCATATTGTACAAAGATTTCCTCATTCACCTTGCTTGATATAATAACCCTGAAAGGATTGGTAATAAATAACTTTTTCCCCCTGTTGACTTGTGTAAGAACAAACGTACAACTCGTCATCAAGATTATTACTTCACTGAAACAACCAATATCATTTTTCTTCCCACAAAAATATTCAGTTTTAAATTTAACCCTTGTTTAGCCATTTTTTAAATTGTACCTTAAGAATAAGAGTCTCGAACACTAAGAATTATGTTGGGTTGTGATTCCATTGGAATCACTGAATGAGCTAGATGGCCTGACTCAGTACAGTGGTATCTCAGGTTAAGTACTTAATTCATTCCGGAGGTCCGTACTTAAGCTGAAACTGTTCTTAACCTGAATCACCACTTTAGCTAATGGGGCCTCCCGCTGCTGCCGTGCTGCCAGAGCCCGATTTCTGTTCTTATCCTGAAGCAAAGTTCTTAACCCAAGGTACTATTTCTGGGTTAGCGGAGTCTGTAACCTGAAGCGTCTGTAACCTGAAGCGTCTGTAACCCGAGGTACCACTGTATAAAGCAGCTTCCTATTTTCTTACTCAGCAGGTGAGGCTTCAGTTAACAACACAAAAAGAGCCGGCTGGATCAGGCCAATGGCCCATCTAGTCCAGTATCCTGCTCTCACTGTAGCCAACCAGATACTCATGAGCCATTCCAGGCAAGCTGATTTTTAGATGCTTTGGAGTCACATGGTAAAGTGTTTCCATGCAAGTGCACATTGTAACACACACACAATTGCTTCTGCAATATCATGTGACCATCTGCAAAGTGGATCCACTCTTTCCAAATCATAGGAAGAATATCTGAGTCTTTGGAAGCAATAACAAAAAAGCAGAGCTGCAGCAAAAAAGTTATACGCATTCAAGTAAAAAGGCACCAAATAGCATCTGGTCTAATGACAAAATTGTGCAGGGACTAATATCCTTTGTGACCAACAAAAGAAGACTGCTAGCTCCCTGTTCCACAGCAAGAAGAGGAGCCCCATTTAAGCTTTCTTCTTGCCAAGCAGCCAGGGGCCAGTGTCTCACAAATATGATAAAAACCATGCTTTACTGTACTAATGTATGTGTGATTTATGCTTCTTTTTGTAAGTGGAGCCCATTACAAGCAGCTGAAGTAAACAAAGTGCTTGGGTTGTGTGCCGTTACGCCTTAATCTCCTTCTAAATTATATTGCTCATTTTTAAAATGTGCACTCATAAGCTCTAGAAAGTGTTGCTTATATGCATTTTTGCTGCTGATAATCAAGCTGATGTGTGTGCTTAAGAGAACCTTGGCTTAACCCTCTATATAATTTGCTATTATTGGAAGCCAGTTGAGATGATTACTAGGGTTTGTGTTTTTTTCCATCTAGATTGTGCCAGAATCCAAAAAACAGCAGGTAGTCATACACATTATGCTTTCCTTCTTCTATTTTGTGTGTGTTGTTACAAAAGCCTAATTGGATCAAGTATGGGTCATGCGTTGGATCTTTTATTTCTAAATATGTAAAATAACACCCCTCTTCATCTAAATGCCTGTCCTTGGTTTGCTGACGCTATCTGTTCCATATTTCATAACTGGCTGGAATCACCTTTTTTGGAGAAGGAAAAGAATTGGGTGGAGGAGAGGGATGAGTAAGTGTTAGTGCAGGGATGGGGAAGATGTGGCCCTACAGATGTTTTTGGACTCCCATCTCTCATTATCCCCAAATAGCTTGGTCTATCGTCAGGAAGGGACGCGGGTGGTGCTGTGGGTTAAACCACAGAGCCTAGGACTTGCCGATCAGAAGGTTGGCGGTTCGAATCCCCGCGACGGGGTGAGCTCCTGTTGCTTGGTCCCTGCTCCTGCCAACCTAGCAGTTCGAAAGCACCTCCAAGTGAAAGTAGATAAATAGGTACCGCTCCAGCGGGAAGGTAAACGGCGTTTCCGTGCACTGCTCTGGTTCGCCAGAAGCGGCTTAGTCATGCTGGCCACATGACCCGGAAGCTGTACGCCAGCTCCCTCGGCCAATAAAGCGAGATGAGCGCCGCAACCCCAGAGTCGGTCACAACTGGACCTAATGGTCAGGGTCCCCTTTTCCTTTACTTATAGTCAGGAAGGATGGGGGCTATAAACCAGGTGTGGGGAACCTTTGGCTTTTGGATGTTGCTGAACTACAATCTCCACCATCCCTGGCCATTGGCCATGCATGCAGAGGCTGATGGCAGTTGTAGTTCAGCAACATCCAGAAAGCCAATGGTTCCCCCTACTGCTTTAGCCCATTGACATCTGGAAGGCCACAGGTTAGCAATTCCTGTCTTAAGGAAACAGAATATTTCAGAACATGACAGGTCTTTAAAAACAAATGTTCCTTCCTTCGGAATACCCCAGCTTTGTATCTGAGCAGACCAGACAGTACCTCCCCAGAGGGACCCTTATTTTTGTAATTGTGATCTGGCAATCGTACTGTGCTCATTACTCTGCTCCTTAAACCAAATCCTCAGTGTAAATTAGAATAACTAGCTTTGATGGGAACTGCAGTCGTTTACATTGTCTAAGGAGATGGTCCTGTGAAAATGACTCTGCTTTTTTTGCCAGCAGGAATTCAACTCAGCTCTTGTTCAATTTTCTGCTTCAAGATAATGGAAAAAAATAGGGGGGGGGGCGGAGGGAAACCATGTACACACCACCTTGAGCTCATAGGAATAGAGGTGAGATATAAATGTAACAAATAAATAAAAATGAACAACAAACAACAGATTCTAGCAATAAATCCCATACGGGAACTCAGGGTGTTGTCATTTCTGCAAGAGTATCTACGTAGGTAAATACAATTCTTGTATTAAAAAACAAAAACAAATAAGCCTCTCTCCAGCACACATATTTTGCTCACTTTTTTCTGTGTAATTTGCAGTGCATACATCATAAGCAATATATTTCAGTGGCTTTACATAGGTAACAATTATGGAAATGTGCTGATAAAATGCATCTTTTACAGCTGTAATTCTGTGTATTAGGAGCATTTAATGGAAGGGTAGAGGCAATGACCCAGTTCCTCGGCTTGCTTTCTGCTTCCAGTGGTGTGGTAGCATCATTTGTGTCATGTCACTTTGAGGTGCCCTGGTTCTTCCCCCTCCTTCAGGCCAGACAGTAAAAGGCCCCACACTACCCAGAGGTCCTCTGCCAGATGACAAAGTGTGGCTGCATTGGAAGCAATAAAGCTATTCTTCTTTGCTGCCTTCACTGCCACTAGGTAGGCTCAATGTTCAATTGCACTCAACCAGAATTTTCCTCTGCTCACGTTTGAGCCACCCCTCCGCTTGTTTCCTCTCCCTAAGCTCTGGAGTATACCAAGGAGCCAAAGGGGTTCCACAAAGCAGGAGAACATGAGATATACTGTCACCATGCCATTCTCCTCCCATTGAGGTCAATAGAAGAGAAACTTCCTGTACTGCAGTTCTGGAGCTGATGTACACCCGCCAATTGTCCTGATTCGACCGGGACATTGCTGACAAAAGCCGCAAGCAGTGAGGTCGCCTGGTGGGGCGGCATGATGGAGGCAGGGGATGCCCTAGATTTAGGTTAGAAGAAGTTGGAGGTGTGCTGCTGTAAAGGTGTGCCATGGATGAGGGTACGGTTGTGGCTTGAAGGCGTAACTATGCTTCTCCTCTATGTTCTTAATTGCTGTGGCTGTCTCCCATGTCGTCCTCCGCCCCCACTTTGCAATATGTGAACACTGCGTTTTGTCTCAGCTATATTAGTCTATCGCTGTTCCCGTCCCACGTCCATGGGGAGCGGCATCTTGGCCATGTGCAGGAGAGACACTCGCCACCCCTACACGCAGTTAAGCTCCCTGTTGGCAAAGGCTACAACTCTGCCCTTTGAAGCCACCTTTTGCCTTTTGGCACCTGTGGAGATTGGCGGCTACAAAGAACCTTCTAGGTTTGTTGTTTGGGCCTTAAACGCGTAATTAGAAGTGAATGTTCTTCTCTGTTTATCAATAATGCAGATTCAGCACAGCTCCTCCGCTGTTTGTGCAGCTATTATTATGCAGCACAATATGTTCACACTGACAACACAGCCCCGATTAATAATTTAGCGCTGATCTGGAGGAGTCTGTCACATTGAGCAACGGCTTTCGTCACCAAGTTTGTAGTTTGGCATTCACAGGCAGGGCCAGATCAAGGCCTGTGTTAAACGTGCCGTAGGCTACATGCCCTGTAATGTAACAATGGGAGAGAGATCCCATGTGAAGTGTGGACCTATGCCTCTCCTTATGTTTGCTCAGTTCATTTAAAGTCAGCATGTAGCCATTCTTGGGACACAGTGGAGGCTGCTGGAACCTAGTGGGGCACCAAGGAGGTCCCATGGGGGGCACCTAGGTCTCTATCCTCCTCTCTTGTGAGGAGGATGTAATACTAAATCAACCACTCTGTGGCTTGCTTCCCTGTTCAATTAAGAGAGGAGCTTGATACAACTTACTCTCATGTTGAGTGGACAGAGGATTGCAGGTGGCACTCATCATCCCGGGTGACATATAGTGAGCTTCATTGCGGAGCGAGGTTTTGAACCCAGGTCTCCCATGCCCTAACTGAACAGTCTTACCACTTAACCTGTACACAATGCAATCAAGTAGGATTGCCAGCTGATCAAAAGAGTGGCCTAGCCTGCTCAGAAATCTTCAGGTGTAAGTTGATTTATCTGTGCAGCTAAGAATCAGCAGAGAGTAATGTCAACCCCTGTTAAAAACACAAAAGCAGGCCGGCTTGCTTCTCCCAATATGTTGGATGTTAACATTTACTGTTGAAGTAATTATGCTAGTGCTTATTTTTGGGCTTCCACCCACACACTCTTGCTCAAAAGTCTGCAAATAAGCTATATCCAGGCATGCTATTCCACTTACATCGAAGCACCCACAATATTGTTGGCCGACTACTTGAAAGCTCTAATCCACTTTCCATATTTGTTTACCTGCATCTTTCATTCTTTTGACTGCACCTTATCTTTAAGAGTACAAATTAAAGCGTAACACAGATGTTTCCAGAAAGGGAGCCCTGTTGATATTCCACAATCTGACAGTGTACAGTTTTGAATGGATTTTATTATTGGACATCCATCCAGAACTTCAAAGAATACAGACCCAAGCATCCTAGCCAGAAATGTATTTCAGAGGCGTAACCATGTTAGCCTCTTGTGCCAATAAGAACAAAGAGTCCTCAGGCACCCCTGGCCAAGGAAGGCACATGTCTGATAGTAAATTCTTTATTGACAAAAGCATGCACTTACAGCAATTCCAATGATGCCCCACTTTCTTCTGGCCTCTAGGCAGCTGTCCCAGGGCTGTGCCCTGTGGAGCAGTTGCAGCAACAGTGGGGACTACACACCCCAACCAGCTTCTGTACCCTCACCTTACAGGGTTCATGCACACAACTTGAGGCTTTTCCTGTGTGGAAGGCATAACTGCTCTTCTGTCTTCAAGTCCCTCCTGGTTCTAGGAGGCAGCAGGGTGGGGGATGATGGGGATTCGATTGGCCTGTCCCTCGCCTGAACAGTCTCTTCCTCCAACATATCCTCCCTGCCCATCTCTGACAGCTCTGAGCATTCCTCTTCCCCCTGCCCAGGCTTCTGCCTCACGGGTGGCACCAAACCCCATTTAACGCTGGCCTGGACCAATGCCACACACGTGTCAGGCACTGGCAGCTTCATGGTGGCATGTATCTGGTAGTGTTACCATCTTCAGCTAATTGTTTTGATTTTCTTTTAGTGCTAATGTACAAACTTAACTGATACAAGTGTACCACGTTTGGGTAAGGGCTGCAGCTCAGTAGTTAGAGCATCTGCTTAGGATGCAGAAGGTCACAGGTTCAATCCTTGGCATCTCCCAAGTTAGGCTGGGAGAGACTCTGAAACCCTAATAAGTCCCTGCCAGTTAGTGTATACTATACAGTGGTACCTCGGGTTACATACGCTTCAGGTTACATACGCTTCAGGTTACAGACTCCGCTAACCCAGAAAGAGTGCTTCAGGTTAAGAACTTTGCTTCAGGATGAGAACAGAAATTGTACTCCGGCGGCACGGCGGCAGCGGGAGGCCCCATTAGCTAAAGTGGTGCTTCAGGTTAAGAACAGTTTCAGGTTAAGAACGGACCTCCGGAATGAATTAAGGTACTTAACCAGAGGTACCACTGTACTGAACTTGATGGACTGATAGTCTGACTTGGTATAAGGCAGCTTCATTCGTATGATACAGAAAGTTTCTCCTGGTAGACACTGAATCAGTGTAGAGATTTTCTGCATCTTTCCTTACATGGATGGTGGCACCACCCAGGCTTGGTCTAATCTCTTAAGGTGACCATGTGTCCTACTGTACAGAGAACAGTCTCTGGTTTGATGCCCTGGCTGGTCCAAGTCCCATTCCAGATAAAGTACCATAAGAAAGGAGGGCTTGAAGTTGCCAATCAACAGTTAGCATCTAGTCAGCAGACAATACAGGCAGGCAGGTCACTTGGTTGCAGCCTTCTTTGCTATGGCAAAATGTATCGTGTTTCTATTTAAATTACAGTTATGATTTCTAACTTTACCTGTGCACATTCTTTGCAAATCTGTGCCTCCTTTTGTCCATGTTTTTGGTGATGCATTTCCTCTGCTCCCCTTTTTTGTGGGGAGGAGATGAGCCAGGAGTAGCCAAATTCCACTCCCCATGAGTAGCTGGGGAAGGGAATTTGGAGAGGTGAAATGGCAGAAAAGGAGTGAATTAACCACCACCATCTTGTATTTGCATCTTGGGATGTGTACACACTGTACATTTAAAACCACATTAATAACCCATAGTCCCCAGAATTTTGGGGGGGAACTCATGTGCATTTAAAGCATGTATTTTAAGATTTATTTATTTAGAATATTATGTGTGCTTTTTGCAAACTTCAGCCTGGCAAGAACCAGTTCCAAATTATTGCATAGACTTTCTGGTGAAGGGTGGTTTGCCCTCCTCTGCTCCCTTCTCCTGGGGAGGGCGGGGTATAAATAAAATTTATTATCATTATTATTATTATTATTCCCAGGGCTCAGTGGTGGGAGGTAGTACAGAGGGAAAATAGCCAGGACTCCCTGCCATGACATCACCTGGGGCTGCCCTTAGGTCTCAGGTCTGGGTCCTGAAATCTCAAGATGCTGCTGACCTGGCAGACCTAACTCTTACAAGCTATTTTTGTTTCCTGAGCCAAAGGACAAGATGCAACCCCTACTATGTGCAGAAGGTGACCAGATGGGCCATCATATCTTACTTCAAAAGTGGCAATGCAACAGCATTCCTCACCATGCCTCTTGGCACACACAACTGCCTCTCCTCACCTACCCACCCTCGGCATCTGCTGCCTGATATGGCCACATCACTTTACCTAACGGTAGGGCCACCTCCAACCTCACTTCAGATACTTCAGAGTCTGGATTGAATGCCAGACTAAAAAGCATTTGCCCTGGGCTGTGTAAAGTTCCCCTAGTGTTGTTATCTCAGAAGGACTATCATAGGACCAAAGGAAGCTGGAGTAGTGGCTTGTGGCCACCAGGACTAGCTGGGTAGAAAGGCAGGGAGATCAGCAGTAACTGGAGCCAAAGCCATTGACAGATGGAACCAGCCAATTCTAGTTTTGTCCCATGCTCCTCCCTGCTGAGTTCTACAAGGGCAGCACTGGGACTAAGGAGAAGAAGGAAGCTTACAGCCAACTGCTGCCTTCTGTACTGGTTGTAAGGGGCAGACTGGTGGGGCAGTGACTTATTTGCCCTAATGAACCAACCACCATTGAGAAGCTGCCCTATGCCAGATCAGAGTATTTTGTCTATCTAGCTCAGTATTATCTACGTTGGATAGCAGTAGTTCTCCAGGGGCTCTGGTGGAGATCATCCACCTCAATGACTACCGGATCTTTTAAACTGGAAGTGCCAAGAGGGATTGCACCTGCGACCTTCTATACACCACTGAGCTCCAACCCTCCTGGACACCATGTCACAGGAAGGAGAAAATTTCTAGAGACTTCGATTGCATAAACCAGCCCTTTGCATGCATTTTGGCGTGTAAACGAATAGCTGAGGTGTACAGCACAATTTGGTCGCTTGGAATCGCTCAATATCAAATTAACTTCAGATGTGCTCGGATTTATCTGTTGCAGGAGGCAAATGCCAGGCCAAGTAGAAGATAAATTTGATATGCTTGCAATGCAAAGGCCATTTTCTGAGTAGAATTATAAACGTCTTTTTAGAGGTATTAACTTCCCCCGTGCTTACAAAAGGAAACCAAATATTTTTGCAGTTGGTCTGAGAAATGTTTGATCCAAAACTTATTTTTCACACTGGAATGTTTGAAGCATCCAACATATTTGGCCCATGATGAAAATGTCTGTCTCTGTTGCTCGGCTGCTGTTGTTTTTCTTCCTCTCTACATCATCTGCGCTGTGCACAAACAAGCGAGAGCCGTTCCATTCCACTCATTTTTCTTATGTTCTGTGCTGAGCAAAGGGAGTGTTTTCCTTTACATTCCCATTAGCTGCTGCAGCTAAAGACAATTAGGGGGAGCAAACGGAATAGATTAAGAGAAAATTAGCTTGGTTGCAACACTGCTGGAGCCTGTTGGCATAAAACTACATTGTGTTTGACAGTGGGGATGGTGATATTTTTACTGCACTGACACTTTTTGGTCTAAGACATAAAATTATAATATAAACAGCCTCTTTGGAAGAAATAATTATAGGTAGTTACTCAGCTGCAGGATTGCAGGAAGCAATGATCATACCTTTAAATCAGGCATAGGCAAACTTGGCCCTCCAGATGTTTGGGACTACAACTCCCATCATCCCTAGCTAACAGAACCACTGGTCAGGGGTGATGGGAGTTGTAGTCCCAAAACATCTGGAGGGCTGAGTTTGCCCATGCCTGCTCTAAATCCATTATACTACATGGCAGGGTTGGCTAACCTGTGACCCCCCCCCCAGATGCTGCTATACTACAGCTCCCATCATCCCTGACTGTTGACCATGCTGGCTGGAGCTGATGGGATTTATAGTCCAACCACATCTGGAGGGACACTCCTACTCTTTTTGCAACATATGGTATACAAAGAATTGTAAGGCCAGATTTCATCTAATCTTCCCCATCCCTGGAATCCCTTACTTGTAAAATTAATCCTCATCATAACAAACATTGGAAACTTCCTTATCCCAGGTTAGACTGTTTCCTCATCTAGCCCAGTAGTGTCAACTCCGACAGGCAGCAGTTCTCTAGGGCCCACCTGCACTATGCATTTAAAGCAATGGCGTTTCGCTTTAAACCGTCATGACTTTTCCCAGAGGATCCTGGGAACTGCAGTCTATTTAAGGTGCTGTGAGGAAACCCCTGCTCCCCTCACAGAACTATAATTCCCAGAATTCCCTGGGAAGAGACATTGATTGGTAAACCACTCTGGGAATTGTAGCTTTGAGAGTCAATAGTTTTAACAATGGTTTTGACTATCTTTAAAGTTGATCAGGAACTCAACAAATGGGCTCATTCTGAACCATAGTTTTCAGCAGGTGGTGCCTCTTACTGAACATACACATTGCATCTCTGTATTTATTTAAAGGTACATTCTTCCATCTTATCAAATGGTACCTTATCAGCTGTATTCCATGGAGGCAAATTTAAGACTGCTGTATGTATGTAAAATATTTGTATAGCCTTTTGCCTCTGTTGGCTCTGCAAAGATAATGCAGAATACTTCCTCCTTATACATGAGTAACGGAAGTGTTTACACAGGCCAGGCCAGATATATGCAAAAGGAAGACAGGTAAGTTGATAAATTGACTAGAGGGTTGCACAGATGCAATTTAAGCCTTTCTTGTCTTGTACCAAAGCATATAATGAAATGAAAAGGGCATAAATAACCCTATCTCCATTGTGTAGATAGAAGGACAAATTTGTCTGAAGGGAGAAGAAGAAGAAAATGCAGAAGCCACTTTAATTAACAAAGGTGAAACATTTGTAATGTGTGTTTTGGCTTTATCTCAAAACAAGTATAGTAGTTTCT
Organism: Podarcis liolepis; assembly: GCF_965112155.1. Classification (NCBI taxonomy): domain Eukaryota; kingdom Metazoa; phylum Chordata; class Lepidosauria; order Squamata; family Lacertidae; genus Podarcis; species Podarcis liolepis. The sequence continues at coordinate 22,810,624 of NC_139563.1, forward strand.
CAGAGTTTGCAAGAGGGTGTGAAACCAGCTGTTTCCTGTATGAGGCTTCCTCCAGTATAACTCATCCCTATGGAAGAGAAAAAGAAAGGATTCTCAGGGCTTTATATTTATTTTACAAGGCAGCTATTTGCTTTAGGCTGTGCAGTAGGGGAACAGGGCGAGCCTTAGACCAAATGGCGCTGCAGGCAAGGTGGCGTGGTTCAATCCGCCTACTTTTCTAGTAAGAAAATGTACTTGCACCCCATTTCATGATTTTGATGCACAGTTTGCATGCATGATTTATCCCTGCCATATAAGATGATAAATTTGCATACCTGGATCTATAAATCTGTACTTATTCATGCTATACGAACTGTTTGTACCTGCTTGTTTCAGCTACTGAGTGGACAATTGAGGAGATTACCAGTATCTGTAACAGATAATAATAATAATAATAATTTTTTTTTTTTTTTATATCCCGCCCTCCCCAGCCGAAGCCGGGCTCAGGGCGGCTAACAACAATAAAACAGTACAAAAGTACAGATGCACCTACCTCCCTGGTCCAGAAGCCTCCAAGCTTGCAGCCCCAGGGAGTCAAATGGCACTTTGCTTGATTGCAGTGAATGAAGTATGGGCAAACTATTAAGATGTAGCCTGGCTGATTGCAGTATTTTTAGGCTGCTTTGCAGTGTTGCCCCTCCCAAGGCAACACACTGGAGTTTTAAAATGGCACTTGTGACAGAAAGCTGGGGGAGGGCTGATGTTCCCTGGCACTTAGCTGTGTTGCTTCTGCCTAACCTTTAGCTGTGATACTTATTTTAATTTCTCTGCGCAGTTTGTGTATGTATTTTCGTATTTATTGGCTGCCCTAAAATAATTCTAGTCACAATTTAACTAGTCACAATTTTAAAATCCAATAAAATGCAGCATATACAGGAACTATAAGATCAAAAAAAAAAAAAAAAGAGAGAGAGACTAGTTTAAAAACAGAGAGCTGAGTGGCACAACTCTGCAGTCTTAAAATAAATTTTAAACAGGAACCAGTATTTTACTCATACCTTTTATGCATTATATTTGAAAGAGTGCCATTGAAAAGTGACAGAAACTACTGTATGGTGAAAAGGGGGAGGGGGGACAGTGCACCAAGGCTGGAACAGAGAGGCAACATCTTGCTACTTTTTTGTACCTCACTGAAACCTTAAAGGTAAAGGGACCCCTGACCATTAGGTCCAGTTGTGACCGACTCTGGGGTTGCGCACTCATCTCGCTCTATAGGCCGAGGGAGCTGGCGTTTGTCCTCAGACCGCTTCCGGGTCATGTGGCCAGCATGACTAAGCCGCTTCTGGCGAACCAGAGCAGCACATGGAAACACCGTTTACCTTCTCGCCGGAGCGGTACCTATTTATCTACTTGCACTTTGACGTGCTTTCAAACTGCTAGGTTGGCAGGAGCAGGGACCGAGCAACGGGAGCTCACCCCGTCGTGGGGATTCGAACCACTGACCTGATCGGCAAATCCTAGGCTCTGTGGTTTAACCCACAGTGCCACCCGCGTCCCTTTACCTGAAACCTTAGGTGATGAGAAAATGCAGCCCTCCTAATAACACTGCTGAAAGCTTTTAACATGTAAGTTGTTATTCTGTTGGACTCTGTTTTGAACAACCAAAACGCTGCAAACACAGAATGATCCATAGCAGTAGAGAGAATCCCAACATAATGAATTGAAATTTGTAAAATGCTTTGATATTGGCACTGCAAGCATATTAAAAAATTAAAATATATGTTATCGTTTACTTCCTCGGGTGCATTCTTAGGATGGCATTATCAAATATCACACATCAGAATGGTTCTTTTTAACCACTGAGTCTAACTTTCCTACTTGTGTCTGAACAGCTGAACACAATGGAGATTCATGTGCCATAGCTAAGTGGATCTGTTCAAATAATTTGTAATGGTTGCACAACAATAATTGGGCAACAAAGGATTTGTCTTTGTGGGTGTTTTTTGTCCATCTAATTCTACTGAATAAAAAGCCCTCTCTGAAATGTAACGGAATAACAAATTGACAGGCTGGAGCAGAATATTACACCACCATCTGTTGTTGGCATTGAGATTGTGGTAAACATCTCAAGTGCAGTTCAGAGAGCTCAGCAACAACACACCTGGGATTAAAACTCAAGCTGTGTTTTCCGGCAGTTGGGTTTCATCCACAATCTATATATAGCCCACACTTTTCCTGCCTCCTAACAAAACTTAGTTGTAGTTATCTGCTGGCCAAATTAATTGCCAAATGATCACAAGCACTCCATGACCACAGTTGGGTAATACTTTCATTAAGACCAACCAAAAAGTTATTTAAAAATGGCAAACTTTCAAGTGTTTCAGATCTCTGCCAGGCAATCCCTCCCAGGTGTTGAGATATCAAGTTACACCCTTTGGATTCTGGGATGAAATTGCAACAGCTGCCACCATATTGGGTGTGTGTGTGTGTGTGTGTGTGTGTGTGTGTGTGTGTGTGTGAATGGTTGGCTTGCAACTCGGTTCTGTCCTGTCCCATACCTGAAACGAAACACTTTGTTTAATGTGTGTGGGACAGAGAACAGAAGTAAAACAAAACTCATGACAGCCTCCATTTTTGGCAAAGCTAGGGGGTTAATACTGGAAGATTTGCCAGCTAAGAGACATTTTGGAAATCCAATAGCAGGAACACTGCCATGTTCCTCTTCATATCTCAGTACCCAGAAAGGAATTAGCCTTCAACTTCTGTCTTAAAACTCAATCTATAAACAAACCTTATGGCTGTAACATCTACCCTGCCATTTCCCACCCGCCTAGTTTTCTGCTTTTTTAAAGTCTTCATCCTCCAGCCACCACCCTTACCTTGTGTATCATCTTGCCTAGCAAAGAATTTTCAAAAAACTCAAAAGCTTGCCACATTTATTTCTTTATTACTAGATTTCTATCCCAGCCTTCCTCCAAGGAGCTCAAGGTGACAAACATGGTTCTCCACACACTCCATCCTACCCTCACAACAACCCTGTGAGGTAGGCTAGACTAAGAAATTGTGACCTGTCTGAGGTCACCACGTGAGCTTCCTAGCTGATGTGAGATTTGAACTCTGGTCTCTGGGGTCCGAGCCCGACATTTTGACCACTATGCCACAATGGCTCTTAATTTTAAATTGCTCAGCTGTAGACTTTGGAGGGCAGGAGGGGGTGTTATGGTGTTTCATATGACCTCCTATGGTTCTCTTGATTGCGCTTATTGGCTTATCTAAGCTGTGCATACACACCTGTTTACTTTGCATCCTGCATGCTCCCACTGCTGTTTTGGGTAGCAATGTACACATGATATTAGCCACAATCCATATCTATACTGTATCTATCCTGTTCTTTCTTATGAAATACTGTTTTTGATGCATTTCCCCATAAACCAGCTTCACTTCAACTTGAGAAAAAAGGACAGCTGAGCTGCATTTTATGCTAGTAACAATGCAGGAGGCAGCAGTTATGAGTTACAAGTCTCTGTAGCCACAGCAGGCGCTGTGATTCTCCAGAAGTTTGACTTCACTCCTGGAGGCGCACTCCATTACCTCTCCAGACAGATTGATGTCAACAAATACATTCTATAGGAATAGTTCTTTAACTTCCTGGGAGCTCTTTAAAACATAGATGGGGAATCTGTGTCCCTCCAGGTGTTGCTGGTCTCTATAATTCCCATCAGCTCCAGCCAGCCTAGCCAATGGTCAGAGATGATGGAAGTTGTAGTCCAACAACATGGGGAGTGGGGCTCACATTTAAGAACTTGTAGGTAAATGGATTTAGAATACAGCAGCTTGAACATTTTTTAATCTGACATTAAGTTATAAAACTTAATGCTTGGCCATCTCTATTTTACATTATTCTTCAGAATACTCAGGGGAAGTCTGGGAATCACTTTTTGATTCCCAAAAGGTGGGAATCAGGTGTAGGCTTTTATTTTATTTTTTTTAGATTACAAATGTGTTTCTTTTTAAACTAAACAGCTTGATCTTATACCTGTTTACTCCAAAGCAAGTCCCACAGAGTTCCAACTAACTCCCTAGCCAAACTAACCAACACACAATGGGTGTTATTTTCCTCATATGAGAATTAGTATTAAATTTTCCACATCCGAACAAACAGTGGTGATATTTTCACAGAAAATGGATTGTACACTGGAGACTACTGAGATCTTCCCAGTCTAATTAAGATATATTTGAAAATGAAAAGATTGGGCTTTTTGGACATAAGTCTACAAACACTTACTCTCTAGTAAGTTCCTCCTTAGGAAATCTAACTGTCTTGGTAAAAGGTAAAGGGACCCCTGACCATTAGGTCCAGTCGTGGCCAACTCTGGGGTTGCGGTGCTCATCTCGCTTTATTGGCCGAGGGAGCCGGCGTTTGTCCGCAGACAGCTTCCGGGTCATGTGGCCAGCATGACTAAGCCGCTTCTGGCGAACCAGAGCAGCGCACGGAAACGCCATTTACCTTCCTGCCAGAGCGGTACCTATTTATCTACTTGCACTTTGACGTGCTTTCGAACTGCTAGATTGGCAGGAGTCAACCTGTCTTGCGACCAGGCTAAATAACAGTAAGCAAAGGGCAGGAATGATTCCATGCTACTATGGGCCACTCTTTAACTTACGCATTAACAAAAAGAAGCTAGCATTCAGCTTCTCATTCAGTTCTGGCACCTGCAGCTGATGTCTCTATGTCCATTGAGTGATATGGAACTGATTCGCTGTAATGATTCTTTGGTTTGCAGTAGCATTGCCTTTCTGTGAATCACCAGCAACACAGCAGTGACTCAGGCCCTGTGCTATTATTGTCAGATGCAGATTAATTAGCTGGAGAGGATCTGGGGTTGTCCCCAGTGCACAAGAAGGTTGGTGTGAAAATAGCAGCTATTATTTATTGGTGTGTGGAAAATCAAATGCCAATTCCCACATGAGGAGGAACATAAAGTATACCGGTGATAAAAATAAATCGAGTAGATGAATCTGACGGGGAGGTAGATTGGAAAGAGTAGATTAAGAAACCTATAAGGGGGGGAAAGAAGAAAAGGCAGAATGGAAGATGAATCTTAAAAGAAAATGATAAGATATAAAATGGTAGGTGGTGAGAGAAAATAGAACAGTGATGATAGTGAGCCTTAATGAGGAAAAGTTCTCAATGCCAGTTCTTGACTTGGGATGAAAGGATTTGTCAATTTTGGCTCTCTCAGTTTCTCCTTTTCCCAGTTATAAATTCAGTTATCCACAGTTTGCAGCAATTTGCAATTTGTTTTTTAAACAACCTCATGAAAATCCATACCATTTAGTGCATATTTCCCTAATAAATACATTTTCAAATGCAGTTTTGACAAATGTACACATTCATGTAAGCAATTTCCTTAATATAATGTATTTGCATATGCTATTTTAACCAATGCATTCGTTTTTATGCAAACCTTCCCCTACTATACACATTTTTTAAACATGGGTTGGTTGGTAAACTGCATAACAAATCTCAAATAAGTGCAAATTGCATGTTTGATTTGCATACTGTTTCGGAAAGTGCATAATTGATAGATTTGGCTTCAAATTAGACCTGAATTGAATTTCTGTCCCATACCTAGTCTTGACCATAGTTGAGGGTTGGGGAATGTTTTGTGGCCCTCCTGATGTCTTTGTACTCAGCCTCCATCAACCCCAGACAGAATGGCCAATGGTCAGGAGATGATGGGAGGACCACAGGTCCCCCATCGTAGAAATGAATTGAGTAGAGTGTGTTTGTTTGTGTGTTGTGGAGGAACTTCAAAACATTTTCCAAACTATCAGAGGCAGAAGGTCTTGGGTTGTATCAGGGCTTGCCTGGGAGCTAGCATGGGGGATGAGAGTGCTGAATATATATTGGAGTGGGGGGGTGACAATCTGGGTCCCCACCCCATCTGCATAAAGCCACGGACAGGCAGGGAGAATTGTGCTGACTGCAATGAATTTATTCAAGTCTTACTTATTTTCAAGTAATATGTTTAGGATCAGGATGATAGATCCTAAGATGAGGTCAAGTGCACATGAGGCTTTGTGAAATTTCTCCCATAAGTCCCAAGCAGCACATTGTAAAAGGGAGAAGGATGGAAACATGGGTAGCCTTGTGACAAGAAGAGTGTGTTCAAGACAAAAAAAAAAAAGTTTTTCCACCCAGTCAGATGTGTACATTACTGAAGGAGCACATCACCTTCAAACTTTAAGTTTAGTTTAGTTTTTAAAATGAGAGATGTGCACAGGAGGCCCATGTTGTGGTTTGCATTGTTTATTTTTGTTTGTTTTAAAATAGGGCATGGCTGAGTGCTCTCATGCTGCGGTTGTACAGCAGAGGAGCACACAGCTTCTAAAAAATCAAAACATGGAAATAATAACTTAAGATCTAGAAAATGGAGGAGGCACAGGTCCTATTCATCTGTTGCCTAAGGTGATAAATTCCTCAATGCGGCGATTTTATTTGCTTGTTTAAACAATTTGTTTGCCACTTAGTTGCAAGTGTCTTTTAAGTGGTGCACAAGAAATAAAATACCAAAAAGATAACAATCCCATTAGAATTCTAACATAAGACTTCAGTTCAAATGCCTGTTGGAGCAATCAATCAATCAATCAATCAATCAATAATAAAAAGCAATAAAAATAAGTAATCTTGGGAATGAGGATAGGAGCATTACTTTCCCCCCCCCAAAAAAAAAATTAAAAACACAATACCAGAAGCACAGTCTTGTAGTAAGAAATTATGCATAACAGTTACCCATGCTGGTACCTATTTCAGATTTTAAATTGATTCTATATATATAATTGTTGGCGGTTTTTAAATAGTTTTATATGTAGTTGGCTTTTGTTAAAAAATTGATTTTATATACGCAATTGTTTAACTGTTTTTATAAGAGTTTTTATACAAGTTTTATTGCTCTTTAAATCACTTTGAGATGCCTCAGAGGATGTGATTAATTAATAACAAAAAATTAGAGACAACATAGCCATTCATCACACACACATGCATGCACCCCGTTTAACCACTCTTAACCAGATTAGCATTACAATGCTGAAAACCAGCTACCCTAGTCTTTTAATTTGGAATAAGGAAAGGGGTCCTTACCAAATCCTGATTTTTCCATCTGCCAAGGTGAGTTACTTGGATGCAGTAGTGTGGAGACACTTGACTATTTGATCAAGAGTTTGGGGACTGGCTTTACGAGATGATGCTAATGTGGGTATTTTTGTGAAGTGAGTCATTTGTTTTGGCTGATCCTTGCCTCTTTTGTGCTCACAGATTGTGTAACTCTGCATAGCAATTTCCTTGTCATACAGTAGGTGTGAAAGAAGGGAATGAAACACCCTCGGCCTTCCTCTTCTTATTATTATTTCCCATGCTGTGTATTCTGTCTCTCATTCCTTCCCATAGTTGCTGTGTCCTGTCAACTCTTTATCTTGGCCTCGTTCCTCCGAGACATCACCAGCACCAGCATTATAAATTAAGATTATTATGTTGTTAGAATACTTACACTGCCTTTCATCTCAAAAAGAAATACCAAGCCGGTTCAGAAACAAATAAAAACCAACAGCAACATAGCAAGAATAGAGAGCCAACTGTGCATGGGTCTGTTTCTTCCATGTGTGTGTTTGTGTGTTTCTGCAATGTATACTTTGCAGCTGCTAGGAGTGCATCATGCGCCTCACATAACTTCCAACACTACAAATATGGCTTTCTAGCAATGGAGTAGTAGTAGTAGTAGTAGTAGTAGTAGTAGTAATAATAATAATAATAATAATAATAATAATTATTATTATTATTATTATTATTTATTTATACCCCACCCATCTAGCTGGGTTTCCCCAGCCACTCTGGGTGGCTTCCAACAAAACACTAAAATACAATAACCTATTAAACATTAAAAGCTTCCCTAAACAGGGCTGCCTTAAGATGTCTTCTAAAAGTTTGGTAGTTATTTTTCTCTTTGACATCTGATGGGAGGGTGTTCCACAGGGCGGGTGCCACTACCGAGAAGGCCCTCTGCTTGGTTCCCTGTAACTTGGCTTTTCGCAGTGAGGGAACTGCCAGAAGGCCCTCGGCGCTGGACCTCAGTGTCCAGGCAGAACGATGGAGGTAGAGACGCTCCTCCAGGTATACTGGAGTAATGCAGGAGGAACACCATTTGAATGGCAATGTCTATCACCTTGAGGGTGCTAGCCTCCTTAAATATTGGGGGGGGGGGGCAAGGACCTTGGCACCTAGAAGTTGGCTACTATGACAGCCAGCATCTATCAGAAGCAGGAAGAATGTGATGCTTCCTGAGCTCAGTTCTCTGAGGCAGGTTGTACATCTTGAACAAAAAATGGTGAGTGGGCTTATTATGCAAATACATACTTCTCTATGCCACCATATAATCCACAAGCCCTTTTTTGCAAGCAATTTGCATGCTTTATTATCATGATATCACAGGTATCTTCAGACACAGATATTATGATTCACCAGTGCGAATTATCACCTTTTTATTTAAAAAGTATTGTGAGAAACAACACTTAGCAAAGAGGAATGACTACTCCCACAAAGTAGAGAAATAAATATGCTTGATTCCTAAAACAAACAAAAAATATAGCTCCTTATTGTGGATCATTCACTACCAAAGGAAGGAGGGGACTGTCTAAATTACACGTGGAACAATCCTTCAAGAAATTTTCTACCTCTCACCCTCTTTCTTTCTTTCTTTCTTACTACTGGACAAAGAAAAGCACCTGGAAAGCGTATTCTAGGGAAGTAAGTACTGAGTGTGGGCATTCTTTATGCATGTGCCCCATTTGCACTTCAAAGCAGACACCACCATCCATTTCTTAATGGATCAGGGTAGAACTGCCACCTTCACATCTAAGACCCACCCGCTGAATTCAGATACAACACTAAACTGTGGCTTAACCTTACAAGACCAAGCTTCAGTGAGTCTTGAATGCGCATGTGTTCTCCATCATGGCTGCAAGGAGGAGATTGGAACCTTCTACTTCTGTTTTAGATAAACCACAGTTTTGAATGTTACCTTAAACTTATACTGTGGTTCCTCTTAACTATGGTTAGTGAAAACAAGCCAGATTCATTACTCATGTTTTGAAGCTGGCTTGTTCGAACTCACTATAATTAAGATTAGCCACAGTTTGGGGTTAGAACAACATGCTAATCTGTGGTTAATCTAAAACAGGAGTGGAAGCTTGCAATCTTCTTATTGCAGCCAAAATGGAGACGGTGGTGGTGGAGGAGGTATGTGTGAGCCTGAGACTCACTGCAGCTTTCCCCCATAAAGATAAAACACAGCTCCCAGAGTTCACATGTGTATATGTGCGCATAGATGTGGGAGTAAGTCCTTTTTAACTTAATGGGACATGTTTCTTGGTATATACATATATAGGATAATGCCATCACTGTCACCTTCTCAGTGTCATAGGTAGTGTGCATTGCTGTAGGACAAAAGACATCACAGAACTGCCAGTTGCATTGACTCGGCAGTTTCTTCAGCAACAAAAATGTACTTCCTCTGCAGTTTGCAAACCCTGACAGCTGACCTATTACTAGCTTGCAGAGGAAGTGTTGGCAGCAACATCATCTGCAAATGTAGGAAGGGATGGGGTGGGGAAAACCACACAAGAAGTATGCACATGCAAAATAGCAGCAGGGGTTTCCAACACTGTACTTTTACTTGCTGCAGATGCAAGATCCTCATTTCAAAGAGAATTAGGCGCATACATAATATTCTGCTGAAGAATATTCTTGGACACTGACCCATGCAATCCTAGGCACACTGATCAGGCCCAAATCTCCTAGTTAGCTTCACTGCCAAACAGGGTTTCAGGCAGGGTCTGTCACATTCAAACTCAAACTTCTGCAAAGGTAGCACAATACTTTCTGAGCCTAAGATGGCACTGTAGAGGTACTAGATTAAAAACAGCCATGTGCTGTCCTTATTTTCTGATTTGTAAACAAATTGGAGGAATTAAAAATGCTGCTCTAGTTTCCATAGACAGTAAAGCACACACATAGGGCTGTGCTGACTTAAAATGTGTCTAGGTCATTCTTTTTCTCAATTTGGATTGAAGCTGGTTGAAGACAAAAAATGCATCAAAATGCAGCATTTCATCAGATCAGAAACAGCAGGATAGACATTGATTGTGGCTAATGGAATGTGTACATCGCTTCCCAAACCAGTAGTGGGAATGCACTGGATGTAGCATAAATGGTAGTGTGTACAAAGCCACACACCCGCATCCTAACCATGTTTACTTGAAAGTATGTGCCACTGATTTCAATGGCATTTACTTCCGAGTAACATGTAGGATATGCAGCCATAGCAGATTTCTAAAAGAAGGGCATTTGTAACAAGAAACAATAGTAACTAAAAACAGGCATGGCCTGGAATGCATTAGGTGTGGGAAGAACATCTCTGATGAACAATATAAAGATTCCTCAGGATGAAAAATGCTTTTCTGGCATAAGCCCCAAACTGAGAAGCTGGCGCTGCATTCTCAAGACAAAGAGAAAGAAAACTAGCACCAGCATCAGAGGCCAAGCAAAATCTGAGGCCGGGATGTGGGAGCTCATTTTTAACATGGGAAAGTGCACTGACCTGCCAAATAAGGAGTTCTTCAGGACGGAATGCAAAGGTGATGCAATGATGAAGACCCTAGCAAGTGTTACTAGTTTCTTATGCTTCTATGCAGTGGGAAGAGCCAAGCAGAATGCAGCCATAACTGTGAACAACCCAGTTAAACAAAGGGCAGCCTCGTTTTGGGGGTCCTTGAGTGCTCTTGTAGGTAACCAGTGCACTGATTCAGCCTGCTAGATGTTCACAGACCAAATTTAGGGACTCAGACCATCATGTTGATTGGTATCTCTTCCCACAAGGATGTTGGCGTTGCTAAAAGCCAACCACAATTGCTCCAAACCTGGGATAAAGTTTCTTCTTCTATGAGGTGGTGCCTGTTTCAGTTCCTTATCTGGCACTACTGCTGCAGCGGGTGGAGCTTTCTCTATGCACGCTCATTCCCCCCCCCCTTTAAATCTTGATCTAATGTTTCTGTTTGCTTCCTTATATGCTCTTATATGTTCAGTAACCTGAACGGGTGCAAAATGATCTGCACAATGGTTGAGGGCAAGTTTGGTTACATTATGTGCATTTACCTGCTGGTGTCATTGCTGAGCACTGTGGCCATCAGAGATGCAAGATACCCACACATTTCTCTCCATGCAAAGAAAAGTAGCTTGGGGCTGATCTCAGCAGTTCATCTTCCTTCTGCACCTCATTCCTTCTATCAGGTTATGAGATTCTCCATTAACTCCAGTGGGAGTGTCTTTACTTACAACACCGGTTTCACAGATGTAACAGATCACACCATCAACACAGGGTAAGGGTCAAACTACAGTAAATGTGATTTGCACATTTCTCTCCTTGCCAGTCACAAGAAAAATCTCCTTTCTGAAGCTGCTCTTTGCATTTCAAAGGAAGCTCCCACTGGCATGAATACAGTGGTACCTCGGGTTACATACGCTTCAGGTTACATATGGTTCAGGTTACAGACTCTGCTAACCCAGAAATAGTGCTTCAGGTTAAGAACTTTGCTTCAGGATGAGAACAGAAATTGTGCTCCGGCGGCGCGGCAGCAGCAGGAGGCCCCATTAGCTAAAGTGGTGCTTCAGATTAAGAACAGTTTCAGCTTAAGTACGGACCTCCGGAACGAATTAAGTACTTAACCCGAGGTACCACAGTAGAAGCTTCCCTTAAATCGGGGATGGAGAACTTGTGGTCCTCCAGATGTTGTTGGACTCCAACTCCCATAGCCCCCAGCTAACATGGTGAGTAGTTGGGAATGGTGAGAGAGAGCTGTGGTCCCAACAACATCACAGGTTAGCCACCACTGCCCTAAAATGCAGGCAGCAGTTTCAGGGAGGTGAGATAAAGAGCTAATCTTCCTAGTGGTCTCTGGGCTCCAAAAGACCTGTGTGTTAATTGCATCCACGTAATTAACCTCAGAAGTAGTTAGGCCCTGACTCAAGCCAGCATGAGACTTGAACTAAATAAATGTGGCCCTTTCCCCACTACACCCACCTTGCAAAATTTCCCCCTTGCATTGGCGGAATCCCACCAGTGCAGAGAGCATGCTAGCAGCATTTGTGTTGCAACTCTAATATAAATTCATTACAACAGTGTAGCATCTCATTCTGCTGGCGCAGTGAAATTTAGTATCAATGTTATCTTTGCTCTAGCCAACTCTTCTATTAGGCATAGCAGCTGCCTCAGGGAACTGATTTTGAGTGTCACGAGAGGGCAGTAAAGTGATAGTTATATAATTTATTATTATTGTATTTTTCTTGTCAAGTATCTGTGAGATTTGTTGCATCAGATGCCAAAAAGAACTTGACTGGCCTTGGGTACATGGGAGGCAGGAGGCACCAGTTGCTTCTTTGCCTCTGGCAGCAAAGCCTCAAGGTCCAATTTTGTTCTACCCAGTGTGCAGAACAGGATAGGCTGTAATTCAAAAAGAAGATCCTCCATTTCCATGCAATAAAAACAGCTGCTATATGTTAAGGTTTCTCCAGGATAGGGTTGGGTTGCAACTTAATATTTTAAAAGGCATTTTAAGGAGATTTGTTAATGTGTTCACTTACATTACTTATGTACGTACGTACCCACCTGCCCTTCACCCTAAAGTCCCTAAAGTAACATAGGGTTACTAGATATCCCTGGTTCCCAGGGATAGCCCCCGGATTTGCAAATCTGTCACCAGACAAATTCTGTCCCTGGAATGTCCCAAGATTTGCAAATCTGTCCCCAGGAAATGTGGCAGTGGCAGCCTCAGCGGCCTGGCGCCAGCCTGGTAGCGCAGTTGGCTCTGGCTGATTTCAGGAGCTGCTCGCTGCCATGGCGCCCACCATTTTTCCTCACTGGAAGTCCCCATATGATGTCCCACTGAGGAAAAATGGCGGGCACCATGGCAGTGAGCAGCTCCTGAAGCCAGCCAGAGCCAACTGCACTACCAGGCTGGCTCCAGGCTGCTGAGGCTGCCGCTACCGCCACCACTGTCGAAGGGGAACCGGGAATGTCCGGCGGTATAGATCTCCTGCCCCCTTCCCCCTTTGTTTTGACTGATTGGGGGAGGCTCGGAAGTTGCGGGCGGGCGGCCATTGCCCAGTTTTTTAAAAACTCTGCGCATTTAGGTTTCACAGGGTGCAAAAGAAGGGCTTTGCACCTTTATACAATATGCATGTGTGCTTGGGCCCAGGGTCTTTTGCCTCACCATCCCCACTACTGACTCCCTGTTGCTACTCAGCTTCAAAAAAAAAAAGAAAAAGAAAAGTGTCCCCGGATTCATTGAAAAAAAATCTGGTAAACATATTATAACACAATATTGAAAACAGTTTTCAAACAACTTAAAATTACATTTGTCCAATCTACTTGATGTGATAATCGGGACGAGAAGAAGAAGACCATTTATTCGATCATTTCCCCGGACCCAGACCTATCTCCCATGAAAAAAAAATCTCGAAAGCAGTTTACAACAGCAAAACGTGTCTTCAGAACAATTTAAAAACCGGGAGAACCCACCAACCAACACCGGTTTTCCATTGCTCGTCAGGAGAGACTTTAACCAGTCAATGTCCCGCCACCTACAATCCAACCAACTTGTCTGAAGTTAGTAGAAGAACGCTCGGAACGAGGCGTCGGGCAAAAGGGGGAAAAGGAGTTGGTGAAAAAGGGGGAAAGGCGGCTTCACATTCGGCCGCCGCGCATGCCCAGAAGTGCCGCGCATGCTCCTTAGTAGGCAAGAAGCCTTGGCTCGGCCGCAACCTCGCCTCGCAACTCCGCCGCTGGGAGCGCGATGCCTCTGTGGGCGGGGCCAAAGGAGTGGGCTGGAGGCAGTGGCGGCGGCGGCCTTCCCCCCCGTAGGAGGGTAGAGGGCGTGGCCTGAGGAGGCGGAGGCGGCGCGCGGGGCCATTTCAGCGAGCGGCGGCGGCGCAGGCGGCCCGGCCAGGATGCGCTTGGCAGCGTCTCGCGGCGGTAGCAGCAGCAGCAGCAGCTGCGGCACCAGCAGCAGCAGCGCCAGGGACGAGCCCGCCGCTTCCCTCCTGCCGCAACCGCGCTAGCCACAGCCGCGCTCCGTCTCTCCTCCCGGCCCTGCCGGTCCCTGCTCCACCTCCTCCTGTGTCGGCGGCGGGAGCATCGCCGTCCCTCCTTCTCTGCCCTGCTCCTCTCGCGTCTGCTTCCTCGGCGTCTCCCATGGCGGCCCCGGGCAACATCGTGTCCGTTATGGCCAGCAAGACCAAGACCAAGAAGAAGCATTTCGTGGCCCAGAAAGTCAAGCTCTTCCGGGCCAGCGACCCGCTGCTCAGCGTCCTCATGTGGGGGGTGAACCACTCGGTAAGAGCCGGCGCTTCCTAGGGCGGGGGGTGGTTGCTTTGCTGGCCCGGCGGAGGCCCCTTCGTCTCCGCCGCAACCTCCGCCTCCTCCCTCCACCCCTCTCCTCCTCCTTCCTCCTCCTCCTGTCAATGCGGGGCCTCTCTCTCTGTGCCCCCTCGCTTCCCATACTCCGGATCAGTACCTTCCCCATAGCTCTATCTACCTCCCCATTTGGCAGTTCTGAAAGGGAGCACGTACTTGCAACCCCCCCCCCCCACATATGCACACTTTCTCTTTTTAATCCACCCATCTCTCCCACCCCCTTTCTCTGTTTTATAGGGGATTCCTGCCAGTAGCTTCTAGTGAGGAAGGGGACTGGCTAGTGTAGTTAGAAAGGGGAAAGATGAAATGTCTTCACCTGTGGGGTAGGCTGTGTGCTTCTCCGCCTGTGGGGTAGGAATGTGCCCTTGGGCACTTGAGTTCAGAGGTGTACTGCCCTTGGGGTGGCAAAAGCCATGGGTGTGCCGTACACCCTGCCTTATATTCTTTTCTCTTTGTGCACCTTTCTCTGTCGCATGCACACACAACCTTGTGTATAGGGCTATGGGCATCCCAGTACTTGGTAGCTGCTATCGCTATTTGCTGTGGCGACTAAATGGACCTCAAAGCAATACCGTTCTTATATTCACTGTGCTAGTGATTGTACTTCTTGCCCTGAAATGGGCTTGGGGGTGGGAATCTGCTAACAAACGCTACTCTTATTTAAGTGCGTCTTGGGGATGGTTGACAGTTGGGCAGCGTTAGATTAATGGTAGGAGCTGTGTGTGTTTTGCCACTGGGCTAATGGCTTTGCTGCTGTCCAGGTTGGATGCATTTTGCTGAGTAGTGGTAAAAAAATATGTCAGGCTGCAGAAGTGCTGGGATCTGTTATACATGCACAGCAAACCATCTCTCCCCCCCCCCCCATAATCGGTATTGTGTAGCTGGGAGGCAGGACGATTAATGATGTCTGAGATAAAACACTGCTACGGTAAGGAAGCTAGAGGCATGCTGCTGCCTTGGAGTACTGCAGTGTTCTGCTTCTCTCTTGGTAGCGGCGCTTCTACCTGTGCTATGTTGATCTGATCAGATCAAGGAGAACAGAAATGTGAGACTTGGCTACTGGCTTTTGGCAGAGTTGTAGCATATCAGCTTGAATATTGGCAATGATAGGACCTTGTGACTTCAGCCAAATATTTATGAGCAAGCTTTGAAAATAACTAGTTCTGATGGCTACGCATGTCTGGTTTCAATGTTGGCTGTTCTAGGATGTACTTTGTAGTAGGACTTAAGATGCTTGAAGCTTGGATTGCACTATGTATAAAAGCCTTTAAACAGGGAAAGGGGTGTTGACTTGTCAAGTAAAAAACATGTGTAATGTCTTACCTTGTTAGGGTTGTGTTCACCTGGTTAAAGTGGTGATACTTCAGTTATGCAAGTGTGTTCAGACGAGACCTGCAAGGTTTTCTGTTCAAGGTGCTGCTGCAAACTGCCCTTGAGCTTGGGGAAGGGGGGGGGAGGAGCACAATCTGCACTAAGTTCTGTGAACTTCTGATATTTGCAATTTGCTGACTCTCCCTACTTTGCTTAGACAGAAACCTTTGCTGTCTTGTTACTTTCAGTTACTGCAGTTACTTAAAACAAACTGACCGTGAATTTCTCCCACTGAACTTGTGTGCCTATATTGGCAGCTTTTACCAGAAGCTAAATCGGGCTGCCTTTTGATCTTCAAACCTAGCTACTTCCAAATCCTCTCTGCTGCCTACACACTTCCCCTCTCTTTCTTGAAAAGTGCATTGTTTTGCAAATACACTTGTGTTGTTGAGAATTGTTTTGCAAATGCATTGTTGTACATATATGGGAAATATCCACCACTGCACAGGCATTGCCCTTTGCACAAGTGCAGGTTTGTATGCAACTTTAAGATGTTAATGATAACTTTCATAGCTATTTCCTCTGTTCTCTTGCAGTGGTGCTATGCTGCTTCTTGAGGTAAGGTTTGTGGTTTGGTGACTAATCATCCTCTTTATCCAGAAACAGCATAATACTATCTTTCTTGGGAAACGTATCTGTGTTAGGGGGAAGTTGGCTAACAAGTATCCTGAAGCAGAGTTACTAGACTTCTCATTTCTCAGACTTATTCTTGGCATCTAGATATATTGGAAGTTGTGCTAAACTGTGTAATGGCTCTCCATCTTCATATTTCCCCAACAGCAAGTGAAGATCGTTTTAACTAAAGCTTTTCATCCAAGGAAGAGTGATTCTATGTGGAAACTTTGTCTTAAAATATGAAAACCAAGCACAGCATCAGAGCATTGCATGTGGGTATATTTACACAAATGTGTCCATCTTCGGTCACTGTCCTAGGACTCATCACCCAAGAACCTCTTTTGTATACAAGAAATAATTTCACACTTCTGAGCCACAGACTCTTTGGTAGCAATCTAGGCTTGGGCTTGTGGAACTGTGAAAGCCATGCATCGCCTGTGGCGTCCGCCTTATGATAAATGAGAGAGATGGGTTGTTGACTCTTCAGTTCTCTTTTAACCTCTGATTTGTTTACATCTTCAAGAGATGAAGGCAAGTTCAGGGGTTATCTCAGAATAATTGATAATGTAATCAGACTTGTTTTCTATTGATTGAGGTAGTCAGTGCCATGGGTTGATGACTTTGACATTAAAATAATTGTAACAGATTTGTCTTGTAGGTTGAGAAGCTGCAGGATATGTTGAACTGTAACTTTTAGTGCAGAGTTTTCACCATGTTTTTTAACTTCAAGTCTTGCAGTGGCAAAATAATTTTTCTAGATGCAGTACTTCTAAATACATAACTTAATAGACTACTTGGAACATGTGTTAACTTAGAAGCAGCCTGATCTGCTAAGAATGGGGCCATAGGGCTAGACTTGTAAAAGATAAGGTAAATTAATTTGAAAAAGGAATTTAAAAGTCATTAATAAAGATTAGCAATCGTTAGGTTGTCTCCCTCATAGCTTTAACTTCTTTTTAAACTCTACCAGACTGAGCAGCTTTTGTAAGATACTAATGTTGAAGTCATACTGAATACATTGAAACCACAAGTGTAGAATTAAAGTGTGAAAAGTGTAAAATCTGAAGAAAAACCAGAGTATGTTTAGAATTAAAGAAATTGCAGAAACATGCTCTTAACTAAACATGTAGAAGAAAAGAAAATACGGTTTTAAGTACTCTTATTTTGTAAGTGCGTGTCTTGGAATGACGGTTCTTTTAAATGACCAAAGCGTTATAGGCAATGCTGGAAAAATATATTTCAAATTCCTAAGCCAGTTTGAGCTTTTTATATTTTTAGATGCCAACCTTGGGCAAATATGTTATGGCTCGTCTCCCCACCCCTACAGATTCTATACCTTTTGTAGGTATTGTTAGATTCCTGCACCTTTGTCTAGTCCTGGGCATAAGGGAAAGTACTGTATTTTTCGCTCTATAGGACACACCGGACGATAAAATGCACCTAGTTTGGGGGGGAGGAAACAAGAAGAAAAAAATTCTGAACCCCAGAAGCCAGAACAGCAAGAGGAATCTGGCTTCTGGGATAGCCTCTTGCTGTTCTGGCTTCGGGGACAGCCTTTCTAGCCTCTGCCGGGCAGGGGGTGTAGGCACCCCACTGCCCTGCAGAGGCTTTGAGCAGCTAACCCCAAGCTAGAACAGCGAGACAGAGCGCTGTGCAGCGCTCCGTCTCCCTGTTCTGGCTTTGGGCTTAGCCGCGCAGCCTGCATTCGCTCCATAGGATGCACACACATTTTCCCTTACTTTTTAGAAGGGAAAAAGTGCGTCCTATAAAGTGAAAAATATGGTAAATGCTAGGAGTTATAGGAATACATTCGCCATTTGTGTGTGTAGGCTTTGAATAGTACATAACTGTGTTCTGTGTTTGTCTACAGCTTCCTTGGAACCTGTGCAGAGTATCTTGGGTGGAGAGGAGTCCTCTCACTCATCCCATTTGGCACAGAAAATTGCTACTTGGAAAGTGGGTAGAGCAGAGTCTCTTCTGCCTTTGCTAAGAACTGATTGCAACATTTTTATAATCCCCACGATCCTGTTTCATATCGTAGTGAACATCTGTGGAATTTCTTGTCTGGGAATGAAAAAGCTTTCTGTGAATAGTGTTTCTAACAAGCAGCTTTCCCCATGAGTAAGAACATAATAATAATAATAATAATAATAATAATAATACAAGCAGCTTTCCCCATGAGTAAGAACATAATAATAATAATAATAATAATAATAATAATAATAAATAAATAATAGAAAACTCTTCTTTGCCTTCATTTTCAAAAACAAAAAACAGCAACTTCTTAAAAATATAGTGCTATTGTTGCTAGTTAATGAGTTTTTGCCCTTTTTAATATATATATATTTTACTAGCACTGGTATGATCACATTTTCATGCTATAATTTCTTGGGGGTAGAGCTAACTTTTCTGCTTAGAAATGCTTGACCAAATGGCTTGGAGCAAAAGTAATTTGTAATTTACCCCCACACACTCCAACACTTGAGCAGTGAGTGCTTAAAAGAAGCTTCTGAGCTTTCACCAGCAGCTACTACTAGCTCATGGAGCACCTAGCCTGATAGATATGCAGATCATGCAAGTGCAGATTGGCGCAAGGCCAAAACAATATTGACTTTCCATTTTGAGCAAGAAGAAGAGTTTCAGGGTAAGGATGCTTTCCTCAGAATACAGCTGGGCATTACAAGATAGATAATCTTTTGTTCCAAGCCCATTAATTTCAGATGCTGACAGCATCACTAATAGACTTTTATTTTTAGGAGGCTATGAAAACAGCCTTGGCTTCAAACTTGAATATAAGAATGAAAAAGGTTAGAATTCATTTGTAACATAAGTGTAGGTAGACCTAACTTTTAGGTTGGCTCTTTGCTTTGGTTTGAGGGTTTTATGTGGCCCCAGGTTTGTAATGCTGGAGAATGGGGTGGACCTCTCCCAGTAATGCTATGTCTTAAGCCCTTTTAAGGCCTCTTGCCAGCCCCATCTGGGGTTGGAATGGAGAATGGAGCCATCTATAGTGAAATGTTATGTATAATAATTAATAATAATAATTTATTTATACCCCGCCCATCTGGCTGAGTTTCTGCAGCCACTCTGGGTGGCTTCCAACCGAATATTAAAAACAATACAGCATCAGACATTAAAACACAGGGCCGCCTTCAGTTGTCTTTTAAAAGTAAAATAGTTATTTATTGCCTTGACATCTGCTGGGAGGCCGTTCCACAGGGCAGGCACCACTACCGAGAAGGCCCTCTGCCTGGTTCCCTGTAACTTCACTTCTCACAGCGAGGGAACCGCCAGAAGGCCCTTGGAGCTGGACCTCAGTGGACTTTTGTGCTCGGAAACGTACTGGGAGCCAATGAAGATCTTTCAGGACCAGTGTTATATGGTCTCGGCGGCCACTCCCAGTCGCCAGTCTAGCTGCTGCATTCTGGATTAATTGCAGTTTCCAAGTCACCTTCAAAAGTAGCCCCACATAGAGCGCATTGCAGTAGTCCAAGCGGGAGATAACCAGAGCATTCACCACTCTGTCTAGACAGTCCGCGGGCAGGTAGGGTCTTAGCCTGCGTACCAGATGGAGCTGGTAAACAGCTGCCCTGGACACAGAATTAACCTGCGCCTCCATGGACAGCTGTGAGTCCAGAATGACTCCCAGGCTGCACACCTGGTCCTTCAGGGGCACAGTTACCCCATTCAGGATCAGGGAGTCCTGCATGTAAAGCATAGACTGTCCCTGCTGTTCGAGACCAAGGCCTTAGAGTACTTAGTGACTTACCCGCTGCTCTCCCATAAAACCCCAGTCAGTCTACGTGTTGACTAACTTTGGGTTTAGCCCTGAAAATGTGAGGACATGCAAGCACCCGACAATCTTCAAAGTGCTCTGACTTAACTGAGTGAGAAAACTGATCAAGGGTGTGGAACAGCTCCCCTATGAGGAGAGATGGCAGCATTTGGGCATTTTAGTTTAGAGGAAAGGCAATTAAGAAGTGATATGATAGAGGTATATAAAATTATGCCTGGTGTGGAGAAAGTAGATAGGGGAACAGACAAAAAAACAACAACGCAGCACATAGTTAAACTTTGGAATTTGCTCCCACAGGAGGCAGTGATGGCCACCAACTTGGATGGCTTTAAAAGAGGATTAGACAAATCCATGAAGGATTAGGCTATTGTTGGCTATTACCTACCCATAATGGCTATGCTCTGCCTCCATGGTTGAAAGTTATAAGCAAATTGCAGGAAACCACAGGAGGGAAGAAGGCTTTTGCACTCAGATCCTGCTTGCCAGCTTCCCACAGGCATCTGGTTGGCCACTGGGACAACATGATGCAGCTGGGTGAGATGAGCCACTGGCCTGATCCAGAAGGCTCTTTTTACATTCTTAATGGGGGGGGGGGATATGTCTTTCAGGCCAAACTGTAGGAAGATCTTCTCTCATGCTGTGCCATGTTGGCTAGATTACGGGGCTATAGATCTGATTTGCATTCTTCTCAATGGAAATCCGATGTGTAGAACTCCAGGACTGGCTTGTTCTGAATTTCTAAAAGCTATTGCAGTGACTGCCAATATCATAAAAGCTGGGCCATCCAAAACAGGATTGAAATCATTCGATGCATTGTGCATTTAGTAATGCTAACTGTCAGTCATAATGGAACATTGAAGACACAGTTAAGATGTCAGGTATGATATAATAAGTCAATGCATTCTACAATACCTGCCAATTTATTGCCCAATTCACTCAGTTTGCCGAGAGCTCCGAAAGGAGCCCTTGAATCCCTTTCTGCTGCCACTCTGAATAATTTGGTGTTTGCAAACTTGAGTCACTTTGCTGCTAACCCTAACTTGAGATACGAGTTATCAATCCATAGGAGGACTTGTTCTCTTATCCTATGAATG
This sequence comes from Podarcis liolepis, assembly GCF_965112155.1. NCBI lineage: Eukaryota > Metazoa > Chordata > Lepidosauria > Squamata > Lacertidae > Podarcis > Podarcis liolepis. Next base: position 22,832,004 of record NC_139563.1, read on the forward strand.
CTAAGTTTTTTCAGGAGCCTTTGAGAGGTTCTCTCAGAAGCTATTTGAACATTTAAGTATATGATGTCCACTGTCTCACACCTGTCCATATGCCTGACACACTCCCCACAAATGCTAAAATGTTCATAAGACAGGACTTGCCTTTGGAGAAGCCATGTTGATTCTTTTTCGTTAAGACTAATTCTTGTGTAGGCTTGGCTATACCACAATTCATGTTATCTTGAACATAGTCCCCAATCTACCCGAAAAAGATATTAAGCAAATTGACCTGCACCTTCCTGGATTCTGGTCCCCTAATCTTTAAAAACTAGTGTTACATTTGCTGTTTTCCAGCCCTCTGGTACAAAGGCCAATCTTTGTTGAGTGGTAACCACCTGCTTGATTAAGATGGCTTGGCATTACATAAGTGGTCTTCATGTTTGAGGGAAAGCTACAGCACTAAAGGTTACACATTTTATACTTAGAGCAGATAACATGGTGGAAAAAGTTGAAAGATTGCACTTTAAACATTTAACGCAAACTATTCAAACCAGCAGTTGCTATAGTTACTGTGGTAGCATCTGCAAACCCATAGGACATCTTAAGTAGGCAGATCAGACTCTCTCTCTCTTTCTAAAATGTGACTCATTTACAAGAACCAGATCCACTCTTCTTACTAAGTAAAGGAACTTGCAAGATGTGTGACCTTATAGGAGAATAACACAAATTCCCAAAATATTCATGCATGGCAGTGATTCTTTAAATATAGAATGAGTCCAAATGGATACAGGGCATCTTGGAGGGATGGTAGTGCAAAGATAAGATCATGAGCCCTGTGCTGCTTGCCTTCCTATGTTGTCCAACTCCCTAAAAGATAAGAGAGGGTTGCCTATATTGGATCTCTGGGACAACTTTCTTTCTACCTCTATCTTCCAACTTGATAGAGAAAAGGAGCTGTTTGTTCTCTTGTAATGATGCTGCTCTGTATGGCTTTAGATAGTCTTATGCCTTGCTCTTCCTTTAGCGCAGGTGATAATGCCTCATGCCATATATACTTGCAGCTTTAGGATGTACAGTGGTACCTTGGGTTACATACGCTTCAGGTTACAGACTCTGCTAACCCAGAAATCTTACCTCGGGTTAAGAACTTTGCTTCAGGATGAGAACAGAAATCGTGCAGCGGTGGCGCGGTGGCAGCAGGAGGCCCCATTAGCTAAAGTGATGCTTCAGATTAAGAACAGTTTCAGGTTAAGAATGGACCTCTGGAACGAATTAAGTTCTTAACCCGAGGTAATTGCACCACTGTATTCAAGGTGTTCTGAACTTTCACCGGCAGAGCTGATGGTTAACTTGGCCCCCCTTCCATGTGTATCTTTACTTTTTGCCCTCCCCAACCCAGTATTAGCAGACTTTGAAAAAAACACTGAGCTGATGTCTAGTAACCCTGTTACTGTTGGAGGATGTTTTGTGAGGATTTTTCTTTGAATACCATATTTTTCCATGTATAAGACACCCCCGTGTATAAGATGACCCCCCTTTTTTAAACCCAAAATTAAGAAATCAAGTTGTTTAGCTTTTTGGGGTGGGGTGGGGAGGTCACTTCCGCCAATCACTCACCCGCCTGCCCACCACTGCTGATCGCACACCTCGCTGCAGCCAATTGTCTGCCAGTTCACCGCCACCAGCAGCCCAGCCACCCACTTGCCACAGCCGCCAATCACCTGCCCGCCTTGCCACAGCCACCAATCGCCAGCAGGCTATTAATCGCACATCCCTTCTCTGCATTCACTATCCGTGTATAACACGACACCCAATTTTTGCCTATTTATTTTTATTTAGCAAAAAGCATCATCCTATACATGGGAAAATACAGTGGTACCTCGGGTTACATACGCTTCAGGTTACATACGCTTCAGGTTACACACTCCGCTAACCCAGAAATAGTGCTTCAGGTTAAGAACTTTGCTTCAGGATAAGAACAGAAATTGGGCTCCGGCAGCGCAGCAGCAGCGGGAGGCCCCATTAGCTAAAGTGGTGCTTCAGGTTAAGAACAGTTTCAGGTTAAGTACGGACCTCCGGAACGAATTAAGTACTTAACCTGAGGTACCACTGTATGGTACTTCTCTTGGGGAAGTCATTGTGAGGAAATGAAACACTGTATTAATTACACCAAAGCAGGCAGAGTTACTTAAGTTGCAAAACCCCAGCTGGGCATAGGGTTAGACAGTAAATCCTACCATAGTTGAAGGCATTGGCAAAAGGGAAGAAGAATCTTGCTGAAGGCTTTTAGTTTGTAAAATTCTTAAATACTGGAAACCTAATATGTAATTTCCACTTCATTGTTCAAGCTGTGAGTTCTAGTGCTCATGCAGTCAAAATGGCACTGCCCAAGCAACAAGAGGGAGGTATTAGCAGTCTCTGGAACTTCAAAGTTTGCAGAAGTGCATCTTTAGAAAAGCCTTAAGGAGAATGTCCAGAACAGCCCAGTGCGGACTGAGCATGCTCAGTGAGCATAGAATGTTGACAAACTCCAGTGGGGGTGGGAGAGGATGGAATGCAGTGGTTGGAATTCTGAATGCCAGTGACGGACTGTGCAGAATTTGGTTGCAGATCTTACTTGCATCTGCTGAAATCCCATGATCTAGAGATTGAATTCATGTATGCAAACCTTATTTTCTATTAAGGTTAGAATAGAATAGTTCGCACTACTGGAATTAAAAATCAATGGGCATATATTTGTGTGCTAGTCCCTGTAACTTCAGTTGTAAATAGAAATGTAATATTTTCCATGTCACATTTGCTAGACAACTGCTACTTCATTAATAGTATCAAGATTCCCATCCCTTTTCGTGGGGTAAAACAGTATCCACATCTGCTTCCTTTGGGGCAACATCAGGTTCGGATAACACGATTTTCCCTAGTAGGCAGTCCTTTGTCTTTTTGGAATTGCTGTATCTTCTCTGAACCTGTTCAGGGTTTTGTGGCGTTTTCTGGAACTGCAAGTACAACCATCTCAGAAGCAGAGTCTGTATAATTAGCCTCAGGCTGGCTTGATCTGAGCATTCTCTTGGTGGCACTCTTGATACTGTGTGGATACTCCTAAAATCTGTTGATTACAAGTAAGACTTTGACACTTGACTTGTATCGAGACGTAAGCTATAGATTTGCCAATATAACCATGTAATGCACCTTGTGATGGCCAAAGAAAATCCAAAGACCATCCCGTCACTGTCAACGACAGTGGCACCATTGACACACCACAGTAAACCTTTTGTTAGCTGTTTACTATGTATGTGCCTAAAAGGGCTCTTTTCCTCCTCCCCACTGACATTGGGAAGGAAACAAAGCATGATCCCTGGCTTAGCATTTCCACCCGAAATGAGGGATGGGCATTGTTTTGTGCCCAACAAACCATGAACTCTAGCCAGTGTTTGCTCTTGGCTTACTGATCAGGGTTTGTTGGGTGCAAAACAATCCACTATCTCTGTTTGGGGTGTAAATGCTAAGTCCACGGATCATGTTTTGTTTTTTATGCATGGATCATGTTTTGTTTTTTATGCACGGATCATGCATAAGCTGAGAGGGGCAAAGATTTTGCCCATGCATTGTAAGACATTGGTTTTCGAGGTACCATGAAGTGCATATGCAACCATTAATTTGTGCATTTGTTATTGTTTAAGCTGAGCTGCAAGTTGTGCTTCTATGCTGATTTTAGTATTGTAAATCTTGTATCACCATTGTTGAGTGGTGATGCTGGAACTGGTGCCAAAGCACATATAAAAAGGTTGTCTTTGTGTTGCCATAGAGCACATCACTTTGGAGTAATTTAGCTTGGTATTAAAGCATATGGCAAGCCCCCCAACGTAATTCATTCCTTTATAGTTAATACTTTTTTCACTTTATGATTTTCTTTCTGGTTAGAGGTACGCAGTCTTCCATTGCCCCCCACCCCTATTCTATCACTGAATCATCTGCTTTTTCTTGGCAAACTTTCTCAAGACTGTTTACAGTAGCATCAGCAGCATAATTATTAGGACTGATGGGCTTGCTAGATAATATGCAGTCACTTCCCCAAAATGCTTTTCAGTTGAGCAGATTGAATGCAGACAAGATGAAAGTACTCAATATGCCTTTAAGTTAATTGCACTCTTGAAGACATGGGACCCCTTGTTTGTTGGTTTAGTGTTATAGCAATCAGCCCCCATGACTATGAGCTGGTTCATATGTAAAGCTAAGCCAAACCAAACCATGGCTTAGCATGAATGGGCGAGTTCCTGAGGAAACCCCAGTTTATTTCACTTCAGTGCAGCAATGGCAACACAGGAGGAACAAAGCAGCTACAATCTTCTCTTTGCCATTGTCTGGTTTAGCATTACAGGTGCCTTCTAGAAGACAATCTCTTCCACCTAATATAAGATGACATCACTTGGATTCCAAATCAGAGTGGTCAAAATATGCAAAAACGGCATACAAAATAGGTTCTTAACTTCAAAACTATTAACGGAGATAGGATCTTACAGGTTGAAGAATCAAGCTTATTTTCCATCCCTTATATTCTACAACTTCGGCATTAAATTTATATTCCCAGAGTGGCTAAGTAGTAAGGCAGTAGGAATCTGAAATGAAAAATGGCTGTCATAATAGCTAATGCTGCTGATTTCTAGCACATGATTGAAGTAGATGTATTAGTATGCAAAATGCCATATGTACACATGCCTTAGCTATCATTAGCTATAATTGGTGTATGTTGTTAGCCAGGAAATCTGTCTTTTGGCTGCGTTCTCTAATGTGCTGTAGAATGTACTTTTTGGTAATACCTCCCATTAATATGAAAAGTATGAATCTGGTGGTAGTGGTTCTGCAAGAGGGAAAATGTAATACCAAGTTGTGAGAGCAACTCAAGCAAGTCACTTCACTTAACCATTACTTCCTCTTATTATTGCTCTGTTTGTTCAGTGGTGAGTATTTTCACTTTTTAAATACAGTAGCACCTTCCCTCAGTTGCATGTGGCAGGTCTCTTTGCATTTCGGCATAACGGAAGGAACTTAGGAGCTTCTAGGTATTAGTCCACAGAGGCAAGTAATTTATCTTGAAGGAATTAGAAACCTGTGGCCTTCCAGGTGTTGTTGGACCCCAGCTCCACAGTCATCCACAGCCAGGAAGGCCAATGATCAGGGAGAGATAGCAGAAGAGCTGCAGCCTGCTATAAGGTGCTGAGAAGCACTTGAAATGGATATCTATAAAGGAGAACTTGAGTTCTCCTTTTTCCTCAGGAAAAACAAATTCAGTAGCAAGCTCATCTCTTATATGAAAAAGTCTCCATTTGCTGGTTTGATATGAAAACACCCAGTACTATTTTCCTAGAAAAAGAGGTGCTGGAACTCACCATGAATGCCTCCCTTGTTTTCTTATAATGCCAATTGCACCCACCTGAGAGGGACCGGAACTGAGTTCCAGTGAGTTCCAGCTGAAAGAAAGACCTGAAAAGACCTATGTCAAAGTTGGTCCATTAAACATTTAATCTATGTTAAATAGATTCATGAACTTGGTAGATGAATAGATGAATTGATGCTCTTCATGATTTATTTATTTTTAAACTTGGGATTAATTCCCAACTTGCATGCATGCTTTGTCTTATGTGGAAGTGGTGGGGGGTACACAGGTGGTGCTGTGGTCTAAACCACTGAACCTCTTTGGTGTGCCAATCCAAAGGTCAGTGGTTCGAATCCGTGTGATGGGGTGAGCTCCTGTCGCTCTGTCCCAGCTTCTGCCAACCTAGAAGTTCGAAAGCATAATATTGTGAGTAGATAAATAGGTACCGCTGGGGCGGGAAGGTAAACGGTGTTTCCGTGTGCTCTGGTTTCTGTCACGGTGTTCCGTTGCGCCAGAAGGGGTTTTGACCATGCTGGCCATATGACGCGGAAAAGCTGTCTGTGGATGAACGCTGGCTCCCTCAGCCTGAAAAGAAAGATGAGCGCCGCACCCCATAGTTGCCTTTGGCTGGACTTAACTGTCCAGGCGTCCTTTACCTTTTACCTATGTGGAAATGATGGGACGCGGGTGGCGCTGTGGGTAAAAGCCTCAATGCCTAGGGCTTGCCGATTGAAAGGTCGCGGTTCGAATCCCCGCGGCAGGGTGCGCTCCCGTTGTTCGGTCCCAGCCCCTGCCAACCTAGCAGTTCGAAAGCACCCCCGGGTGCAAGTAGATAAATAGGGACCGCTTACTGGCGGGAAAGTAAACGGCGTTTCTGTGTGCTGTGCTGGCTCGCCAGATGCAGCTTTGTCACGCTGGCCACGTGACCCGGAAGTGTCTCTGGACAGCGCTGGCCCCCGGCCTCTTAAGTGAGATGGGCGCACAACCCTAGAGTCTGTCAAGACTGGCCCGTATGGGCAGGGGTACCTTTACCTTTTTATGTGAAAGTGATAGAAAATGCATGATGATTGAAGTTGTCTTTACTAGTGGTTAGAGCTGAACAGCACTGAGAAATCTACTGAATATAAACTCACTCATTTTCATTTGGCAATGCTTTGTGCTCCAGTATACAGCAACAAGTTTAAGATCTGAAGCACCGAGTCTTTTGATGAGAGCTGTAGAGGAAAGCATACTGCTATTGGTGCTTTCATCTATTTTGTGAGGGGAGAGGGGGAAGCTCTTATTTTTATTGATCCAAGTTTGGTATGATTTCTTTACTTATTCTGCATGTTCTGTATATGTTTTCCTAAACACATGGATGTTTGTCGCAGTTGTTGCTACAAATCCTAAGCATATGCAAAGCTTTGGTTTCAGTTCAAATTCCAGTACAGTGGTGCCCCGCAAGATGAATGCCTCGCAAGACGGAAAACCCCTAGACGAAAGGGTTTTCCGTTTTTGAACTGCTTCGCAAGACGATTTTCCCTATGGGCTTGCTTTGCAAGACGAAAACGTCTTGCGAGTGTTCCGATTTTTTTTCGCTCCCCCCCTTTTTCTAAGCCGCTAAGCCGCTAATAGCCTTTTAGCCGCTAATCCGCTAAGCCTTTAATAGCCGCTAAGCCTTTAATAGCCGCTAAACCGCTAATAGCGCTAAGCCGCTAATAGGGTTGCTTCGCAAGACGAAAAAACCGCTAGACGAAGAGACTCGCGGAACGGATTAATTCCGTCTTGCGAGGCACCACTGTATTAGTAATTGTTCTGCCTCCTAACCCATGTTTGAATTGGCCTCTCCAAGCAACATAATTGCCAGCAAACTACCTGTACTCAATTTATGCCTGTCTGATAACCCTATTATGCCATTCTATCTGTCTTGTTTTCTGAGGTGTAGGTTCTTGGAGAGGTTTGATCATGCTTGGCTCATTAGTTCACAGCTGTCAGCATTTGCTATTGCTATCATTTAATTCAAGTGTACTTCAGGGGTCAAGAATATATAAAGACTATTGAGCCACTCTGCCACACTGAGTTTCTGAAATCATAGTTTTGAGAATCACCTTCACTTTTTCAATCTGAATGTTAAGTTAGGTGATGTACCGTATTTTTTGCCCCATAGGACGCACTTTTTCCCCTCCAAAAATGAAGGGGAAATGTGTGTGCGTCCTATGGGGCGAATGCAGGCTTTCGCTGAAGCCTGAAGAGCGAGAGGGGTCGGTGCTCACCGACCCCTCTCGCTCTCCAGGCTTCGCGCAGATCTCTGCAAGCTGTGGGAGCCCGCGCCGGGCTCCCACGGCTTGCGGAGAGTTGCCTGTTCTGGGGGCTGGGGTCGGGGGTAGCTCGGGCTTCCCCTGCCTCAGCTCCGCGCCTGGGGAAAAAAATAATTCCCCCCCCTTTATTCCCCCCCCCCCAAAAAACTAGGTGTGCCTTATGGGACGGTGCGTCCTATAGGGGGGAAAATACGGTACTTAAATGTGGAGTTCTGCAAGTATCCGTTTGTATTTTAATGGTCTAGAGATGGCAAACTTTCCAATGCTTATCTTAAAGAGGAAGATAAAATTAAGCAGTTTCCTTTGTGCACTGTTACGGAGATGACAACATTCTCCTCACTCAGTTGGATACTACATGTTTCACTTTTGGTGTTCTTCTCATTATTCCAGCTTGTGTTGGAGAATTTGATTGTCTGTCTGATTCTTGCCAAAAGGATGTGTATTGATTGCCATCCTTTTTATATAACCCTAAGAACTGCAAGTTGTATGTTCTGCTGATTGCGAAAAATTTGTCACCACAACAGACACCATGGTGTTGGCATATTTACTTTGCAGTCTTCTTCAACAAGTTCTGCAGTGCTACAGCTACATGGGTTAAAGCCTAGTTGCACACAACTACACATTTGTTCTGTAGAGACTTTTATATGTTAAACAAGTCATGTGAACTGGCATCTACCAAGGCACTGGAAGCACAAATTGCTGTGTGGATTCTTCACTTTGAATCTCTTTAGTGGAGGGTGTGTCGTTGACAAAAAATGATGTTGTGTGTGCAGTTATTAACCAGCTGTCTTCAACAACTATGAGTGACTGGATGGCTGGAGTACTGTCACAGTGCTAGCAAATGGAGCAGTGCACACACGGATGCCATTCCTGCTATATATAGGTCTTCAGGGATTTCTCTGTGTACCCGCAAGAAATCTTTCTGGACTGATCTGTGCTCACAACTGAGAAATGGAGTATGGCTCCATAGTCAGTAATGCTGTTTAATGTAAGGGCATTGCGAGCATGAAAACACTGTACTCTCTACGATATATAATTGTTCTAAACTATTTTTGAATGTTCTGTGGATGACTACAGTTGGTATAGTTAGTGTCATCAGCACCAGCTGAAGTTTCTGAACAGTCTTCAGAGGCAGCCTCACGTATAACATGTTGCAGTGATCTAACCTTGAGGTTACCAGAACATAGGTGGCAGAAGTTAGGAAATCCCTGTCCAGTTGGGGTGCTGCTGGGCCACCAGCCAAAGCTGGTAGAAGGCACTCAGTGCTACTGAGGCCACCTGAACCATAAGTAACACCAGTTGATTGAGAAGCAACCCCAAGCTGTGTATCCGCCCCTTCAGAGGGAGTGTAACCCCATCAAGAGCAGGCAACCTCCCATCCATCTGGTATAGGGAACCACCCACTAACAGTGACTCAGTCTTAACTGGATTGAGTTTCAGTTTATTGGCTCTTATCCAGTCAATTACCGCTGCAAGGCAACTCACTTTCCAGCACATCCTCTGCCACACCTGAGGGCCCTATCCTCAGGAAAGGCTGTGGGGGTTGGAGGCTTGTTTGAAAGAGAGTTGGAGCTGTTGACTCCAATCTTTGAGCTGACCAACTAAAAATTGTAGACCTTTGTTAGCTAGTATGAGCACTATAGGCGAGATCTAGCAATAGATAAGTCTTGAAAGAATATATATATATTAAGGCTGAACTTCTAGACACATTTTTTGCTGGTTTAGTGGGATTTCCTGATTCTCTCCCCCATTTTTGCCAAGACTGGCAACCGTGGCTGTTCGTAATTAGCAATTTGTTGGGCCATTGATTACATAATACTATTCTACATAAAAGTATGGTACCTGGAATGCATAGTTATTTCTTTGATCTGGAAGACCTGGATTCATATCCCATGTCTACTGTGGACTTGGAGTGACCTTCCTGTGGTCAGTGAAGCAGTAATAAAACAAATGTAATGGAAGTAAAATAAGCTTCTTGAATATGAGTAGTCCAAACTTCAGAAGTTGCTTTTTCTAGCTATGTATACTTCAGATGGTATTTGGATCAGTTCCATGAACTCTGAGTAGTAATAGCCTAGTTCTTTGATCTTAACAGCTGTTTGACAAAGGCTTGTCTTGTCAGTGGTGCAGAGTGACCTGATACTCAAATTAGACATGTCATGTAGGTCAAACAGGATTCATCATTACTTTGGCCTAACTGCATCATACTTCAGACTCAGCTTTGTGTTTATTTAACTGGCAAAAAGATCAAATATCAATCCAGAAAAAACAATTTTGTTAATTTCTGTGCATGTTCTCTTTGCAGATTTTGTTTCTGCTGCTCTTTATGTCTTTTTCCCATTTCTGTTAAAGAAGAAGAAAAAAGCCAATAATATTGCAGCTGCCACATCCTCAAGGCACTTAATTCAGATTAGTTGCACTGTATATGTTGGATTGCTTCTGAAATAAGTGGTTGGAGGATTGTAGTCTCTGTTACATTCCCCATGGCACAGACACCATCTGTTCCATTTTCTTCTTGTGGCAGCTTGAGCATAATACATGGATTGCAGCCTTTTTGTCTTATCTTGAGCTTCTAGTGAAGAATACATTTAGTTACTAGTCCTTGTTCATAGTATACTTTCTTCAGCTTGTGAGTGAAAAATCATCTTGGTCTCCTAGCTAGAAAGAATGAAAGGTTTAAAAGGATGTTGACATTCGTGGTAGGAGATGGGACACCATGTAACCTCTTAGTTTCTAAGAGCACTTAAATAAACAACTTTTGTGTTTTTGCTCTTGCATGCTATGGCAGAACCCCAGTGGAACTGCTAATGTGATCCCTGGAGGATTAATAAACATCAAAGCAGGAAATGTTTACTAGATGCTTTAGAAGTATTGCATGTTGAAACTCTTGGTTAAAAGCACATTTGGTCAGTGACGAAGCCTTAGTTTACTGAATTGGAATGACTTAAAAAGTGGGATACTAATATACATACAGGGAATTTTTGAAAAGCCTTCTATCCACTGGAATGGTGGCAGCAGTGGTTACTTGAGCAATATCTTGTTATAAACTAAGGTTATTGTCCATAGAACGGGGGGAAGTCCCATAGTCATAAGAGCTTCTCTCTGTGTTCTCGGCAAGGAATGGAGTCTGTGGTTCAACGCCAACCGCTGTGTGCTTGTCAACAATTTCTAACTAGGTCTAGTACAAAACCATTGTAATGGCTATTTAGGTTATTTTCACCCTGTCTTGCAACTTAAAAGAAACCCTCAGGGTAGCTTATGAAACACAGTGTACACAACAGGGATCTGTGCTGCTTTCTTCTCCTGCAAACAGTGAGGGCAGGACCCAGGTGGGTAGTTTGTTCCAGGCAGGCTGACTGCCACTGTGGGAAGCTATAAACCATTGCTTTCCCTAAGCACCATCACCAGAGGCTGCTTCCTTTCTTCTCCTCTTCACCTCCCCCCTCCAAGTATTCTAGTCCACAGAGACATTTCTGAAGGGGGGGTGTCTGAATGGAGATTGCACTGGATTGCTTGCAGTCTTGTAACTCTCTCTAACCATATTAACACAGCTTGGTTAATATAAAGCCAAAGATAGCTAACCTGTGGTCCTCTAGATGGTGTTAGACTATAACTCCTATTACCCTGGCCCACTGACTGTGCTGGTTAAGGATGATGGGAGCTGGTGTCCCAGTGGCATTCAGAGAGCCACAGGCTAACTGCTAATTTAGAATGACATTTACCAAGCAAGAGTAAGCCACAGCAAGCCTTGAACTTGTACACTTCCATTCTCCCTATCCTCCAGGAAGAGGCGTTTGGAAGCTTCCCTATTAACCATGATAACCACGGTTAACATGAACGTTTGTCTGGAGTGAGATACCACGGGGTCAGGTCTGGACACTAAAGCCAAACCATGACTTAACTGCTGGCCGCATGGCAACAGCAGCCGAAATGAAGCAGCTGTGATTTTTGCCCCAATCGTGTTTCACTCTTCCTCGTTCACACTTCGCAGTGGTTTGAATTGTCCAGTGAAACTCAGCAGAATTCATTTCCAAGGTTTTGATCTTCTTCACAAATCATCATCTGAACTGTCACTTATGTCAGTTTAAATTCTGTATTTTAGAGTTATACCCTACATTCACAATTGTATATGGGGTTGAAACACAGATAGCTAAGAGCGTATTAAAGATAATAGTTAAAAAGTAATTAAACTACAATGATGTAAAAACAAATCTGTTGAAATGCAGGCAGTAAAAAAAACAGCACAGCACTATTAAAAGCCCTTTCCTTAAAAGCAGTCAATTCCCCAAAGCCTGCCAGAGCAAGACGAATCTTCACTTGCTGGCAAAAGGACAACAAAAAGGAAGCCAGACTAGCCTCTCCATTAACGGGATTCCAAAGTCTGGGAGCAGCCACTGAGAAGGCCCTACCAAATGTGCCTAGAAGAGTGATGGGACTGAGAGAAGGGCCTCACCCAAAGATCTCAGACCCTGTGCAGTTCATAAGGGAGACTATGGTCTTTCAGATAGCCTGGGCCTAAGCCATGTGGAAATGGAATTGCTGACCACAGGATGTAGCAGTGGCCAAGCCATTAGATGGTGGATGGGAGAGACTGGTGGTAGAGGTGTGTGGAAACCTCTGGCTTGTAATGTCTACTGAATGCAGCCTACTGTACAAAGTTTAGAGTTGAATCTGTTGCTGTCCTCACTTTTGCCTCTGGCCTTGCCAACTTACCGTATTTTTCGCCCCATAAGACGCACCGGCCCATAAGACGCACCTAGATTTTTGGGGGGGAAATAAAGGAAAAAAATAAAAAAAAATTATTTCCCCCCCAGGTGCGCTGCGCTACACCAGGAGCTTGGGGCGTGCGGAGCTCAGCGCGCCCCAAGCTTCTAGGTGCGCGCAAGCAGTCCGCTGCCGCCCCAAGCCTCGCGCACCCGGTGGGACCTCCCGCCGGGCGCGCGAGGCTTGCAGGCATTCACCCCATAAGACGCACCCCGATTTCCCCTTCATTTTTGGAGGGGAAAAAGTGCGTCTTATGGGGCGAAAAATACGGTAATTGCCTCTGGGGGACACCCACCACTGTCATGTGAAACACACCCAACTGTTGCTTGTGCATGAATTCAACCCTTGGGCTGGAAAATGTTCCCAACCCCTTGTATTGAAAAACAAAGGCAATGTGTGTGTGTGTGCGCGCACGCGTGTGCATGCGCTCTTCTTGGAACCAGACTGTGATTTGCTTGTTTTAAAAACGAGGAGTTACACTTCCCTATGAAGGACAGTCAGATTAACTATAGCTATTATAGATCTGTTAGTTGTCTTGCAGAAACTGCTAGGCCTGCTCTGACTTACGACTTTGAAGTAGAAATAAGATTTCCCTTGCTCAGTGTGCATTCATTTAATACAAAGAGTTTAGGGCAACAATAGATGTCATAGTCTTCCCATCCTAGAAGCTATGTTCTGAATTTTACAAAATAAGAGTTTACTTAACATCTGGACATATGTTATCTAAACATGGAAAAACTTTCCAGACAGTATGCCCAAATTAGATCCTCGAACAGCTGGAGAGAGTGGTTGCATCTGGATGTCTCAAAAGATTTTAGATTGAAGTAAGAACACAGATTTAGCATTTTGGCACACTTCAGATAGCTTGGATTCTAAAAGGGATCCCAAAGCATGTGAACTGTAATTTCTTTGAATACAGTTCACAGAACTTACTTTGTACACTAATAGTTATTATGGTATGTTACAGTTCTTAATTTATCACACATGCAGACTACGTTCACCCTTTCCTGACTAATCAAGGTGCTTCTGACGTATCACCCTCAGGGGCCGCTGTGGTTCTTGTGGGCAGTGGAGACCTGAAAATGTTTACCAGATTGGTTAGTCTGGCCCAGGGCTTTTGCACAAATGAAGTTGTCTTAGGCAGAGTTGGGCCACTTGCAAAGCTATTTCTCAGTCCTGCTACCTTAAGATCCTTTTAATTAAAAATCCTGGGCTTTTAGCACACAAAGCATTTGCTTTGCCTCTGAACAAAGCATTCTTCCCTAACGTACCAAAATTTACCATTATCATATTCAAGACCATTTCCTTAGGATATAGGAGGGTCCTATCCCTTATAAAAGTACTCTTTCTGGTTTGTGGCAACATAGTACACAGTAACCATTGTTTTTCATGCAAATTGCACTTCACCAGATAAGACAAAACCATCGTTCTACACTATGGCACAGAATGGTTCAACTTTGTCTGGCTCCTCCCAGTCTTCAAAGCCAGGCACCAAAAACCTTGAAACAAAAGAGTCTTCTTCAGTTTCTGTTGACCATCTCTTTAATTGAAGATGTGATTTTGAGCAAGGCCTGAGAACAAAGGCTTCTCAAAGCTTGCCTCGCTGTGCCTGTCTCCATTGTGTTCAGTTCCAAGCTATCTGTATGCAGTTAGGCAAGCTTTTGTGGCATTCATACCTTCTGTGGCATTCGAGTGAGTCTGCTGGGGGGAAAATGTCAGTTGTGTATGTGATGTAAAATGTCACTTTAGTAGTAAGGAGGAAAAGTTGGAGGTATGCTGAACAGACATAAAGGGATATGAAAAAAGTTTATTCAGAAAAGGGAAATCATTTTTAAGTTTCTTGAGGGGAGGAGTGCTAGATCTCCAAATTGCATCTTGGAGTTACAGAGCTGCAGGAATAACTGTTGTTAACAGTACCTCATTCTGTTTTTAAGCACAACAATTGTAAATTGCCCTGCTTATAAAATTGGTTCTACTGCTATGGATTTGGGAATAAAGGATCTCCTGGATTAGGAATGTCGACTGGTTTACCATTTTATTTTAAGCATTAATATGCTACTCAATTATTTGCATTCTAAGCTACATGCATAAAAACAATCCATAGACAATAAACAATTAACGTAACACTACTTTAAAATGCCTGCGGCAAGCCTTAGTCACCCACCTGCACTTGAGCAAGGAGGTTACCTGTCTAATCTCAGCTGGGAGGGAGCTTCATAGACTTGGTCCCATCACTGAAACTATTTTGTTATATCCTGCTCTACTATTGGTTTGCCTCAACAAATCTGCTAATTCAAATTTTCTCCTCCCCTCACATAGATCAATGAACTGAGCCATGTTCAGATCCCTGTTATGTTGATGCCAGATGACTTCAAAGCATATTCCAAGATAAAAGTGGACAATCACCTTTTCAACAAGTAAGTGAAGCTGTTAGTTGTTTTTACTTTGGTTTATAATATGGATTATGTGATTCAGTCATTTGTAATAAGCTTAGACAGTATAGGCACGACCTACTGCATTTTTTGTCATATGGCATACAGTTTTCTGTAAGTATTTTATGTCGAACTGTGACTACAAACTTACTGGAACATCTACATGTCAAAAAGTGGTATTTGTTAATGCAGGGATGGCCAACATGGTGCCCTCCAGATGAAGTCGTCTTAACGCGCTGCAGAGGGTGACGGGACTGAAGCGATGGCCCATGGGAACTGCAGCCTCCTTGGCAACAGCAAAGGCAGGAACATATTGCTCTTTCAGTCCTGATGTGCTCTGCAGTGCATCAGGACAACAGTACAGAGGAGGGAGGAAAAGATCCTTTCTTGCTCCTTCACATCCTGCTTAAAGGAAGGCAGTTCAAGAGCAGAGGAGGTTTAGGCCCATTTGCCTCTAGAGTTTTATAAGGCAAGGCTAGCATAGGTCTCTTCTGGAAGTAAATGGGAAGCTGGAGCAGTAGCATAATGTGTGTCTGATGAAATGCCATCAGATGAGGAACTGCACCTTCTGTGAAGAGCAGCCGCCATTACAGTGCAGTACACTAGACTTGTCTCACCAGGCATGAAGGCATGAATGTCTCTTTGCTAGGTCTGAGTCCTGCAAATGAGGTTGGTGCTCTGTCTGAAGTTGCAGGCTCACCGATGGATCCAGGTTCTGCCCCCAGGCTGAGAACCTGCTTAACCAGGGGAAGCTGATGCGGTCAGTGGAAATCCTTTCCCTTCCTGCATATCAGGGCCTGCCAACAGCTACTAATGCAGGCTTGCCTGGATTAATCTTCAAGCAGTTTGCCTGTCACCAGCCATGGTGAGGCACTGGTAAGCACTGGCACCTTAGGACCTTGGTTTCATTAAAGGGGCATGCAAGTCTAGCTAGATGAGCTTAAAGCTATCATAACACTCTAGATTTCCATGTGAGCTTACTCGCTGGCCCTGCATGATTCCCTGCAGAGGCTGGAATGGGTGTTTTTGAGAGACTAACAGCAAATATCTCTGGCCTTTTGTGCCCCCAAATAGCAGAAGAATGCACTTTAATTTTGCAGGCGTTCATTAGGTGCACCCTCCTCCTTTCCCTCTTATAACCGACAGTACTAGAAGCTGCCAAAAGAGTTAGTGCAGTAAACAGCATCCTCATCACTTAGACTACGGGTAGCGAACTTGCAACCTTGGCATTATCAGCATCATGCAGTAACCAACTGAGCTATCCATGTTGTTAAGCTTCTCTAGCTCTGCACTGCCTGACAGCACTTCTCCAGATTTTAAAGGAGTTTTTCCTTGCTCCACCAGGAGATACCAGTGATTGGATGTGGCACCACTTTTTTGGGGGGGGTGGTATGCAGAGCATGTGTTCTGCCACTGATCTATGAATTCCCACCCCCCACTGCCATTGCAAGTTCAGTTTTTGGCAGCCTTCCTGATGTTTCTGGAATACAACTTCCATGATCCCTGATTATTCGTCATGCTGGCTGGGGCTGATGGGAGTTGGGAGGGCACTGGATTAGTTAGAATCATAGAATCATAGAATCATAGAATTGGAAGAGACCACAAGGGCCATCAAGTCCAACCCCCTGCCAAGCAGGAAACACCATCAGAGCACTCCTGACATATGGTTGTCAAGCCTCTGCTTAAAGACCTCCAAAGAAGGAGACTCCACCACACTCCTTGGCAGCAAATTCCACTGCCGAACAGCTCTTACTGTCAGGAAGTTCTTCCTAATGTTTAGGTGGAATCTTCTTTCTTGTAGTTTGGATCCATTGCTCCCTGTCCGCTTCTCTGGAGCAGCAGAAAACAACCTTTCTCCCTCCTCTATATGACATCCTTTTATATATTTGAACATGGCTATCATATCACCCCTTAACCTCCTCTTCTCCAGGCTAAACATGCCCAGCTCCCTTAGCCGTTCCTCATAGGGCATCGTTTCCAGGCCTTTGACCATTTTGGTTGCCCTCCTCTGGACACGTTCCAGTTTGTCAGTGTCCTTCTTGAACTGTGGTGCCCAGAACTGGACACAGTACTCCAGGTGAGGTCTGACCAGAGCAGAATACAGTGGCACTATTACTTCCCTTGATCTAGATGCTATACTCCTATTGATGCAGCCCAGAATTGCATTGGCTTTTTTAGCTGCCGCATCACACTGTTGGCTCATGTCAAGTTTGTGGTCAACCAAGACTCCTAGATCCTTTTCACATGTACTGCTCTCAAGCCAGGTGTCACCCATCTTGTATTTGTGCCTCTCATTTTTTTTGCCCAAGTGCAAGTTGAGCTGGAAAAGGCCTTTTCCAGAGACTTTGAATTGCTTATCTCAATCTAAGTAGACAACATTAGGCTAGATGGACCAAATGTTGGGCACTGCTGTGCTAGGGGTTGTTTTTTTTTTAATTGCACATGATACAGGCCTCACAGCTAGTTTGGACCTTCTAGGGGAATTCTTGGGCAAAATATAACACATTAAGTTCCTGAGCAAAATATTATGTTCAGTTCAGAGGTTTGTTACAGTTCTGTTTAATGCATTTTGATGTAAATTTACAGTGTTCTGTATTATAGTAACTGTTGCTGTTTTGGAAGGTACTTGGTCTTGTAGGGGAGAAAGCTTACTTCTGCAGATTTATCTTTATAAATTCTTAGAAAGTATTTCCCCCCCCTTCAAATCTTCTGTTTCAGAGAAAATATGCCAAGCCATTTCAAATTCAAAGAATATTGTCCAATGGTTTTTCGTAATCTGCGAGAGAGATTTGCAATTGATGATCAGGATTTTCAGGTAGGCTTTCTACCTTGATAAACAATATTGATGATTTCCAGCTTTACAGGCTGTAAGCAGGAGGGGGAAAGTCTAGACGAAGACCTGATTTAGGATCATTATTTGGTGGTAATTAAGTGCCCCTATTTCATGAACGTGCTCTATTATTGCCTGTGGTTGGGACTGCCTGATCCACACTTGATACTTCTACATTTAAATTGTGTTGCAGCTGCTGTTCCTCCATCAGACCTCTTGCTCATCTTCCCTCCATGCCTGTGGTGATCAGCAGGCCTGACTTTGCCCCACGGCAGGAGGGATAACCTTAGGCAACAGCTGATGGAGGAATGAGGATGAAGACCTGAAGAGCAATATCTACAGTTTCTGTGCCTTGGTGTGTAACCTTAGCAAAACTTTATTAGAGAGATATAAGGAAAGTCCTAACGACACAGTTTTATCGTCGGAAGTAGGTACACTGTGTTCATATCATCAGAATTTTTTGTTTCGTTCCACAAGCTTGTTTAGCGTGGGCTTCCTCAGAAGTATTCTGAAATCCTAAGTGGGTAACAAATGCTCCTTGCCTCATTGTGGAAATGATCTGCCTTGCTGACATATTTTTACACTTTTCAGTTTGTTTAACTTTCCTTCCATTTGTTTCCTCTCTGTCATTTAATATGGTCCGTGAACAAATACCTGCAGCGATAAAGACACCGAGAACTAGTAAAATAAAAATGTATTTAGCTAAACTACAAGGTTAAGCTAAAAAAACCCCCAAATACTAATGTTTAATAAGTGTGATGAAGAATCTTACAATAAGCTCCTACATGGATCTGCTTGATTGCCAAGGTCATCTTCAGAGAACCCTCTCAGGGTGCCCACTTTCTGGGGTGAAGGGGGTAGCAACAAGATGAAGGAAGGAGCCATTTCTGACGTCTTGCCCCTGGAACCTCCCTCCCTCGGAACATCTGCCAGGCTCCCTCTTTATTTTTAGAGGACCGTGGAAAACACTTTCCCCCTTAACATTCAAGAGGGTGTGGTCCTTACTGCTGTTTATGCTACTGTGTCATATCCGTTGGTTACTTGTGGGTGGTTGTTTTTTTACTGATAAGTCTTATGCTGTTAGATTGAGAAATCCTTGTGGCTGAGAGGCAGGATACAAATGTGTGGAGAAGGGGTGGCCATTTTGTGAGCTTTTGCCTGGGAGAGTTCCAAATCATATATCAGCAGCAAAACTTGTCAAGGTATTGGTAGAATGGCTCCCAAAGGCAGTATGTCTAGACTCAGCAACACATTATGAGAGAAGGCAGTAGCTGAGGAGTCTTTTCTCATGGTGGCAAGCAGGTGATTTTGGGGAGCATAAGTGGGGGATCACTGGGTTACTTGAATCCTTTAACACTGACCAACTGCTGATATTATGGTAAGGAACTTAACCATCACGTCCGCCATCAGTGATCCTGATGAGTCATCCTTGAAATAACGAAGGGGGTTGATATTTGATGTTTCTCCAATTGCCTGAGAGGTTGGGGTTTTAATTGCAAAAAGGGCCTTCAAGCTAAAGTTGCCCCGAGGCAACTTGCAAGTGACTTAGACCGAAGGGGGTGGGAATCATGTTTTTAAATAATCTAAATAATCAATGTACATTTTGTCTTAAGAGCTAAGCAATAAGATGTTCCTACACCTTTTCCAACCAGTAGTTCATTACTAGCCCCTACTGGTTCTATGCAATTGGCATTGCTTATACAGTGGTACCTCTGGTTACGAACTTAATTCGTTCCAGAGGTCCATTCTTAACCTGAAACTGTTTTTAACCTGAGGTACCACTTTAGCTAATGAGGCCTCCCGCTGCCGCTGCTCCGCCACTGCACGATTTCTGTTCTCATCCTGAGGTAAAGTTCTTAACCCGAGGTACTACTTCCAGGTTAGCGGAGTCTGTAACCTGAAGTGTTTGTAACCCGAGGTACCACTGTATTAATAAGTAATGGCTGTTCCCCTCCTTTGTTGCTAGTTTGCAGTATTGGGAATTTCTGGTTCCAAGTAACATTCAGAGAGGCATTCTCCTCAATAGGGGAAATAACGTTTCATCTGAAAACACCAAGCTAAAATTTTAACAGCTGTAACTTAAATAGAAGCCTTTTCCTCTTGAGAAATGTGTTATTCAGCCAGAAGGGAAACACAAGCACATGCTTGCAACTTCTGCTTTGCACCTCCCCCCCCCCTCGCCGCTTCTGAAATTACCACTTCCTTTTGTTTCACCGTCAGCTGAAGTGCTCTGATAACCACTGCCATTCTGACACACAATATAGTATGGCTATGGTAGCATTGGAGATTGAAAAAGGGAGTGCTTGCAAAAGCGCATGCAAGTCAACTTGCTCCATTCTTCCTTTTTGAAGCACTGAATGTTAACTTTTTCTACATATTAAAATATTTGGGGGGGCAGGGAGAAGCTGGATTTGTTTCTAGCCCAACGATGTGCACAGATGGCTTCTGTTAAAGCAGCAGAGATGGTTTACAGAGATAGGAAGTAAGATTGTCTGTCTAACCAGGATATAGGCAGCTTCTTTTAACCAGAGCCAGGCTATTTGTCCAGCATTGGCCACTCTGACTGGTCCATAGAAAGCCAGACCATTGGTCCATCTTGGTTAGTGTTTCCTTCAACCTTTTCAGACTCGGGCCCCACTTCTAACCCAAACATGCAATTGGTGACCCATTTCTCAATCTTTTACCATATATTTGCATGGTGTGGTGCTCCTGTTGCATTGCAACCCACCTCAGATTCAGGCCGTAACCCACTTGTGGGTCCCAACCCACTAGCTGAAACTAGTGGTCCATGTTGACTAGCAGTGACTCTCCAGTGTTTTAGCCACAAGGGACATTTCCAGCCCCATACAAAGATAAGTGCTTAAACCTGTATATCACTTCTCGGCCTTTAAGCTAAGATCAAGTGTAGCGTGTAGCTTAACCTGTGACCTCTTTCTACATGTAAGGCTGATGGTCATACAACAGAGCTTTGGTGGCAAATGGATTCTCTCTAGACCCATTATTTATAGTACAGTAACTCTAATTTCAATTACTTGAAAAATATGGCTTGCAAGTGCCAACCAGAATTCATTCTCAGCTATTATCGCTGTTATCGCTGAGCAGTGTGCAAGATGAACATGGGTAAAATGGCACACTTCCTGGTTTGTTTAATAGGGCATGTCGGTGTAATTAAAACAACTGTTCTCGCCAAATGTCTTTGCTTGGAATCTGCAGTAGATGTCCTTGATAAATTGTTCCAGAGGCTAGACATAATGTGTTTGTAACATGAACTTTTCAGAATTAGGACTGCGTGTAAGTCTATTGCACTCAGATCTGAAATCCATTTTATAGAATGCTTGCAAGCACTGAAGTTTCGGAATCGCCTCCTGCACTTAAAGAAATGAATTGGTGTCTTATTTCCTAACCGGCAGTTCAAATTGTGTGAATTGTTGTGCTTAATCTCTGTATAAGAACAGGGGCATCTGGCTCCAGTTACTCTAAATAGTTTAAGCCCAAATTCACAAATGTCCCAAACTCACTCTCTCGTTTGAAATCAAGACGTTCTGGTCTCAGTGGTGTTTCTTCCAAGTCAGCATGCTTAGAATTGCTTCCTGAATAGTTTTTGAAGGTGCTGCAAAATGTTTGTTTATTGAAAAGTTTATATAACGGGAGAGGGCTAAATGGTCTTGATTTTTAGAATGTGCTTGTTAATGTTCTTCACTCCAGTGAGAGACCTAATCAATAGCTGTCAGACCACTGCCATAAAAGTAGGACAGTCATTAGCAGATGACTTTGACCTTTATCAGGCAAAAGGCTTACTGGGTTTAATCAGTTTGCTCACAAAGAAATAGCAAAACATCTGTTTGTTTTTAAAAAATCAGCTGCTTCGCAAACCATATTGTGAGTTTCCTGTCTCAATTAAGATACCAGCAAAGGTTTCTCAGGGTATAAGAGGGTGAACGGCGGTTCTATTATTTTCATCTAGGGACCATATTTTTATCTCTTAAAATCGAGAGTTCACTTATATACTTGAAATAGTTTTGCACTCTCAGTGAACTTGTTCAGGGAGCAGAAATCTAAGATGGCCACCTTCTCCCCACATATTTGTAAGAGAAATGGAACAAACTGCTGATCTATACCTTAATACTACCTTTGTGAAATCAGATACAGTACTCATATGATGTCCAGCATTTTTCATATTCCAAATACAGTGGTACCTCGCATTACAAACACCTCAGGTTACAAACACTTCGGGTTATAGACTCCGCTAACCCAGAAGTAGTACCTCGGGTTAAGAACTTTACCTCAGGATGTGAACAGAAATCGTGAGCTGGCAGCAGCAGTGGCCCCATTAGCTAAAGTGGTACCTCAGATTAAGAACGGTTTCTGGTTAAGAACGGACCTCTGAAACGAATTAAGTTCATAACCAGAGGTACCACTGTATGCAAGGCCATTTCTTCAGAGTTGTTGATTTTCTATTTGAGAGTAGAGATCTCCCATTTTAGTACCAAACTTCCTGAGATGTTGTGCATTGGGCTCTTAGTGTCTTTGATTAGAAAAGGCACTATGTGGGCTTTTAACAATTTTATTACAAAATGCTCATTGATGCCTTGCCATCCATGACATCTTCCATCCATTGTGTAGACTGGGATAGTACCCGCCAGCATCTCTGCTCTAGAAAACACCAAGCTCTGGTCTCCCTTCTGATGATAAACCCACAGTTCTATGATTCATGTTTTGTGCTCATAGTTTTCCTTGATAATCATATTTTCAGAGAGAAAGGTAGCAGCCCTTTGCATTATGGAAAACTTGTTTTAAGATTCCCTTTTGAGGACTTTTGTGCAGTGAAGTTATTTAAAAGGGCCATTGTAAAGATGGCAATGTAAGATCAGAGCATCTACCAAGAATTTTATCCTAGATTTTACCCTGATGTGTCTCACCTCCTGTCAGATACAAGTCAAACCAGCAATTATTTGTAATTTAAAGACAGAATGATGTACAGTATCTGTCATTTCTACTTAACCCTAACCTTTCAAAAGAGTTTTTTTTAAAAAATAAAAATCCAGTTTTATCATCCATTTCTTCACCTCTGAAGAAAATCATTTCCTCTACTACATTTTTGTCTAACTCCCTTTTTTAGGATCACTTTTGACCTACTCTGTATGTAGATTAAATATATTGCGCGATTGCATAAATAATCTTTAGTCTTGTGAAAAGAGCAATTATAATTTAATGATATTAATATGCCAACGAGAGTATAAAATATTGGAGATTAGAGTGGGCTAATTAAATTGACCTTTAAATCCTTCCTACCCTCTTGGAGTCCGTTGCAAATCCCTAAACTCCCAGAGTGCAGATAAACTTCAAAGGGAAATGAGGTGGCTTTTCCTCTGTCCCCACAGCTGCTCCTGCTGCTTGAAATTTTCATTGAGAAATGTTAAGATAGCACATGTCACAGGATGGAAGGCATCTTATAATGCCTCTCTGAGTAACCAGCTTGTGAAGGGAAACGCTAAGACTTTCTACCAGCTGTGGGGCTTATGTAGTAAAGGATTCTCCCTGCTCCCCCCACCGCTCCCTCCCCACACTATAGGAAAATTGCTAATGTCAGAACTTCAGTTTTTGCTCAGCTCCCAAGCTATATTTCCATTCTGCTTCTTGAGTTTGTTGCTTTTTGCTAGAAACGTGGTTGCTTTCTTCATACACTTTTCTATTAGGTCCAGTCGTGGCCAACTCTGGGGTTGCGGCGCTCATCTCGCTTTATTGGCCGAGGCAGCCGGCGTACAGCTTCTGGGTCATGTGGCCAGCATGACTAAGCCACTTCTGGCGAACCAGAGCAGCGCACGGAAACGCCGTTTACCTTCCCGCCGGAGCGGTACCTATTTATCTACTTGCACCTTGACGTGCTTTCGAACTGCTAGGTTGGCAGGAGCAGGGACTGAGCAACGGGAGCTCACCCCGCCGCGGGGATTCGAACCGCCGACTTTCTGATTGGCAAGTCCTAGGCTCTGTGGTTTAACCCACAGCGCCACCCGCGTCCCTTTCTCTTTTGCATACCTCATGCCAAATCTTAACCTACCTGTCTCCCAGTGCCCAGCTTGCCTTCTCTGCCTCTGTTACTGTTGTTTCACTGCCCTCCTACCCTGGTGGTGATGATTGGCTAGCTGAATTATCTAGACCAGTTGGTGGGAACATTTTCCAGGTTGAGCTCCACATTCCCTTCTGAATAACCTCCTGAGAGCCAGCCGCATGCCAATAGCAGCCAGAGCCAAAAGTAGGCTGTGTGGCAAATCTGAATTTTACCTTTATACAATAGGCTAGTTTCTGCACAGGTTCACACACCTCTCTATCCTCCGAACAAACGAGGCATTATCAGAGTTCAAAAGCTCACTTCAGCCTGGCAAGAATCTTAGGGTGCAGATTAGGGCCATTGAGAGATGTGGAGGGCTGTTGAAGGACTGTATGTGGCCTCCGGGCCTCAGTTTCACCATCCCTAATCTAGACGCATTTTAATCTGGCTTCAGGCCTGGGTATGGCACTGAAACAGCCTTGGTTGTCCTGATTGATCACCTGTATTGGGAGGGAGATGTAGGGAATGCTTTCCCATTGATTATTCGTAAGGAAGTAGCATTGCAGGGCTTCTGCATGGCCTCATGGCAGTTCTTTAGGGCCCTGCTAGGTTCCACCTTGTCTCTAAATCACTGCTGAGGAGTCATCTGGGAATTCAGAGTGCAGTGCCACCCATATGCAGGTGGTTCCAAGCGCACACTTTACTCAGTCTGAATCATGGGAAATTGTGCAATGGAATGGATGAGGGCTGTATCCGAATCTTGATAAGGCGGGTGTTGCAGGTAAGTAGTTCCTGAGTGTGCGAATTGAGTAGACAATATGTTCTGGATGGGGTAGGACTCCACATGAAGGAACAGGAGACATTCCTCCATTTCAGATGGTTGCCTGAAATCCAAGTAGCCTCAGTAACTGCATTCTCATGCCCACCTCTACCTGGTTTGCCAACTATTGATGTTCCTGGTCTGGGATTACCTGACATCAGTGATTCATGATCTGATAATTTCCTGGAGGACTATGTCACTCTACTACATCTTGCAACATCATCATCGTCATTGTTGTTATATTGAATTTGTTAGTCACTTTATCTTGCTTGGGGCAACCCACAGTGCCATACAACCAGCCAAACTGTCATTATATGTGGGATGAAATGGGGTTTTATGTCATCAATCCTTAAAGCACTACACTGCTGATAGGTGATATTGAGCCCAATTCAAGGTGTTGGTATTAGCTTGCAAAGCCCTAATTGTCTTCGGATCCAGTATCTAAAAGAGCACCTTGCAATTTTTACTGGCCTTGCAATTGGCATGGGAAAACCTGCTCCTGGTCACCCTGTAAGACATGGCCCACGGGATGGTGGCCCGGAGCTGGGCCTTTTCTGTGGCAGTGCCCCAGTTCTTTGTTTTCCCCTCCGTGTTTGGGCCTTTAACACAAAGGACATAGAATTGAACAGAACAATTGCCATCGCCTGCCGCACTAACCTTTCTGCTATGTTGATTTTAAGACCGTAATTTGGCCTGGACTCTTAAGAGAGGAAAAGCCAGATACAAGAATATTACTAAATAATAATAATAATAATGAAAAACAAATAAAGATTGTTGTGGGTGTTTTTTTTTAAAAAAAACAACCAGTTGGAAAGAAGCTGTAAATTTCTTTGGAAAAAAATAAGCTGGGCCTTTTTGGCTTCATCAGGCATATAATGCATTGGATCTAACAAGTGCCTGTACAGCCTCTGGCATGGGACATCTGTTTTGGTTTGTTTGAAGTTGTAAGTGTTAAAGGTCAGTTTAAATTTCATGACCTTCAGCAAATGCTTTTGCTCGACTGTTCTCAGTGCACATGGAAAATCTTTTTATTGACTTCTGCAAATACATCGTGACATTTTCAAGCAAAGGTTGCTAAGAAGGTTGCAGCCATTGGATGGATATAGTCGTGGGTTTGAAATAAGCTGGCATGTCTCTCAGCTACATTCAATATCTGCAAATAGTCCCCATTATGAGGGGGCAGGGTAGGTCTTATCCCCTTACCTTTTATGATGGCCCCACTACTTAATGAGTTAGTGCCAGAGATGGGTGCCAGGAGAAGGTGAGGAATACTCACATGGCTTCAGTGAAATTAACTCTGTATTCAAAGAGGCCAGGCAACTCTTCCCAGTAGAACTTGCCCCTGTGAGGCAGTTGTGGAGGACTAAAGGTCCTTGTCTTCCCATAGCTCCCTATGTCTCCTCCCCTGGTTCCTTCTTAAGCAATCTGAAGCTCTGTCATCTTGCCTACCTTTGCTCCACCCTTTTCATACCTCTTTGGGCCCTGGGAGACCAGGTGGGAGGGGAACTGGTTGCAGCAGGAGGGGAGACTCCCTGGTTTCATCAGCAGTCTGCTTTATCCCTGCCTCTGGCCCCCCTCCTCTCTAGCTTCTGCCCTAATTCTGCACTGCTCACTGCCACAGTCTCTTCCTTCTCACTAAATTACCTCTTCTGCTTCTGACACACACACACACACACACACACACACATACACACACACAAATTAGTAGTGAAAACCTGCAAAAGAGGAGAGCCAGGTCTGAACTTTTAGTGTGGGTTGAACTTGGGCTAGTAATGCATTTGCAGGTAGGTGATGATGGTGATGTTCTCTTAGGAATCATAGAATTGTTGAGTTGGAAGGGATCCTGGGGGTCATCTAGTCCATCCCCCTACGATGCAGAAATCTCAACACTTGTTGTTGTTGTTGTTGAGGAGTCGTTTAGTCGTGTCCGACTCTTCGTGATCCCATGAACCAGAGCATGCCAGGCACTTCTGTCTTCCACTGCCTCCCGCAGTTTGGTCAAACTCATGCTGGTAGCTTCAAGAACACTGTCCAACCATCTCGTCCTCTGTCGTCCCCTTCTCCTTGTGCCCTCCATCTTTCCCAACATCAGGGTCTTTTCCAGGGAGTCTTCTCTTCTCATGAGGTGGCCAAAGTATTGGAGCCTCAGCTTCACGATCTGTCCTTCCAGTGAGCACTCAGGGCTGATTTCCTTCAGAATGGAGAGGTTTGATCTTCTTGCAGTCCATGGGGCTCTCAAGAGTCTCCTCCAACATCATAGTCCCACTATTCTAAGTCCCCCAACAAAGCTTGCCAGCAGTACCTTACATACTGTTTTTCGTAACCTGTTTAGGCCATTGTTCTTTTTCCCTGTCGCCCGCCCCCCCCCCCAAAATCTGGCATCGTATCTGAGACCGGTGACCTGTTCTGGAAACTACCCTCTCCCTTCTCTCCCCACCCCCTTTAAAAGTTAATCCTGAGAAGAAATTCCCCTTTCCTAGACAATCTCTCGATTGCTTTGCCCAGCCTGGCCTTAGACCAGATGTGTCAGAATACGGTTGCTTGTAGGCCCAACAGTCTTGGCAGATAGTGAAGATCTTTCCTTTGAGAAGCTGAGACCCCAGAATTTTCAGAGCATGGCTTCCAATTTGACTTCAGATGGAACTTCCTGCAATGGAACAAAATGCCCACCTATGGTTTCTTTGTTCTGGCTAAGATGTGCTTAGGCAGCAGGGGAAGGCATTTTCTACCTTAGAACTTGTGGAAATGGATTCTGAGATACTAGGCAATGCAAAGTCAGGATAAATGTTGGCGTTATAGATCTCATGTGGCAGAAGATCTGTCCCCCTCCCCCTAGATTTTGAAATGCTTTGTTTTTCTAGTGAAAATGCCTAGTGACCAATTTCTTTTAAAACTGCATTACTGTACCTTTATAGGTTGTGAAGAATTGCTGTCTTGTGGTCTACTTTGCGGCTAATGAACCAACTTATTGAGACTTTTATAAGAAAAGTTAAGTGGTCGTAACTGCCTGGAAAAGTTGAAGTGTTAACTCGGGTTTTTTTTTGGGGGGGGGGTTCAGGTTGTTTAAGTGAAACTGATGGATAAAGCAAGGTATCTAGTTCTTTCTTTTTAAAAAAGGTGTTTGGCCACCAGGTTGCTGCCACAATATGCTGTATCTTGTCTAGATGCTTTTTCCTGTGCCTCTTTCAAGCCATCAATTGGATATACCCAAGCCTTTAAATTTTTGAAATGTTTTTTGTTTCCAAGGTGGTGTTGTGAAAGATGACATTTTGACCTGGATGTCAAAACCTTCATATATAGAAGACACAAATGGATTTTTGTACTGGTTTGATGGACACCAGAATATTAGTTTCAACACGAATTAGGAGACAGAACTTATTAGATGTGTTGGTCAAAGTTGGCAAGATAAGAAGTATATTTTATAGAAAACTCTTGGGAATATTCTCATGATATGACAGTTCACACCCCAAGTATGTTTAACTGAATGCACCATATGGTCAGTTTAAGACATGGGTAAGCAAACTAAGGCCCACAAGACGGTCTGCGAATCAGTGTGTTTTTACATGAGTAGAATGTGTCCTTTTATTTAAAATGCATCTCCGGGTTATATGTAGGTCATAGGAATTCGTTCATATTTTTTTTCCAAAATATAGTTCAGCCCCCCACAAGATCTGAGGGACAGTGGACCGGCTCCCTGCTGGAAAAGTTTGCTGACTCCTGGTTTAAGAGTTTCGATGAGACACTTCTTCTTCTTTTGATTTTTCTGTAGGGAATAATTTCAGTTAGCTGCAATTTGAGGACTAAAGCAATCCCAAATGACATATTGAAATCAGCATGGGGGAAAGCATCATAATACAGGTTTTGTTGTTTTTAAAAAAAGAACTGGATTTCCAGGATTCCTGTGGTTAATACATCATGACTATTTGTGGAATTGGTAATGTTATATACTCTCTTGATTTACTGTTCTGTGCTTTTTGGAATATGTTATTAAATGGTTCTGTATTAAAGGCATTGATCTTTAGGCAAAAGATAGATTCCTAGTTTATGGATAGATCTAGAAAAATAGAGATTTGTGAGGGATGATAAGTATCTATGCCTAATTGGAAAGTGCTTCCATGGGGCCTGCATGTCTTCAATAATCAGCTGTCATCACCACTTCTGATCTCCCTGACTTTGAAACCAAAGAGCTGCAGGATTTCTTTAAAGTAAGGAAGTAGAGCTTCTCAAACCTCACAGGTCTCAGTTGTTCTGTTCTTGTTCTCGCCTTCCAAACCTGTAACATGGACCCAGGCTGGTTAGGCACATGGGTGAGACAGATACTGATCTGGATCGAAGTTAATCAACCAGAATCTTTCAATCCAGGATATTTTATTATTTGTCGTCCAAGGGTAAAGCAAGTTGAGAAATAATAGGTCACCCCTGAAACAAATTAAACCGTATATTGTAACTCAATCCTACACTTGCTGTAGATCCTAGAATTAGTTGTACTAATTGGCAGATGAAAGCATAATAATACTAATTTATTATTTATACCCCGCCCATCTGGCCGGGTCTTCCCAGCCACTCTGGGCGGCTCCCAGCAGAATATTAAAAACAGGATAAAATATCAAACATTAAAAACTTCCCTAAACAGGACTGCCTACAGATGCCTTCTAAAAGTCAGATAGTTCTTTATTTCTTTGACATCTGATGGGAGGGCATTCCACTAGGCGGGTGCCACTACCAGGAAGGCCCTCTGCCTGGTTCCCTGTAACTTCGCTTCTCGCAGTGAGGGAACCGCCAGAAGACCCTTGGAGCTGGACCTCAGTGTCTGGACTGAACAAAGGGGGTGGAGACGCTCCTTCAGGTATACTGAGTCGAGGCCGTTTAGGGCTTGAAAGGTGAGCAACAACACTTTGAATTGTGCTTGGAAATGTACTAAATATCAGTGGTATAGTGGGTATTTTCCCTGGAGCTTCCCCAGGCAAAAGCTAAGGCAAAAGCATGTTCATAATGAACCATTTCTGTACTGTCTTCAGGGGAGTGGGGGTGGGGACAGCAAGTGTCCTAGGGTCCTAGGGTGTAGTGGGTCCTAAGAGTGGTGGACTTGTAATCTGGTGAACTAGGTTAGATTCCCCGCTCCTCCACCTGCAGCTGCTGGGTGACCTTGGGCCAGTCACACTTCTCTGAAGTCTCTCAGCCTCACTCACCTCACAGAGTGTTTGTTGTGGGGGGAGGAAGGGAAAGGAGATTGTTAGCCGCTTTGAGACTCCTTAGGGTAGTGATAAAGCGGGATATCAAATCCAAACACCTCCTCCTCTTCTTCTTCTTCTTCTTCTTCTTCTTCTTCTTCTTCTTCTTCTTCTTCCTAGGCTTCCTCAGGTGTCATATGTACACAGGATGGTGATATTGAATATAAATAGTAGATAATTTTCCCAGCCAGCCATGTTGATCTTAGATCACTGCTATCCTTGAATATATATACATGTGGTTCTTGTTGTGATTGTTGTTGGTGGTGGTGGTGGTGATGGTTTTTGGGGTGGGGACCAGAACAATTTTCAGGCTTGTGGCTCTTGCTACTTATAAAATCTATAAGAGTGCTTGTTAGTGGCTTCTATAGTAAATTATTAGTTGATACTGATAGCCTTTTTGCTGTGCCTATCAATTATTTTTTATTGTTTCATGTTGCTTACTTAAGCCATTCCGACTCCTTCCTGGAAAGCAGATTATTGCATATTTGATGATAACAGCACCACTGAAGGGATCTACATGTAAATAAAGATTTGTTTTTTAAAAAACTGAGCCTACACTCTTGGCACCATGTTGTGATGGAATAAACCTCCTTTTTCAACACGTCCTCATTCTTTCAGAATGACACTGCTTTGGACAAAGTGATGCATCGAGGAAATAAAATGCATTGCGCTGTGCTGCTGTTGTAATTCTTGCTTTTAAAATATACCAAGATGAGCTACTTGCTGAGACTAGCACCATTTGACTAGCACAGTATTAAATTGCAAAGCTCGAAACTGTATTGTATTGTATTGAAAATGACTGTCTTGCAGAAAAACCAGCGCATTTGTTTATCCAATGCTTGCTTTTGTGCTTATTAAAAAGCATATATTAAATTTCAGCTTGCATTATATATGACGAGAGGGGTAGATATCTGTTCATTGCCAGTAATGTAGCAGGCAGGTGGCAGTGGGTAAATTTCAGAAACGCTTAAACTTTTTTCATTCTAGCAACCGCAGGGATTGATTAAATAGTGTTGTCTTGGAAGAAAATTCGAGAAACAAATCTTGTTTGGATGCGGCAATGCAGAACAAAAGGCACTTCAGTTCACTTAACTCATGGCATGTAGGTCATGACATTAACTAGTGAATTTAAGCTGGAGTTGAGGCAAAAGTGCATTTTGTCAAGACTCTCTGCACTGCAAAATAAAGCCCCCTTTGGCAACTTTTCTGGAGAGGCACAAAAACAGAGAAAGTGTTTGTGTAGCTGGTATCTACCCTTGGGGCATTCTTCCCCTCTCCACCATCCCAGTATCATTCTGGAGCACCAGTTTGCTTCTTTTTGCTGACAAACTGGCACAAAAGTAAACTTCTGGAGATCTTTTATGGAAGCATTTCTCTCCCCCGCCCCTTGCCAGCAAAGTCCTTTCTGAACATTCAGTGCAGCCCTGCTTTAAATCGGCTGCTACTAAACCACCTTTCCCAGGGGTTTTTTGTACCGTAATAGTTCTGCTTTAAGGATATTACAGTACTGCTAAATTGATTCCCCACCTTAGCCTTTTCCCCAGGTGCCCATGTTTTGACAATGGTATGATCCAGCTAGACATCTTATGTTTTAATTAACGTCTTGTTCTGATGCTTCCCCCCCCCTCTCCTTTTTTAACATGACAGAATTCTCTGACAAGAAGTTGTCCCCTTGCTAATGATTCCCAAGCACGGAGTGGCGCCCGGTTTCACACCTCCTACGACAAAAGATACGTCATCAAAACCATAACAAGTGAAGATGTAGCAGAAATGCACAATATACTGAAGAAATATCACCAGGTAATTAATTGCTTGTTTTAAGGGGGTGGGCTTGTGAGGGGAAACACATTGATTGAAGTTTATATAATGCAGGAAACAGAAGTTTTAAACTAGAGTTGGTTTGCCACAGTATTTTCAGTTGAATCAACACTTTGGTACATAAATTTTAAACATTATTAGTGGCAGGGGCTAGCAGTTCGAAAGCACGTCAAAGTGCAAGTAGATAAATAGGTACCGCTCCGGCAGGAAGGTAAACGGCATTTCCGTGGGCTGCTCTGGTTTCACCAGAAGCGGCTTAGTCATGCTGGCCACATGACCCGGAAAAACTGTCTGTGGACAAACACCAGCTCCCTTGGCCTATAGAGCGAGATGAACGCGACAACCTCAGAGTCGTTCGTGACTGGACTTAACTGTCAGGGGTCCTTTACCTTTACCTTTGTTACATTAAAACAAACAACTCTAGACATTTTTGAAGTCTGCATCCCATACTGAAATATCAGCCTGCTCAGGTCCTTGGAAAGAGTCCCGTCTCGTTTTTCACCACCAGAGGAAATAAGTGGTGGCACCAAGATTTTGGTGGCAATGCCTCAATTATGGAATTCTCCCCCCTGGAAGAACAGCTGGCACCAACATTGATAGCATTTTGGTGCCAGATTAACACTTGTCTGTTTACCCAGTCATTTATGGGATGTTAACCAGCTGCTGCAATTGGTGTGTTGGAGTATTTCATTTATATTACAATCTGCTCTTATTTTGTTTGGGTTGTTTTAAATGTTAATTTAACCTACCTAGGAACCAAGTGATGGGGCTGGGTATAAAATGTTCTTAATAAAATCAGTAATGGTAGCTGGCATGCTGTAGTTGGGAAGATTCCCCTCATAATAGCATCAACATTTATTTGCTTGAGTGTTTTGTCTTTCAACCTCCTTTGTCCAATTTTTTTTCTGTGCCTACATGATACACTTTAGCTTTCACCCTAATACCATGAGTGGCAGTCAATATGGCTGATGTCAACTCCTTACCCATATAAATTTGATTAAGCAGTGCAGGCTAACGTTAGACCTAGCACTTACCCTAGAAGTTTTTAGGTGCCTGACTTTAACAAATGAAAACATCAAATTCAACATTACTATTTTAGTTAAAAGGAATATATGTGTATCACATTACAATCAGAACAATTAAAAGTTGACAATTACAGAAATAGTGTCTGATATTAACTTGAAACAATTATTTGTGACCCAGTTGTTAATGTGTGAAATATACCTATTTTTGCTATAGTAGAGGCAAAATAATAGGAATCACTGACCATTTTGTATATGTATCTATGGCATACTAATTTAGCAACATATCTTGCAGGAACACATGTCAGGCAGCTAGAAGTGCGGCTGGTTCTCCGGAATGTGTACATTGGATAAAGCAGGCACATATTTGACTTTGCAGTTCCATGTAAATTAGTCCTTAGTGATCACAGCTACATCTGGGATTAAACTTCATGGCTTTAGATAAGAGAGCATGACTTCAACCATTGTATTCCAAAAAGCAACTATATGTCAATCATTAGGGTCACATACAATGTATTAGCCATACAGGAAGAAGTGATTTTATTGCAATCTGAAATATATATGGAATGTGGTACACATAAGGAATGCCTGTTTTTGAAGCACTTTTTGGCTTTATCTATCTATGTAAGGCATTTTTACCCTCTTTTGAAGAAAAGGCTCCTAGAGCAGCTTACGGAACAATAAAAAGCACACTGGGTTTTGCCTTCAGGCTTGCATTCTAAAATACATGACACAAAAGAAGATAGGAATGGTGAAGGAGGAGGAAAAGCAAAAGTGCCAGTTCTTAAGGTTACTTTTCTTATCAGTTCGCGTAGCCAGTTCAAGGGGGCCTGAGGACAGATACCAGTCCATAACGGAGATGCAGTTGATTCATCCCAAACACATCTTTGCCTGACCTGGACTTGTTCTCCTAAAAACAAGTAAACCCCCACCTTCTGTAAGGCAAGAGAGAGCAAGTGTCAATCTCTTCATCAACAGCTAAGAAATAAGGCCACAAAGTGTCTTAGTCGTGTTTGGAAAGATGCTCCTCTCAGTTTCATTTTTTTGAATTGCCTCTAAAGGTGGCGACTGTCCCTTCTTTTGCAGGTGTGTGTGGGTGTGTTTTGGGGAGGGCAGCAAAGCATAAACAGTGTTTATCATGTCTTTCTTCTTTCCTTCCCTCAAATCTCTGCTTCAGTAAGCATTGCCCAACTGAGGAATAGGAAACACTTGAACATATTGAATGCATTCTGTTTTTAGTTCCGTTTCAGGCATACACAAGTTTACTAATAAATATGCTAAAGGGCACTATGCTTGCCTCGTAGATTTAATAGTCCCAGGAGTCCTGATAGCTGCATTAAAAGCCTATTTATGTTAAACAATCCACATTTTAAACTTAATTGCAGTGTATTTTTTATTTAAAAAAAACCCTGTGGTTTATATATGCAGACTAAAAATAAAATATAGCTCTAATCCATCTGCTGCTGCAGCCAACTTCAGTTGACTCTCTTCTCTTTTTCTTCTACCACGTGCACCCCCCCCCCCGCATCTGTTAATAACTTTGCAGCCTTTTCTTTCTATTGCATCCTTTTTTTCTGTAGGACAGCTTCCTTATTAGCTTGTTATACTTCATTCCTGACTACATGTAAGTGGTGCTGATTTCAGTTGAATTTTAAGGTGGAGTTGCCCCACATTCCTTTTTCAGCTTCATGCTAGTGTTTCCCTTCCACCACTTCCCCCTGCCCCAAAGTCAGCATGCATAGGAAACATGGCAGGACTTGGGGGGTGTCTAAATTTACCGTTATTGTGTGACTATTCTTGATTCATTGGCTACTGGAATGCCAGAGGAGGGGCTTGCAACTATTTTTCTACGAACAGGTTTTGCTGGTTTATCTTGCTTACAAGAGACCCAGTTCATTTCTCACGGAGCAAACTGCTACTCACTGTATGTTTTAACGTGGGTGGGCTGCATTCTTAGCATGTACGTCTCCTTTAAAAATATAGGGGAGTCTGTTTTTGTCTTGTTTCTTCCTGCTTCCTTCTTTGTCTTTTGACCTGGGTGTTGTGAAAACCCTTTTCTGCTGTTGGACCTAAATTGTAGTTGCTAAAAATGAGAATTTGAATCTTCTTCTTTTTTAATATACATATATGCCTTCCATACATATCAAGCTTTTAAACTGATGATTGAGGGGTCGTGAAATGTTTTACTGTGGTCTATGTTACCATTGGGATGCGGGTGGCGCTGTGGGTTAAACCACAGAGCCTAGGACTTGCCGATCGGAAGGCTGGTGGTTCGAATTCCTGCGACGGGGTGAGCTCCCGTTGCTTGGTCCCTGCTCCTGCCAACCTAGCAGTTCAAAAGCATGAAGTGCAAGAAGATAAATAGGTACTGCTCCGGCGGGAAGGTAAACGGCGTTTCCGTGCACTGCTCTGGTTCGCCAGAAGTGGCTTAGTCATGCTGGCCACATGACCCAGAAGCTGTACGCCGGCTCCCTCGGCCAATAAAGTGAGATGAGCGTCGCAACCCCAGAGTTGGCCATGACTGGACCTAATGGTCAGGGGTCCCTTTACCTTTACTCTACCCTTCAACAGGGGTGACTAGGAATGGGTGTTAAGCAGCTCCCCACTCAAGCCTTACTTGTGTAGGGGCGTGGATGGGCTTGTTGCTTAGTTCCTGCTCATCCCATCAGCCAAGTTAGCTTCCAGAATTGCTGGGTTACAGCTTCCGATCTTGCTCTGTGTGCAATGGCTGAGCTGTGGGCAGCAGAACAGCTAGCAGATTTTTGCAATTAGTGTTGTGGTATAGCCAAGATTATTGAGATTTCTGTACCCCTTGGCTACAACCTGTAACATTGAATGAACCTGAACATTGAAAACATAATGATTTGCTTCTTCACACCTGACAGATCACTGTCTTGCCAAAAGTATCTTCTCAGGGCTGATCTAGAAATAATTTAATGAGGCCCTCTATACACGAAGCTCAAACTGAGTAGGAGATAACTCTCTAAATTGGCTTCACAGCACAGAAACTCTCTTTTACCAGACATTTGGCATAAGATGACCACCCTTTAAAACAACGCAAAACCATTCTGTTCAGGCTAGCTGGGATTAGAGAAGAATTTTTGTCTAGCACATCTGTATTTGAACTTTTACTTATCAAAGCCTTGTCGTTAAATGCATAGTTCTCACCTTGAACATTTTTAGGGCAGAGTATTAATGAAGAATCATTCAGACTTGCATCTCTTTTTGTAAAATAGCTTTTATTTACACTGTGTGAAGCAGTGCAACTTTAAAAATATATAGGCCCTTTAATCTCAAAGGAAAATGCATGTCTTTTTGTCAAAATGTATGCTGAAATGCTCTGGAGGAATTATCCTGGAATATATTGAAATGATCAAAGCACCGGCAAACCAAAGAACAAAGTCGGAAACGATTGCTGTTGCCAAGTAAGAGTTTCAGCAGCAGTGACAACTGCAGAACTCTTGATAGACATCTCTGTGCAAAGGAGATCAATGTAAAAATATGAAGGTTTAAATTATAAATACCTGATACAGTTGGCTTCTTTTTATTTCAAGAAGGTTCCCAGGGGCTACTCATACAGCAGATGATAATGATGGATTTCACTGCTGTGGAATGAGTTGTGGTTACTGATTATTTTTCGGGGGGGGGGGGGCCTGTCGTCTTAGTTAGCTCCAGCTCCTTTAGAACCACCCACCAAACTGGCACTACTGATATCATGAAATGCCTCTTTTTAAATATATTCTTTCCACAATACACAATAAGAGGGTTGTACTTGTCAGGGCATCCCCAGTATGGAGCCTGCTGCCATCTCTGAAGTTTGCAGACCTTTCTCAAGCTCCGCAGCATTAAGTTACTGTGCTCCAGACCACAGAACCTCACTCCAAGTGCAAGGAATGTTTTGACACACTCCTGGTAATAATGTTCACTTTCTTCATAAACAGTCTGCTAGAAACTGTAGAATAAACCATTGCTCATAGATCACATATGGACTTCTGCATTGTCACAGTGAGGTATATTCTGAAGAAGGTCCCTTATGGTGCCAGAATTGTGTCCTATATAGAGAGAGGAAGGAAGAAACTGATGGTAAAATGTTCTTCATTTCACTATGGAGAGTCAGGGATTTTATTTTTTCTTGTTGGCTTGGAACTTTGCATTCTGTTCAAGCTCTGGAGCTTGGACATCATGAGCCACTGCCTTTGGAATTTTACAAGGATAGGGCCTCCTGGATAAGTGAAATCAACATAATTGATTTGTAGGAACACCCCTTAAACATACATTCCTGAAGATACACTGGAACAGCCAAGTTGTGCTGAGGGAGGAGTCCATAGCTCAGAAATCAGTCTGATCACTAATAAGTCAAGGATATGGAGTCCATGGCTCTCCATTTGTTGGACTACAATTCCCATCACCCACGCCATTGCTTGCTGGGACTGATAGGAGTTGGAGTCCAATAACACCTGGATAGTCCTAGATTCCCCATCCCTACTCTGAAAATGCAGTGCCAGTACGTTAAAGGAAGTGCCCAGTCTTTGAAATTATGTCTTTGGATGATGTACAAGGACAGGGAGAAAGGATAGATAACTTTTTCCTCCCTCCCCAACTCCAAACTTCGTCAGCAAGCTTGTGTAACATGCTGCTTTTTCCTGGTCAACTTGTAGATTTATAGGAGCATATACAGTACTTCAGGGATGCGGGTGGCGCTGTGGGTTAAACCATAGAGCCCTAGGGCTTGCCGATCAGAAGGTCGGCGGTTCAAATCCCCGCGACGTGGTGAGCTCCTGTTGCTCGGTCCCTGCTCCTGCCAACCTAACAGTTTGAAAGCACATCAAAGTGCAAGCAGATAAATAGGTACCGTTCCGGTGGGAAGGTAAATTGCGTTTCCGTGCGCTGCTCTGGTTCTCCAGAAGCAGCTTAGTCCTGCTGGCCACATGACCCAGAAGCTGTACGCCGGCTCCCTCGGCCAATAAAGCGAGATGAGCGCCGCAACCCCAGAGTCGGCCACGACTGGACCTAATGGTCAGGGGGTCCCTTTACTTTACTAAAACCCTGGAGAGCTGCTTCCAGTCAGTGTAGACAGTACTGAGCTAAGTGGACCAGTGATCTGACTTAGTATAAGGCAGCTTCCTTGAGGTATGTGAGTTGTGAAGAGCACACAATGTGCCATTTATCACTTCTCTCCCTGAGGGAGCAGGGTGCCTGTCAAGGATTAGATGTGCCAACAGGGTTTCCTTCCTCCTTATCTCCTCCAGCTGTGCGCCTGCTGTTTTCTTATCCTGCCAGCTGCCAGCATGCCAGCATATTTAAACCTTAAATTAGAATACCTGTTTTAGTCATCACTTTCCGGTCCAATGCCATCATTTATTTTAATAGCCAGTGTGGTGTAGTGGTTAAGAGCGGTGGACTCGTAATCTGGTGAACCGGGTTCGATTCCCCACTCCTCCACATGCAGCTGCTGCGTGACCTTGGGCTAGTCACACTTCTTTGAAGTCTCTCAGCCTCACTCACCTCACAGAGTGTTTGTTGTGGGGGAGGAAAGGAAAGGAGAATGTTAGCCGCTTTGAGACTCCTATTTGGATATCAAATCCAAACTCCTCCTCCTCTTCTTCTTCTTCTTCTTGCCTTTGCATGTTTGGTAGTGGGGTATTATCACTGGTCCAAATGAGACTAGGGATACTTACTTAAAAAAATTGAACAAATATACTTATGATTTATGAAATATTAATACAATGGTATGTTTACTTTCAGGTAAGTTCCATAATAAAGCTGGGTTTAATATCTGACACAAAATATTACTGTTACGGGTCTTACAGCTATTTTAAATCGATGATACTTGAACATTAGTGTTACTCGTGGTTTAAAAAGACAGCAAAGTGTTTGCTCAAGATCTTTTCCCTATACGGTAACCAGAGTCAAGTTATACTCCCTAAGCCCACCTCTGTTTAATTCTCAAACTTATTAAGAGAGCATTCCTTGTGTGAACTAAATTTGATAGAAACTAAAATCATAGTTGGATGGAAAGCCATCTCTTTCATCAGTCTGGGAATACAGAATATATAGTCCTGTGAGGTAGCACAGTACAGCAAATATGGTTTGAAAAAGAAACACCTATATTGTAGAACATTTTTGTTTTTAAAAGATAGGGCAAATGAAACAAATACATTTTAATGCGATGTGGTTTTTTCCTGGAAGAAAAGTCATGTTGAGTGAAATTCAAAATAGTTGTTATCTTTGGATATGAAGAAAAGGCTTGTTTCACTCCATATTTATGTCACAAATGTAGTGTTTTATATGTCCCATGAGATTAACCCCCAGTCTGTTTCTATACTATTATAGATGTTGCTAGCAACCTGAAAAGCTATTTGATTACAGCTAAGAAGTGTCTCTGGATATGGTTAACTTTGTTCATTGTATTCTTCTAAATACATTTCCATTTAATGTTGAAGTCACTAAACTAGGTATTTGCAGAACTGCAAAAAATAATAATAATTGTGTAAATTGTTAACTTTTGCACTTAAGAATTTGACTTATTCTGCTGTAAAAAAAGGAGTACTTTTTATTTTTTAAAAAATCCTTTATGGCATTGTACTATACAAGTGTAGTCAATGCCACCCATCCTCCAATATTCATGTTATTGTATTCTCAATAGTAATACAATTCTAGGTGTCTTTTGCTTGGGAGAGTTCGGACTTTGCACTAAACCATAGTTTAGTGTGATGAGAATGATTCTCAGGGAGCTTCAGGCTCATGAGCTTCCCTGCCCCTTGTCCACCAGTGTAGCCACAAGGATATGTTGGAAGCTTTTGCTTCTGTTTGCCATTAACTACAGTCTAGCATTCCATTGGTTGATGTTAACAGTGGGTCTCTGGAAACAACAGGGG
Organism: Podarcis liolepis; assembly: GCF_965112155.1. NCBI lineage: Eukaryota > Metazoa > Chordata > Lepidosauria > Squamata > Lacertidae > Podarcis > Podarcis liolepis. The sequence continues at coordinate 22,871,498 of NC_139563.1, forward strand.
AATAAGAAGCTCCAAGGTTTAGCATGGCTTCTAAATGTAAGCACTGAAATAAAGCAGAGAAAAAATTTGCACAGTTAGGTAGGTAACTTCTATTTGGTATAAATGGAAGTATCTGCTGGGCCATAGGCATGGACTGAAATCCAGAGAGGAATGCATACAGAAAAAGGATATATCACTTGGGGTGCTGCTCCCTGACTTTCAGGAAGGTAAGGGAGATATGACTAGGAGGAGTTGATAAGCCCCTATGAACCTGCTGAACACCGAATATGGTGTTGCGGATCTAGGTCCTTTTCTGGTTCCTCATAAATGGTTGGGTGTAATTCTTCCTTCCATTAACTGAAATAACAGAAGTTTTAAACATGTCCTTCCCCCCCCCCTCCCAAAGAGCACAACCCAAAAAGTATTTTTGATGCATAATGTGTTTATATCTGCTAGCTGAATGGGGCATGATATCTATTTTGATAGCTCCCATATATCTGCAGGTGGCAGGCTCCAAGGCGGACATCCTTTTTTGTGAGGGAATGCTGAGATCTTAGAAGTGAAAGTACATAGTTTCTACCTGCTGGAAGTGAACTGTGTAATCATGAGGTGCAGACTTGAGGTGAGAACTAGTAGAGAAGGGAATTGCTAGGTTTTGTGAATTCTGACTGTTTGTGAGAGACGAGGATTAGTGAAACACCTTGAAGAGATTCCTAACTAAATGGGGGGGGAAATGTGTGTTCACTTTTCATATCTGTGTGGAAGAACCTTTTCAAATTCTGCAGTTACCCTATAGCGTGACCCACCAACAGTTAAGGAATGTGGGCGTTCTAGAATTATTTTTTTATGATTGTTTGCATTGTGGTATAACTTGTCTCATTAAATCCGTATGTCTGAATCTTTGTTACTTCTGTGTATCTCTGCAACAAATATCCAGTATGTGTCAAGTTCTAATATCCATTTTTCCCCCTAGTTTATAGTGGAGTGTCATGGCAACACACTACTTCCTCAGTTTTTGGGAATGTACCGGCTTACTGTTGACGGAGTCGAAGTATATATGATTGTTACAAGGAATGTATTCAGCCACCGTTTATCTGTTTATAGAAAATATGATTTAAAGGTGAGTACTGAGCGGCTTGTGTTATGAATATTGCAGTAGCTGCTTTGAGTCCCCCTCCCCCCTAAATAGTACAAAATTCTGTGGGTTCTTAGAGGCTATCAGTAGCAGTACACCAGAAAGTGTCTAGGAAACTCTTTCGTTAAGCCATTATTATTGAAATAGTTTGCGGCTTATCTAACGCCCAAACCTTTTATGGAAGTAAGATAACGTTGAGTGTATTGTGTGCTGTAAAGGAAGTGGCTTAGCAGAAGTATGCTTGCTAAAATTGGCTAAGTGCTAATGGTTGCAGTGAAAACCATTTGAGGGGTAAAAAAATAAAAATAGCTGAAGCAGCTCTCATGTCCTTAATGGATTCTGTAGACAGTTACAAATCAGTCTGCATGCAGATTTTTTTAAAAATAAATAAATTAATAGAACCATTTTAATGGAGTTAGGAAGAATGTGTTAAAAGTTGGGCTAATATTTGTAGATTCAAAAACCCTAGTAAGCAACTTCTATTTTCTGTTACCATGACCAAATATATTAGGCTGCAGTCCCACTTAGCAAGAGAGTAAGCCCCAATGTACTTAATGGGGTTTCTGAGTAGACAAATATAGGATTGCACTGTTGGTGTGTTTAAAGCTGTCAAACTGGCTCAGATTAGCTTATTCATATCCTGTCTTGTTTCCTTAGCAAGGAACGTGGCAAGCTGAAAAAAAATATGTTTCGAATGGAAACTGGCCTCTCAGGAAGACTGACTGACCTCCAGTGCACTTTAATTTAACCAGCTGATACATGCTATTTTAGCAAAAGAATCTGGTGTATACCTTCCCATATGATTTCCACCTTTGCATTTGCTTACAGACTTAAATGTAACTGTAGGGTGGCCTTGAGAGCTCAATATCCAGAATGCAAACAATCTACATTCTATTGGCTTAAATAGACGTGTTTGCTGGCCTAGCTTATTTTGAATGACAACATAATTCTTTCACCCCCTTTTGGCTGTAGCGTACCCAATGCCTTCTCCCTTACGTTAGTATAAATGGTTTTCTGGAGACAACAAAATTACCGCCTGTCAGTTCTGCTACCTGCCAAGAGTGGCAGGCAGCTAACATTAATACTCCCAAACATCAGGCCTCCTTGGTTCCTACAAATTCAATTATATGTACATTGTACACCTATTCAAAATTTTAAACTTGTCTCACTAGCTGCAAAAGTTGGTATTTGGCAGGGCTGATATGCTCATCAATTGACAAGTCCAATCATAGATTCATAAAATTGCAGAGTTGGAAGGGACTTCAAGGGGTCATCTGTTGCAACAACCTGCAATGCAGGAATCTCAACTACAGCATCCGTGACAGATGGCCATCCAAACTCTGCTTAAAAACCTCCAGTGAATGAGAGTCCACAACCTCCCAAGGGAGACCATTCCCCTGTCAAACAGCTCAAATCAAAGATGGTCAGCTTCCTGTTACCTTTTTTTCATGGTGTCATCTGGCAAGAGCTCTATGTTGCAATTGGGTGTTCTATCCTCAAAGCTTTGGTCACTATATCCCTGTTTTTAAAATTGCAGACATTTCCAAATGGAAACACATCAGGGATCGAGGCCTCTGCTTAGCCTACTGCTATGCCAGAATGTTTTAATTGCTTTTGAATGTTGCATATACTATAATCTGGGTGTGTGTAACTTTGCATCAGGGCTATGGTGAAAAACCTTACTGTGAATCTACTGGAGGAATTCCACATAAAAGAACACCTATGCCCTCCAGTTTTACCCCAGTAGCAATTTAAATACAGTATTTCTGTTTCAGGGGTCTACAGTTGCAAGAGAAGCCAGCGACAAGGAAAAGGTATGGGAAAGGTTATGTTTCCTTAAGTTGCCTAACTTCAGCTTTTAAGAAAGGGGGAAACAGTGATAATCATGCACCATGATTCTGCCATCACTCTGCCTGTAAATAACAGATGCTGGTTTCAAAATAATTACAAACGTTTATTTATACAATAAGAAGCATAGGAAATCAGACAGCATACACACATTCTGAATTTCAAGCATTTAAAAAAACACCATACAGTACTATTAAAATACATACAGTACCGTTGAGTTAAAAGGATCTCAGTAGTCATTTCTAGGCTACTGCTTGCAGAAGCAGATCTGATTGGTTACCAATTTGCTTCTGGGCATAATTTAGAGTTTGGCCTCAAAGAAAAATGGTGGTTGGGTATTTGCATGCCACCCCCCTCTGCCACTGGTGTATTTTCTGCACCAGTGCATAGGTACTAAAGGGGAATTTTATGCCCCGAGTCAGTTGGTGCCCCAAAATCTGGATTAGGGTTTCTGGCAGTGTGTGTAGACTCACATCACCAGGCCTGAAATGCTCATCTTACCTTGTTGTGCTGCCTTTTTCTCTTCTCCTTTGCCAATGCATCTTCACCTTCCTTTACTGCTTCCTCTGCCTTTGTGTAAAGGACCAATTTACACATATCCCTGTATAGAAGTGTGAAGAAATAAGCATGTGCTGCCCTCTACCCAGTTCACCCTTCCAGAGGTTTTAGCTAAAAATACCTTGCACAAAAATGCTTTGTCTTTGTTACAGTGACCTGGTTCACATAAACATTGGCTACAGCTTGTGGTTCAGTGAGGAGAGCTTCACCACAAAGCCATTTTTGGCTGAAACACTAAGCCAAATCTCGGCTTAGCTCAGCACAGTATGGGAATAAAAAAAGGGCTTAGGAGGAGCAAAGCAGTGAACCAGGCCACTGAAGCTTCACATTAACTTGTATGTATGTCTTACATTGGCATACCTAGAGAACAAGTTGGAAAGCTACCTAGCATGCCCTTAACTTTTTGAATAACCTTGGGCATAGCACAGCTATTCAATCCAACATGCTTTAGCCAGATATCTCTTAGGGCAGGGGTCAGCAAACTTTTTCCACTGTCCCTCAGACCTTGTGGGGGGTTGGACTATATTTTGAGAGAAAAAAAGAATGGATTCCTATGCCCCACAAATAACCCAGAGATGCATTTTAAATAAAAGGACACATTCTACTCATGTAAAAACATGCTGATTCCCGAACCGCCCGCAGGCCAGATTTAGAAGGCGACTGGGCCGGATCCGGCCCCCAGGCCTTAGTTAGCCTACCCATGTCTTAGGGCAGTGGTTCTCAACCTGTGGGTCCCCAGATGTTGTTGGACTACAACTCCCATCATCCCTGAGCTCTGGCCTTGCTAGCTAGGGGTGATGGGGGTTGTAGTTCAACAACATCTGGGGATCCACAAGCTTCTGAGATCAGGGGTGGAAATGTGGCTTCTCCCAGTGCTGTGTGTGGTGGCAGTGGTGAGGAAGCACATGATTCATGGTCAGATTTAGGCTTGATGAGGCCTTAAGTTACTGAAGGTAATGGGGCTCTTTATATAGCAGGCGGGGCCCATTACTTACATCATAGGAGCCTACACAACACAAAACGCTATTGCTGTATGTAGGTTTTATTTTATTTGTTTTTTATCTTTTGGAAATCCATTTTTTTCCTTTAAATTTTTTGTGGGCCCCCAAAAGAGTGGGGCCCTAAGCTATAGCTTGTTTAGCTTATACGCAAATCTGGCACTGCCCTATACCATAGTTAATTGGGGAGCAGAGTATCAGAATTAGGCTCTTTGGATGTGCAGCATTTGTGGGGCGTTTTGATGGGGAGTGCAGCTGAGCCCCGCACCTATTTCTTGTGCTAGACTTCTGACAAAACAGATGTGTGTGCAACGACTCTTGACAAGGTGAAGGCTGGTCTTGCAGATGAGCAACACGTTTCCTTTTTTACTGTAAATACTCTAAAACGGCTTAACTTAATCAAATCGGTCATAAAAGCAAACAAGGTCTCAATTAAATGGGAAAATACAATGCTCTGTTCCTTACATTACTTGTGTGCACTGGAGCCGTAGCTCATTTGTGCCCCCTTGTGGCTATTCACATTTTGAATAGCTCTGAAATACTCCCCTGCGTTTTTGATCAGGAAATTCCTTGTTTTCATTGCTTGTTTCACTGGGCTCATTGTTTTGAAACGGTTTTTATGTGCCAGCTTTCTCTTGTCCGTTTCAGGCCAAAGAACTGCCGACATTCAAAGACAACGACTTCATCAACGATGGCCAGAAGATTTATATTGATGAAACGAACAAAAAGATGTTCCTTGAAAAGCTTAAAAAGGATGTTGAGGTAAGGGGTCACTTGCCTGGTCAGCTCTGAAGCTCACCACACTTAGCAAAAGCCATAGTGACTTTTGTACTGAGACCTCCTAGGCAGATTCACCCCACCAATTCAATATTGCAAAAATGCTGCAAATAAATGTTACAGTGACCTGCAAATTATTTGTCCTCCCGATTGTAATTGGGATTTTGCTGGTGTTTTTTCATGAGAACGATATGTTACGGAGGGCACCCATCCAAAGTTCAGGGATGGCAGTGCACCTGCCAGTACTTCTCATGGTACCCACAAAAGCTATCAATGATAGATATCACCTGATACAGGTGCCTTTCTCCCCCCCCCCTTGATGGGGTGGCATGCCTGCACCAATTCATGATTCTGTCTCCTTTTCTGCTCTCTTAGATGTGGCAGCCATTGCACGAAAGCCCCACAGCAGTCATTTTATGGTGTGCCATGACTCTGTGGCGCCATTTCATGACTGGTGCTCATGGCACTTTCTCAAAGTTCAGAATGCATCCACTGGGTCAGAAAAGGTTGGAAACCCCTGAAACGAGGAGATAAAGGGGGATTAGAGCCATGGTCTATTTACAGGAGGACTGCTGAGGGTGGGGCAGGCTATTACTTCCCTTACGCTGGTGGTGTAAACCAGCATCGGGGGGGAAAGCACAATGTTGCTTCTGTTGCTTTTAATATTCATGGCACTGCATCTTGAACTGTTAAAATGCTCCGTAAACACTTGATGTGCCTCTGAAATATGAGCAAAATTGCATTTTCTGCTATTTTAAGTATGACAGATTCTTGGAAGGTCAGTCATGTAATTGTGTTTGGAGTGGCTTCTATGGCATTGATTAGAATTCATATTGTGTATGTAGGCAATTATTGTGTAGTGGTTTGGCATGCCACAGTGATAATGGAAAACTAGAATTGTATCTTGGTTTTTATCTTTCACATTCCTATTTTTTGGGGGGGGAGGGCATGCTAAGAGCAGTAGCTATGCTCACAAAATACTTAAATTTACCCCAATATATTTAGCTGAATGTAATTAAGTTTCAAATCAGTTTTAATCTTTGATTTATGTTTATAGCAGGGACTCTCTGGATCATAGCTTTGCTTCCTTAGAGTCCAGTTCTTCTGGAAACGCTGCACTCAGCTTCTGAGTTTGCTTGATTATGCAGTGTGGCTTTTCAGTTGCATGCAGCTGGGATGGGGCTAAGATGCTCAACAAGTCTTCATGGCAGCCATCTAATGTATATCAAATTATTGCACTGCTGCAGTCTTGTCTTTAAGACCAATCTTCAGGATCAAACTAGTTGCAGCATGGCAAACTGAAAGGGAGGGTTGATTCAAATCAGGACAGTGGCAGGAGCAAAGGGTTAAAAGCCCCCTTCTGCATCCCCTCATCTTACCTATTAGTTTTGGGGTTTTTTTAAGTAAATCAAGCAATGCACATGATGAACATTACATAGACTGAGGATGTACTCGCTACACTGACCGGCCAAATATGTTTTCCTTGCAGCTAGCATTCTTTTATTGAAAGTTGTCATGTAACAAAGCATTTCTTAAAGCAACATAAATTTGGCTCTTCTGCCTTGCTTCACCAGTTCAATTTTGCCCCTACCCAGTCACTGTTCATGCACCTGGTCCAGGTGGAATGTACTCTTGGAGCGGGATATACAGTGGTACCTTGGGTTAAGTACTTAATTCGTTCCGGAGGTCCGTTCTTAACCTGAAACTGTTCTTGACCTGAAGCACCACTTTAGCTAATGGGGCCTCCTGCTGCTGCCGCGCCGCCAGAGCATGAGTTCTGTTCTTATCCTGAAGCAAAGTTCTTAACCTGAGGTACTATTTCTCCCAGCTATCTCCCATTCCCACCATCCTTCTGAGTAACACCCCTCCCCACCTTCTCACTATATAGAAGGATCTGGCAACTTCTATTTCAGTGTATCTGAAGAAGTGTGCATGCACACGAAAGCTCATACCAAGAACTAACTTAGTTGGTCTTTAAGGTGCTACTGGAAGGAATTTTTTATTTTGACTATGGCAGACCAACACGGCTACCTATCTACTACTATTTCTGGGTTAGCGGAAACCCGTATGTAACCTGTAACCCGAGCTACCACTGTATAGGCTTTGAGTGCATGATCTAGTTGCAGGGTACAGATCATGTGTTCAGAGCCTTAGGCACACTAGGATGAAGTTTTGCAGACTCCTGTATAGAAGCTGTGGTCACTATATGGCATTCCTCTCCCTTGTGTACATACGCAAACAGCGGGATCATTGGAGCTGGTGGGAAATGAAGCCACGTGTCTCACCGACATTTAGGTACAAATACATTAGTTCCATACTATTTTGCTTTTAAACAATGGTTAGTGAATTCTGCAAGTTTCAGACATGGTGATTACAAGAAGTTTCCTACCAGATAATATCCAAGTCCTGTCAGCCACAGGATTCAGTATCCCACAGAGACAAACCAATAGCCTGCTGAAAAGCCTACAAAAGGCATGGAGGAAAGTCTTCCCCACTGCTGTGACCCACCATACTGCTTCTGGATAGGAAGGTTCCATTTAGCCATCAACTGATGGATGGATTTTACCTGAGCTAGTGGCCATCCATACACTCATTCTGTCACTAAATTGTGAGTTGTGTGAAGAATTCATTTCCTTTCGTCTGTCAGTCAATCTGCTGCCAGTCAATTTCATTGGCTGGTTTCCTAGTTCTAGCACTATGTAAGAGGTAGAAAGTTCTCTTAAGCAACGTTCTGCTCAACTTCACAAAGCAAAAAATAAATCCTCAAATCTAAATTATAGCTAGGGAAACTGTCACGTTTCTCCTTTCGTGCCATGCATAAAATATACCAGATTTGAAGAATCCCAATTGTTTTCCATTGAAGCTTCCTATTTTGGCTTTCACTCAAGTAAGCCTGTTGCAGTAGAAAATAACATTTTCTGCAGAAAAGTTACCTTTTCCCACCCCCACCCAACTAGACCTTGTGATTTTCTACCCCTTGGTAACTGACCTTCTTTTATTGTTGACTTCAAAGTTCCTTGCTCAGTTGAAACTCATGGACTACAGCTTGCTGGTTGGAATTCATGATGTTGAGAGAGCAGAACAGGAGGAGGTTGAATACGAAGAGAACGATGAAGAGGAAGGAGAAAGCGATGGGGCTCATCCTGTTGGAACGCCTCCAGATAGCCCAGGAAATACACTCAACAGCTTGCAGCCTTTAGCGCCAGGAGAATTCGATCCAACCATTGATGTTTATGGAATAAAATGCCATGAAAGTAAGTATATTTAGACATGGGGGATATTTCAATTCTTGCATCAGTCTCCGAGTCTCTAGAAGGAAAGAAAACACCAAGGCCAAAAAGCATGATACCCAATTATCAATTGCTCATCTATAGTAGGATTTTAAAAACTTTTTGGAGGGGGATAAGGGATCTTCAATGCATGGCTCTGATTTTAACATGTCATTATTGTCTGTATTATTCAGTATTGTCTGAATACAGTAAAAGCAGTTCACTTATAAATGACTGCAATACTGCATTAGCCAGCTATATTGCTAAATGCTACAGAAAGATAGAGATTATGAGCTGATGTCTTGAATAACTTCTTTTTGCTTTCATTTGAAAGTCTGCTGACTGCACAGACATTGGACAGTTATTTACAATGGCAAATACACCTTGCTTGACAAAAGAAACAGGTGATTGTTTGGGCATGTTCCAGAGGTTCTCTGTTTAGATTTTTACATTGTGCTGTGGGCAATATAACTACCAAAGCTGATACAGAACAACAATTGAAACATTTTAAACAAGTTGAAATCTTACTACACACTTAAAATCCCCATCAAACAACCTGCTGCACTTAACTACAAATAAAATTGCAAAGTGTGGGAGTGAGAATTCAGCCAAAGGACTGGGTGAAAAGATGAGGTTTTAAGTGGTGGCAAAAACTCATCATGGTACTACAGATTTTTTCTTCTGGTCTAAATAATAATGATAATGATATAATAATAATAATAATAATAATAATAATAATAATAATAATAATAATAATAATAAAATTTATACCACGCCCTCCCCAGCCAGAGCTGGGCTCAGGGTGGCTAACACCAGTAGAATTACAGTAAAAACATAATAGGAAAAAACCCCTAATTTTAAATACAGGTTTAAATGCAATTTAAAATGCAGCCTTGTTTTAAAAGGAGCCCAAAGATCAAAAACATAAGGGGAGGGAAACATAAGGGTCAGACTGAGTCCAAACCAAAGGCCAGGCAGAATAGCTCTGTCTTGCAGGCTCTGCGGAAAGATGTCAAGTCCCACAAGGCCCTAGTCTCTTGTGACAGAGCGTTCCACCAAGTGGGGCCAGTACTGAAAAGGCCCTGGCCCTAGTTGAGACCAATCTAACCACCTTGCGACTTGGGACCTCCAAGTTGTCATTTGTGGACCTTAAGGTCCTCCGTGGGGCATACCAGGAGAGGCGGTCCCGTAGGTACGCGGGTCCTACTTGGAAGATTAAAAAATGAGCACTTTATCTCATTTAAAAAATATTCTTGTAGGTCACTTTGATGACCTCAGGCTATGAAGCAGTTTATAAATGTTTTAAAAAATCTTCAAAAGCAAATCTAAAATATTTAAGCAAAGTGTTAAGGTCCTTACAAATTCACCCAGTCATCAAAAAACTTGTAAACTTTAAGTTATGGTGTGGAAGTTTTAATTCTGCAGTCACTTTAATTGTGCTTGCTCGCAATTGCAGCAAAGCGCACCCACACTTTCCCCTCTCTCTCCACTGATAAGTGTTATCTATCTTTCTTATCCCTTAATCAATTATCAAAGAGTGAAAAGATTTCTAGGACTCACATACATCCTTTGACATTGACACATGGTTTTTAAGACACTATTAAAGGGGCAAAGGTCTACCACCAGAATAACTTCCAACTTGCTTCCGCAGAGTTGTTTAATCTCTTGGCTACAAATATGTGTATTATTTTTAGTACTGTGAATTTCTTTCACAGATGCACCCAGGAAGGAGGTATACTTTATGGCAATCATTGATATTCTTACTCATTACGATGCAAAGAAGAAAGCTGCCCATGCTGCAAAAACCGTCAAACACGGCGTAAGTTTCATTGATGTATATATTCCAACTTGGTCAGTTATGTTCACGTAAGGGCTAGGCAATACCTGGTTTTCAACTTCGCAATATATCACCAGCTAAACACCGTGATATACTAAGATATCACAATGTCTGAAATAAGGATGGAGCTATGCAGAGGCTGGCTTCACGTTTTCCCCACATTGTGATTTTTGCATAGCGTGCTCTCTCTCTCTCACACACATCATGATTTGTGATATATTGCTAGGTCAAAAATTATAAAACCACTATCATGATATGGACTTCAAAACCAGTTTTGGATCATATACCAAGATAGCGCCCAGCCCTAGCTCAACATTAGAGATCACCAGCGTTTTCAGACAAGTGGCTGCATTTCGAATTTTGAGTTCGTGCTGGAGGAGCCAGTCACACCTGCGGCATTTCTCAGATGACACGAAATTAGAGATACAACCGCCTGCTACCATCACCGCCCCTCAACAGCCTTATGCTTACCATGGGAAGTCAGTCACGACTTGCTGGTACTGATTGGGGAGATCACACAATATTGAGTTCACACAAACATAAACTGCTGCTCAGGGGCGCCCCTTTGAAGAAAATATTGGGGGGGGGGGCGGGACAGACAAGGATGGTGATGTGGAAGGGAGGGTGGGAGGAAGAAGGGATGGCAGAAAAGAAACCTGAAAGTAAAAGGTGAAACTCTGGACCAAGATAACTATGAATCAAGCTGGAAAGAGTCAGAGAGGTAGGAGGGGCTTGGATGACTGGGTAGCACAACTTCAAGAGTCATCACTTGCAAGGCACTGGCACTCCCCCAGCGTGCTTTGTTTTAGGGCAATGTCTGGATTTTTACTTTTGCTGTCCTCCTCCTAAATACCGTGGTTACCATAGTGTGTGTTTTGTGACATGGACATCATGAACGCATCTCCTGCCACAACAAGCCAATTGTTCTCTTAAACTACGTCTTGCTTTTTCAGGCTGGTGCAGAGATTTCAACAGTGAATCCCGAACAGTATTCAAAGCGGTTCTTGGACTTTATTGCCAACATCTTGACGTAACCTAATGTTCCATTGGACAGATTACAAGGTCTGGGAACAGCAGCAATGGCTACAAGTGTGTAAGGGATAAAAAGCTTCTTTTAAAAGGAACTCTCAAAGTGCTATCTTGCAGAAGGCAGCCCCCTTGTTTACATCTGCTGGCAAAGATGACTGACTGGGGTGAAATACTCGCTTTAACAGCTGCCTGATTTATGCCCAGCATAGTTCTAGCTATTTCTGATGCGTGTGTGCGTGCGTGTGAGTGTGTGTGCAGAAACAAATATAAATTAACTAATAATAACTAAAATAGATCAGCTTATTACTCGGTGTGCATTGCAACAACACTCCGTGAATACTAGCTGAGCTGGGATGAATGGTTAGAGGTGGGTGGGGAGGAAGGCATTATATGCATGTAAAGTTCTACAATATTGGTATCGAAACTAAACTGTGGATCAGTTTACGTTTTGAGCTGAGAGGTGCAAGACAGTATTTGGTGGCGATGATGACTATGACCTTACTGCAAATGTTACACTTAACTACCCTGCATGTTGGCACTCTTTGAAAATAGAAACATCATAAGCTCCTTATGCCGGAAGCTTTCCTGTTGGCACCTTTTTCATTTAATTAAATTGGCCCATTGCAACAGGAAATAAGTCTTCCAGCAATTCAGAGGTCTGGCTCTTGTTTTACCAAAATCTAATGTCATAATCATGCTGTGTGTTCTTTGCCAAGGGTAGACATATTTTGAGGGAGGTGGAGCAGGAACATTAAGACTGTTTAATTGTCATGTTACATGAAGATTTTACACTGTATGTTTATCGTATAGGAGCTGAGTGTACTACAAAGGAAATCAATGATGCTTTTTTGGAAGAAATTAATCATTTTGGGCAATAATAGCATTTTCCACCACATGAACAAAGGAATAGGAAAGTCTGTTCACCTGTAACTGATCAAAACCGAGACATTTAAATGCTTACATTGTGCTGTTTTTAATATTTTATTAAAATATTCTTTTTTAAGCCCTAAATTTTACTGTTTACATTAATAGGAAAACAGGGATGCTTTGAGTATGTCACAGTATGTGAATCTGAAGTTTACATGTAAAGTTATTTTGCAGTACAGATGAAGTAATTTCTTGAAGTATAATATGCAGTAATGTACCCAAGTGGATATTCAGTTCACCTCCATGATAGAAAATATTTTTGCAGTCCATGGTGACAGGTTGTTTTGAGGTTATTTTATATGGCATTTTTATTACCTAATTAGCTCTGTTGCTCCAAAAGATGCTGTGTTAACTGATTTGCCTAAAATTATGTTGACGCCTATAACCTGTTTTGAAAAACCTCAGATCACTGGGGGGGGGGAGAGGTTCCAAACTTTGAGGACGACAGAATTAGATATGCTTAAAACTACTATTCTCTACTTAATACACTGTGCTAAATTGTGCCTTTAAAAAAATTATATGTTGAAACAGACATTCATGGGCAACTCAAAAAATAAACCACTCACTCTCTCTCCCACTCTGCAACATAAAGCTTGTTCCACAAATTCCAAGTTGCCTTTTCCACTTATCTAATGCCAGTTCTGTTAAGCTTGCAGCTGAGCATAAATATGTATAGTTGGCTTCAGAGAACTCTGATAAAACATAAGCGGATCTTGCTCTTATGCAGCCAAAGGCAATATATCCTATTACACTGCACAATATTTCAACAGGGCTGTGATAGAATTAGAAGGGACTGCAAGTCCAACCCCCTGAAATGCAGAAATCTTTTGCCCAACATAGGGTTCGACCCCCCAAACCCTGAGATTAAGAGTCTCATTGCTCTACCAACTGAGCTGTGTTACCTTTTTAAAAAACGTATCTAATTCGGTTTTATTTTCCCACCGAAGATAATGAATCTTAAAGAGTGATGGGATTCTCAGTTATTAAAAGCAATCACCTCCCCCTTGCTTTTAACCCACAACATTCTTGGACGCTTTAAAAGGCCCTGTTTCTATGCGAAAACAGATGGATGTTGAGATTTACACTGACCTTTTAAGACCCTCCATCCACAATAAGTTAACCCAAATTGCTGATCCTTTTTGGCAGTGGGTCTCTTGCAACTCTCCCTTTGTGGGGGCAGGGGAGGTCCATAGCTAAGTGTTGGAACACCCACTCTGCCCGCAAAAGGTCCTCAGTCCAATCCCTGCCATCTCTGGGACAGATGTCTGAAACCCTGGAGAGCGTCTGCCAGTCAGTGTAGACAGTACTGAGCTAAATGGACCAGTGGCCTGGCTCAAAATAAGGCAGCTTCCTATGTGCTGTTGTCTCCTTTCCCTCCTCCTGTTTGGACATACTTCCCAGCCAAGCTATTAGTGACTGCGAGGCAAAAGACACAGCCCCACATGGGTTTCTCACCACCTGAGTTCTCCTTCCCCTTTGATATATTTATAATAATGACCAACTCGTTACTATAGTGGGGTAGGAGAGCTGAAAATAATGCCCATAAGCCTCCTAGAGCAAAATATATACATCAGGAGGCGTAGTTTGACCATAGCAGCTAGAGGAATGTGAAAATTTGTGTCCTGGGCTTTTTAGACTTGTCTACCCCATGTACTATCTGATACCAAAGGGGCACATTGGTTGCCAGATGTGACCTACGTTGGCATTATTTTCAGCTCTCCTGCCCCACGACTGTGTTGCTCAATGCAGATGGCGGTACCCCCTCTTTAAAAGTCAGCTGTTGCAAATCTGGATGGCAAATTTCTTTAGTAGTTTGTCCAACATCTTGGAATAGCTGTAGCTTCTGTCTTACTGAGGCGCATGATACTCATAACTGCATTCTCTCCAGTTTGGGATAGATTACAAAAACACTTTTCAGGTTGATGCAAGGAATGGTTGTCAAGTTGTTGACAAGGGGTAGGTCATGCACTTTCCACACACGTCCTACTGCCCTTGAGAGACATTACTTTGAACAAATATTTTTTTGGGTTCCATTTTCTGTTTTGTGATGTAATAGTCTCTGAAATTCCCAGTCATTGCAAACGTACCCCCCTAATGGACGGCGCACCATTGTAAGTTTATAGAGCTCCACCTAGCTGAAAGTCTAGGGAAAATGCTTCACCAAATAAATGGCCATCTCTTTTCTCACCTGAATCTCTATTGGTACGATTGGATGTATTATATATACTGTATACTTGGGTGGACTGTCACAACAAATGCTACCACCAGTGACTTTTCAGGATTATAAATAAACTTAACTAATTTCTACTGTGCCGCTAGATGTGTCTCTTCACTTGTTGTGCTATATTATACACAATTCTCGCCACCCCAACCCTGTACTAGCAGGTTTCCCAGCAGATCTTCCCTAATGACCTGCATTGTAATTTGCTGTCTTGTATCCTGTGCCTAAGTGTGCAGCTAGGGCAATAGAGGTACCCCAATAGTCCTAACAGCATGTTGCTTTTCTCCCTTTTCTCTCGGGTGCCACAAACAACACAAGTGTTACTTGGTTGCTTCCAAACGTGATAGACATTGTGTAGCATCCTTGTTTGCACGCCACACTAAACCAAACTATGATTTGCCAGGCCTGTGCAAATATGGTGGCTTCCGGAGGGGACCTTGCACCCCTTTTGCTGATTCCCCTTTCCGTTTTGCTTGGGGTGACAACTAAACTAAGATTTGGCTTAGGCCCCATCCTCACTATGCATTTAAATTCTGAGTTTCCTGGGAAGGGGGGATTGATTGTTAAATGACTGAGAATTGCAGCTTGATGAGCGGACCAAGGGGTCTCCTAACAACTCTCTGCACCCACAACAAACTACACTTCCTAGGATTCTTTGGGGGGAGCCACAGTTGTTTAAAGTGGTATCATACTGTCTTAAGGATATAGTAGAGATGGGATCTTAGTTTGTTGTTTGAACCTAGAATCATTGTCAAGATAACTCCTCCTTAACCATGGCCTATAGTCACAGGTTGTCTATGGTTAGAGATCATCCAATGTGGTCTGGAGTCTCTGAGCCAGATACTAAGCCAAAAGTATCTGTTTGCTTCTGTGCCACACTGTGCTGAAAGGACAGAGAAAGGAGCAAAGTGGGTGTGAGCTCCTCTCTGAGGCCCAGCTACTTTGTGTGCTCCCAGTTAAGTCATAGTTTGGCTTACCATCATGTGTGAACCAGGCCAATGTATTTCCTTTTTAAAAAAAAACACAAAAAAACTGATTCATATTCACAAAGCTTTGTATCTTTTTGTTTCTTTTTCCCCTGCTGGCCCAAACATGAGCATATTGGTCTCATCTCTTGCCACTTCCTTGCTTTGTTTTTCTGTCATTTTCTACAACTTACCCACTTCTCCCTCTTGCTTAATTTTCTCCAATTTTAAATACAGATCAAGTCTGGAGCCGTTCCTCTGGAGCCATTCATTTGCCAACTATTCTGTAAATGAATATTTTGTACATTCCATCTAACTGAAAAATCAGTTCTAGGTCAGTGTCTGTTTATGGGTATAGGTTGTATCTTGGACTGACTCCACCATTTCTATATCTATACACTGGTTTCTTTAGACATTGTTACCCTGAAACTCTCAAAACATGTTCTTGATTTACCAAGTGCCTCTTTCTATAATAATTGTTCTTAGTCTCATTGATAGGTTGCACCAGTATTTCTTGCTTAACTTCATCTGTGGCACAGCTGGATTCTCCATAGACTAGCCTTCTCCATCCAGATGTTCTCCAGATGTTTTGGGTTATAACCAGTGCTTTTTCTGGGGGTACTTAAGGGTACACGGTACAGTCGTACCTTGGTTTTCGAACAGAATGCGTTCCAGAAGTCCGTTCAACTTCCGAAACATTCGGAAACCAAGGCACAGCTTCCTATTGTGCAGGCGCGCCGGAAACAATAGCGGAAGCTGCATTGGACGTTTGACTTCCAAAAAAAGTTCGAAAACTGGAACACTTACTTGATCGTACGGAAGCCAAAACGTACAAGTACCAAGGTGTTCGACAACCAAGGTACGACTGTACCAGACCTTTTCCCCCCAAATGTTAAAAGTGTGGCACTTACTTTAACAATTTCATGGTGAGTATCAGCATCTTTTTTCTAAAAAAAAAAAGCACTGGTTTTAATTCCCATTATCCCTGACCATTGGACCTACTTGAGTGGGTTTGATGGCAGTTATAGCCCAAAATGCACTCCTTTATTTCCAACCCAAGTTCCTCTTCTCCTTGTTCAGTCTCTACTTGGGCAAGATGTTATCTGCTCCCATGCTCAAAGATAAATATTTTGCCCTTATGGCATCTGGGCATAAGATGGAGGAAAATGCTAAGAAGAGTGAAAGTTGAATACAAAACCTCTCTTCCACCACCACACCCCAAGCTCTCTCTGCATACTTCTTTGTGCAAACACAGCACATAAATTGACTTTGGTCTCTACAGCTTCAGCTCGTCTGTTTTTTGCCTTATGGGGCCTATAGTTGGGAGTCCTGCATTTACACTGGTTCCCATGTTTCTGTCTCTGCTCACACAGTATTTTTGCAAATACTATACTTTGCTATTCTATCTCTTGGTAGTCTTAAAGATGCAGACTAGTATTTGCTGCAGTAGCACACTCTATCCTCCAGACCTATCTTAACACACCGTTATAGACAGATATAAAAAGCTTATTGCAAGACTTACCAATCCTAGAGTTCTTCCTGCGGCAAAGGCGTTCAGGATCACCTGAGAAGATACACAGGGCTGCATGCAACTCCTAAGGATGGCCCAGTCCTTTTTATGCCTGTTTTGGACAGAAATCCAAATGCAAGGGTTATACTCCGTATGTTGACCTGTCTGCAAGTTTTATTCAAAATGCTGGTAAGGGACTGAGGAGCCTAAATAAAGCTTAGAGTTGATCTGCCCTGGCACTTGAGGTCTTCATGGGCAATGGGAGCTTAACTCCCTAAGGGAATGCGGTGGTCCACAATTCTGCCACCTTAGTTATCTGACAAGGTAACAGGCTTATTAGAAGTCAGAGCAGACCCAAGTCTCACTCCTAGCAGGCAGAAGCATGTCTATGACAAGTATAGGTCAGGTTTTTCTCATACCCACCCCACCATGACGGCCCAGTTCCTGTAGCCCATTTGTGCTAGTATGCATACAATCCTGCATTTTATGTATTTAAATTGATAACTGTGGTTTGGCTTGATTTATTTCTTCATACATCCACACTTTCTCTGGCACAACATGAATGTTTTATTTCATACGATAAACAGTGGTTTCTAAGGTACGGTGAGAATGTAAATGAACTAATAGGAGGGCACTAATAGGAGGTACATGTTACAATAAAAGAGTATATATTCCATTGTGGCCAATTAACATATGCTCTTTTTTTTTTTTAGAGTTAATTACATCTCTCCCCCCCCCCCCCGTAACAGTCTTTGTCACTCATTACTGTTAAACTGCTCAGAGAGGGTGAGGACAACTCACTTTGTACCTCCTAGTTCTAAAAGCACATTCCAGACATGAGTAAGGCTTTATAAAATAAAACACTTTGATTTGCTAGGAAAACCCCTTGTCCTCTTTTCTTTCGTCTCTACCATGTGTTCAGTCATTTCTGCTGTTTTATTTTGGGTGGTTTTAATTGGCAAACATGTTAATCTCAAAACCAGAAGGCTGCTTTTTATTAAATTTGATCTTGACATCTAGATTTGTTTCGTAACACTTCTGTGGAATGACATAAGGCGGGAGACAAACTTGATCCCCACTGCAAGTGCCTAAAGAGAAGCTTAAGAGAAGACCTTCAACTGTAATATGGAGTCCTCCACCCATTAGGCCAGCTAAAGAAGAGCTTTGTGTTCATAGTAGCTGAATGCATTGTATTGCTGCTTTGCAGAGAAGGGAGTCGGGGCATAACTTTCTGGCTATGCTGACATTAAACCTGGAAAGATGGT
The DNA here is from genome assembly GCF_965112155.1 of Podarcis liolepis. Taxonomy (NCBI): domain Eukaryota; kingdom Metazoa; phylum Chordata; class Lepidosauria; order Squamata; family Lacertidae; genus Podarcis; species Podarcis liolepis. The sequence goes on from NC_139563.1 coordinate 22,889,816, forward strand.
GGTGCTGCTGCTGCGTTGATGCCATTCTGCTTCTGGAGCTAAGTAGGCCCAGCCCCTGAATGTATGTTTGCCTGGGTGGGAAACCCAGTGGGAATCACACAGAAGCTGCCAAGTATAACAAACATAAAAGGCTAAAACTGCAGAGACATGCTTCTTCAGTATCCGACAGATGGAGCACGACACTCGAGAGAAGGAAATCTTATTTTAAAACACAACTTTAAAAAGTTTGCAAAGTAGTGGGATGCTGTGGCAAGAAGTCATGGCAATTCATGCAATGATCTAAATGAGCAGCTGGCACTTGAGCGCCGCAGCCTGTAAATGTTTATATGTTTAGAAGAGTTAAGCACAATGCCTTACTGCACACATTTTCCCATACAGTGGTACGACTGGTTACGTACTTAATTCATTCCGGAGGTCCGTTCTTAACCTGAAACTGTTCTTAACCTGAAGCACCACTTTAGCTAATGGGGCCTCCCACACTGCCACCACACGATTTCTGTTCTCAACCTGAAGCAAAGTTCTTAACCCAAGGTACTATTTCTGGGTTAGCGGAGTCTGTAACCTGCAGCGTATGTAACCCGAGGTACCACTGTACTAGCCTGCCCATAAGAATGTAAGAGGAGGCTATGCGGTCGGGCCAGTGGCCCAGCCAGTCCGTCATCCTGTTGTTAACTGTGGCCAACCAGGTGCCTGTGTGAAGCCTGCAAGCTGGACATGAGCACAACAGCACTCGGTCCACCTGTGATTCCCTGCATGATGCCACTGTGGCTAGCAGCTGTTGACAGGCTCATCCTCCATGAATTTGTCTAATTCTCTTTTAAAGCTCCTGAAGTTGGTGGCCATCACTGTCTCTTGTGGAAGTGAGTTCCATACTTTAACTACACACTTCGTAGACTTACAGAACTGTAGATTTGGAAAGGACCATCTAATCCAACCCCCCCCCTGCAATGTGGGGATCTTTTGCCCAACGTGGGACTTGAACCCATGAGGTTAAGAGTCTCATGCTCTACTGACTGAGCTATCCCAGATGCATAAGTACCTTTATTTTATCTGTTGTGAATCTTCAACATTCAGCTTCACTGGATTGTCCACAACCTCTAGTGTTACGGGGGGGTGGGGTGGAGATACTTACCTCTATCCACTTTCTCTACGCCATGCATAACTTTATAACTGTATCATGCCACTTCTTACTTGCCTTATCTCTAAACTAAAAAGTCCCAAACACAGCAGCCTTTCCTTAAGAGAGGAACCTTTCCTTGAGAGACAGTGTGGTGTAGTGGTTAAGAGCAGTTGACTCGTAATCTGGTGAACCGGGTTCACTTCCCTGCTCCTCCACATGCAGCTGCTGAGTGACCTTGGGCTAGTCACACTTCTCTCACAAGTCTCTCAGCCTCACTCACCTCACAGAGTGTTTGTTGTGGGGGAGGAAGGGAAAGGAGATTGTTAGCCGCTTTGAGACTCCTTACGATAGTGATAAAGCGGAATATCAAATCCAAACTCTTCTTAAGGGGAGTTGCTCTGTCCCCAGCTCTACAGAATCCTTTTGAGTTGCGACAGCCAGAACCACAGGCAATACGTTCCAAGTGTGGTCACAGCTTAGATTAGCATAGAAGCACTACTACGAGTATTTCCCCCACCCTTGTAAAGTAAAAGATCTGGAGGAGTACACTGGATCTTGTCACCTGGACTTCAACAGTGCTGTGAAATAAAGGTTTGTTTTGGTTTCATGCACGTAGATACTGCACCTTTCAATCAAATGGTTTCCAAAGAAGCTCTCATCAGAAAGAAACACTAATCAAAATTAGCCCAGATCCTTACAAAATCAGACATAACGCAAAACAAGTAGGATCAGCAGTTAAAAGCAGCAGGTTAAAGCATTTTAAAAACTAAAAAAAAAAAAGCCCTGGAGAATTAAAAAAGGGTTAGACATCAGCTTCTTGGGGGTAAGCTACCATTGTCAGAAACAGGATACTGAAGTTGATGAAATGCAGAGTTGGTTTGGTAACACATTTACTTCTGCCACCCAAATGATAAGACGTAAAACAGACCCTGTCAGGACTGCAACGAATTGCAGACAGACAGCTACTCAGGCCTGCCTATGTATTCCTAGGAGATGCCTCTTTCCCGTTTGCAGGCAATGCTTATGTCTCTCTTACGCCACAGATACCGGGCCAAAATTATTCCAGGAATAGATATTCGCACCGTGCATTGTCCTGACGGACAAATTTAGGTCACAGCCACTTTAGGGGAAAGGTCGTGGCCCAAGGGCACAATGCCTTCTGTACACGTAGAAGGGTCCTGTGTTCAATCCTTTACAGTTCCAGCTTCAAGGGGCCCTGGTAATAGCAGGGCTGGGAAATAGCTTTTGCCCTGCCAGCCAAGGATGACATTTTGTAGGCTAGAGGGAGCAGTGGTTTGATAAGCCATGGTAGCTTCATAGGAGCATCTCTGTCCTGCCAAAAAAAGGGGGGACCGAGGACCACAAATTGGGGAAAGGCTCCAGGCTAGATCCTTTGGCATAACCAGACATAGCTAGGAAAGAGCTGTGGAACCCTGGACAGCAGCTGCCAGTCTGTGATGACAATACCGAACTAAATGTCCCAAACTGACTCGGTGATTTGATTGCAGCTCTTAAGGAAAGGGAATATACTGCTGTATTTTATTTTACTTTATTTTTTGCTTTTTTACTACTTTACTTTAATTTTAATGCATTATTTTTCCTCAAAGTCCTTTTGAGTCCCCTCTTCACCACTCCACAAATCCCATTAGTGTATTTTTTTACAGTGATAGGAAGATATCCCACTGAGAACAAACATTTAATCTCTTCTACTGTTCCATTACTTGCTTATTCACCCACCCACTTCTGAAAAAGATTTACGGAGCACTTTTAAAGTAAACTTTAGCATGTTACAACCCTGAGTACTGTGGTAACTTGCTAAACTTGACTGCCATAGCCACAGATGCTCTAGGAAAGACGAAAGAGATCTAGGCGCGTGCTGGGGGGGGGGGGCGAAACGGAGCTCTGATGCTGGACTCCAGTTGAAGAGCAAAACCTCAAGACTGCACTTCCTCCCCAAACAATGCTGACACCGAGCTGCAAAGGAAGCGATTTCGACTGACTTAACGTTCTTGTGCTTCTTAACCAAATGAGGCCTGATGGATGGACTATGTATGACTCAGTGGTAGAACGCATGCCTTATAAACCGATGGTCCTGGAGTTCAATCCCTGGCACCTCCCCTTATAAGGGTCAATTAGTAGGTAATGAGGAAAACCTCTGCTTTAGAAGCTGAAAAGTAGCCCAGCATGGCTGGTGGGAGTTGTACTCCAGCACCTGGTGAAGGGCACAGGAAAGCCTACAGTAAATAATACTGATCTAGGTAAACTATGGTGCTGGAGGAGACTCTTGAGAGTCCCATGGACTGCAAGAAGATCAAACGCATCTATTCTTAAGGAAATTAGCCCTGAGTGCTCACTGGAAGGACAGATCGTGAAGCTGAGGCTCCAATACTTTGGCCACCTCATGAGAAGAGAAGACTCCCTGGAAAAGACCCTGATGTTGGGAAAGATGGAGGGCACAAGGAGAAGGGGACAACAGAGGACGAGATGGTTGGACAGTGTTCTTGAAGCTACCAGCATGAGTTTGACCAAACTGCGGGAGGAAGTGGAAGACAGGAGTGCCTGGCATGCTCTGGTCCATGGGGTCATGAAGAGTCGAACACGACTAAACGACTAAACAACAACAAAGGTAAACTAATACTGAGCCAGGCTGCCAGCCACAATGGCTATGCTCAGCCTACACAATTGGAGGCAGTAATGCTTCTGAATACCAGTTGCTGGAAGCCACAGGAGTGGAGAGTGCGATTGTGCTTTAATCTTGCTTCCTGGTTTCCCATTGAGGCATCTGGTTGGCCACTGCGAGAAGAGGATGCTGGGCCATTGCTCCTGATCCAGCAGGCTATTCCTGCTGTCAGAGCTGCTTCCAGATCCTAGCTCACAGAGGATCACGCTAGCCAGCGGTAACTTGTAAAAGTCTTTTATTGAGTTACAGTTTCCATTCTCACGCTGCTGCGCGCAACTCTACGTCTTAAGGGTTAGACCGGCGAAGCTCCGTCTTGAGTCTCCGCCCCTTGTACACCAACTTAATATCCTAGCCTTACTCCACCTTTTCCGCCTGACTGTTCTTCTCTGGGTCCCTCTGCCCCCCGGGGTCTCTTCCTTCCGGGATTCTTCTGACGCTGACCCCCCTGACCCTCCTGTCTCCTTGCGCCGGGCTTTAGGACCTGGCTCCCTTTCCGGGCTGCTTACTGCGCCACCTTCCTGTGCATTTGAACTTGGCGCGCGCGCCCAACCTTCCACTTTCCGTCTGACCGTTTCTTCGCTCCCCGATGGAGGTGTGGCCACTCCTGACTCGTGCCCTCCCTCCTGTTGTGAGCTGCCAGCGTCTGATACCTGGCGCCCTTCCTCTCCCCTGCTCTCTGTTGGTGACGCTGGTCCCGATTTCCAACTGCTCCCCTCTGAGCCCCCTCTTGCCCTTTCTTCCTGGGGTGTCCCCCCAGGCTCCCCCCTTGCCCTGGCCACTGGTGCTCCTTTCTGTGAATCTTCTGATTCACTGGAAAGACTCGGAGATCTCGGGTCGTCGTCATCACTCATCTTCTCTTCTGCCTCCTCCCCCTCGCTCTCTGTTTCCTCCCTTGCCCTTGCCTCTGCTCCTGAACCCCTGACACCTGCGTTCTTGTGAGCAATGGCCTGGCTGAGTAGGAGACAGCATCTTTTTGTTGCTCCTGCTTTGTAATCTGTACATCCTCTGCACAAGTTTACTCTGATACGAATCTTTAACCTTCACTTTTATTGTGGCAATTTAGGGTGGAGCACCTAAGGGAAGCTTGCATAACTTGACAAGAAAGATTTGCTTTTGCTGAGAAAGCTCACTAAAGTGAAACATCCTATCCCGTTGGTCCGTCTGGGCTTGAAAACTTGGATCACTCTCTTTTGTGCAGTCCAAGCCTTTGATCCATTGTTCACTCGAGCCATATATCTGAACTGGGGCACGCAGAGCCAGAGAGGCCTGGAGGCTTTTCCAGCCATTGATATGCTTTAAAAGGAGAGCAGCCAGGATGCTTAGCTTCGCTCATTTCCAAAACAACAGCTATCACAACAAATGGCTGGCCTGCTCCAAGAGCTGTTAAGTCAGTTAAAAGGCTTCTGTTAATAACTCTTTCTTTTCCCACCGTACAAACTGAAGCACACAGCAAGGCCAGGTCTTTTGACAGGTCAACTTCACCTGCTGCAATTAACGCAAAACAATTCAGTACAGTGGAACCTTGGTTCTCAAACTTAATCCGTTCCGTACGTCCGTTCCAAAACCAAAGCGTTCCCAAACCAAGGCACGCTTTCCCTCGGGAGTAATGCAAAATGGATTAATCCATTCCCGACTTTTAAAAACAACCCCTAAAACAGCCATTTAACATGAATTTTACTAGCAAGACCATTGATCCATAAAATGAAAACAATAAACAAAGTACTGCGGTCACATAGTCAATCAGTAGCTGAACTAGGTTCCACACAGTAACACACACAAAAGAGCCGCAAAAACAAACAGAGCTTAGTGTAACACTCAAAATGGAAGCATGGAACCCAAAACAGAAGTTTTGGCACTCGAATCAGAAGCGGCGCACGTTTGGCTTCCAAAAAAAGGTCGCAAACTGGAACACTTTGCAGTGCTTGGGTTGCAAGTTGTTTGAGTACCAAGGCGTTTGAGAACCAGGGTACCACTGTATAGGGGGAATGCACATCTGGAGTGGTTTGGGCCTTACCATCAGCTTGACAAAGACCAACATCCTGGGTCAGAACATCCCCAGCACTCTACACATCAACATTGGCGACCACATGCTTGAGGTGGTAGATGATTTTGTCTGCCTGGATTCCAGCATAACCAACAACCTTTCCATTGATGCTGAGCTAGTCCAAGCGTATTGGCAAGGCACCTACAGCAATGGCTCACCTCTCCGAAAGCGTATGGGAGAATGTGATTCTAATGTCCAATACCAAGATGAAGGTCTACCAGGTTTGCGTGTTGAGCATGCTGCTTTATGAAAGTGAGTCGTGGGCAGGACTTAAACCTGCCAGGAGCGATGCCTGAATGTGTCAGGACCATTTTGGGCATCACATAGCAGGACAGGGTCTCAAACAAAGAGGTGTTCTCCCAAGTCCACATTCCCAGCATGTTTGCACTTCTGTGATGCTTATGCTGGCTTGATCATGTACACAAAATGGAAGGCGGCAGGATCTGCAAGGATGTGCTCTATGGGGGGATGGCTTCAGACACTAGGTCTGTTGGCAAGCCAATTCTGTTACAGAGATGTCTGGAAATAGGACATGAAGGCTGCCAACATGTGTGGGAATCCCTTTCAGATGACCTCAGAGCCTGGAATCAATCACTCAGGTGATGTATCCACAGCAGTCCCCCGAGGAGGAATGACTGCTGGGAGGAGTGCAGAAGGAAGAAACACATGGTACCACCTGCATCAGCACAACTGGACCCCTTCATCTGCCCCGGCTGCAACAAAACATGTCTCTCCATATCAGTCTCTACAGCCACAGTAGGTGCTGCAACCTTCCAACAGTTAGACTCTCATCTCCAAAGGCACACTCTTCCATCGTCTCCCAAGACAGATGGATGCCAATAACATATTGTGGGGGGAACCCAGTCATTAACTAAGTAACAAAGTTGAGGAAAGCAATAGAGATGGTTTTCTTGCTCTAAACAAGCTGGTAGCTTAGAAAACAACAACCGTGAGAGAGAGAGAGAGAGAGAGAGAGAGAGAGAGAGAAACACACACACACACACACGCACACACACACACCAAACATACCCTTTCATTAGAGATCCTCCCAAAAAGCAATCTTTGCCGACACTTTCTTGCAATAGATAAAAACAATCTACTCAGCAGTTAAGAGAGAGGCAGTTAATAGGTGTAATCTTCTGAGTGAGTCTCAAACTCAGATTTAAAACTGGTTCATTTTACAGCAGGAAACCAATCAGGAAGGAAATAGCTGGTTCCTTGCAATGGCGGCAGTGCCACTACCCAACAGTGAGATGTCCCCAGTATGACAGCACAGATTGAGCTTTGGTAGGAGATGGCTACCAGCTATTGTGTTGCAGTCAGCGCTAGCAGCAGTGTCAAGACTGTCAGTGTTTGTTCTGCCACATGGGGCCATCTTTCTGCTCCCTTGCATTCCGTTTGCAGTAATTCAAACCAGTAATTAGTGCCAATCTTCTATGGTACGTTGCTCAGAATCCCTCTTCCCATCTCATCTCCTTGGCAGGCAGTATGGCTCCTATGACCTTCAGCCCGTGTTGGGAGATGGTACACTAATGTGTGACGTGGTGTATGTCACTGTATTCAAAAGCCTTGCCCCCGCCACGCAGCCCACGCCTATTGTTTTAGCATCTTTGTAAGCCAAACATGAGAGAGGAGTTCAGAGACATCAACAATTCAAACTGTAAGAGGCACCCTGGGAAGTGCTTCTTCAATCAATATGCATGGTAGCTTCTTTATTTGGGGGGGTTGTTATACTGCCAGTCCGGCGACTCAACACTGCCACTAAACTTGTAATAAATTATCCATCAACCCAGTGCTTTCGAAAGATGTTTTAGAATTGTTCCCACCATTTTCTACATAGGCCCATAGCCAGAATGCTTGTGATGAGCAGTCAAAGGGTGGGAAGGAATCCTTGCAGAACAGCCAAAACATAAAAACAGAAGGCCTCAATTATTGCATTAAATATTAATACAGTAACATTTAACTTTATAATACGTTTTAAACCCCAACAACAACAAGGGCCTGTTGCTTGTCAGTCAGGAGAGATGAGCATCCCTTTGCTCACCCTGGGAAGTTCCGAGTGAACACTCACAAATGCTTGAGGGATTTGCACACTTTCCGTATGAATGCATACGAAACACTCGCCTTTGCCCCTGTCCTTTCCCTTGCTGCCACCCCCTCCAAACAAACAAAAATCATCTAGAGGCTCATCTGAGGCAGGTGAAAGTAGAGGTTAAGAGTGCCAAATCCCAGTGGAGCATCTTTCGCCAAGTAGTGGTATCATGGTACTTTAAATGTAGAGTGTGAATGTGGCCTTGGACTGGCACTGTTTAACCCACCTTCACTTAACTACCTTGATTGAGCCAGGCAGTAAATTCTACACAGGAGCTTTCTGAGGCCAGATGCTAAGGCAGGTGACTGCTTGGGATACTAGGGACCGCGATCAGGATTTTGCACGCCTCACCAACTTGCTGCAAATCCTGAGACCCTTATACTTCCATCTGAGAAATGATTTGAGACTAATTTTAAATGCAAGTGGTTTGGCTTGTGGCTTCTGGTTTGCAGCCATGATTTTCAGACTTCACGCCACAAATTTGAGAGATCTGGCAGTAATCCAACTGAATCAATTAAACGTTCCAGAAGGATGCCTGGGGGGAGCTCGGTGTCAAGCAAATTTCACCGCATTCAATACAAATTAATTCCAAAGTAAGTGTCTTGAGTATATTCAGAGACCTAGTACAAAAACACACGTTAAGAAAACCCGAGGTTAGGACCCCTTTGTACTTAAAAGTCCTTCCTGACTCTCTTGGTATAACACAGCTGACAGTCCTGCACAATACTCTCTGCGCAGTTTCAGTGTGTGTGGTTTATTTTAAAGTCCTTATTTTGTCTCCCAACAAAGGGAGAGGGCTCAATACTGATCAGCCTTTAGGGAGAAATGTTGAATGCAACCTTTTTAATAGAAGGATCATCAGTGTGGATCACACAGCTTTTCAGCTTACTTTTCTGTGAGATTCCATATTGCTGATGGAGTTTATCCCGGTGTCATCAAAACAGCATCCAGGTTTATCTCCTCATATCTTGCTTCTAAAGCACTATATTTGTATTGATTTTTTCAAGGAGTTCCATATAACATTTCATCTTGCAAGTTCTTGTAAGCATGTACGTAACCCTCCCCTCTTTTTCCCCCTAGTTTTTTTGTGTGGGGGTAGCCAGTCCACAAGATTTGCCAACTAAAAGGGTAAGGTGAGCTCTGAATTAAGGAGACTGTCTCCTCTCCTGCCAGGACTCGCAGTAACACAGCCTTCAGCAGCCTGGTGCCCTCCAGATGTTTGGGACTACAACTCCCATCAGCCCTTGCTAGTATAGGATTGCACCAGGCTGGGGAAGGCTGCAGCAGCATAGGTAAGCTGCAAGACATCACAAGCCAAAGAGAAGGGGGGGGTGTTTTTCTATCCCCCACTTTTCTATCCAGGTCCTCAGCGTGGCATGCATCCTAAGTCTTGGAGGGGTTGATGGGACACTATCCACAAGGGGACTGCTGGATATAGAGACAGGTAACCTCAAGCTCAAGGGCTGAATGTGTTGTCTCTCACTCTTTGGCCCTCAGGACACTGGCCTTCCTCTGCGCCCTCCTCAAATGATTTTACCTGGCAGGGCTTTGAACTGTTATAATATGGAGAAATGTATGTTTATAGAAACCTCTGACTTCTGCTTGGCTGCAGTGTTTACCATGGTAAAATGGTCACATCCCTTGTTCCACTCATTTTTGCCTCTGGCTCTGCCTGTCGCTCACATGCAGCTACTGGACAGTTCCCCACAAGGAAGTGTGGCCCTCAAGCGGGGAAAAATTCCCCAACCCCTGCTTTGCAGTGAGAATCTATTACTGCTGGTTGCCCAAGGCAGGAATGAATCAAACAAATATTGTCCTCCTTAGCAACTTCCTTTCATCAACACTGATGATGCCAAGGCTGCCTACATCCATTCTCCTCTCTGTCTCTCTCATACACATGCCTAATGACATTGCTCTGCTCTTCTGTTGCCCTGTAGGCAAGTCTAGCCTGTGCACGGTCCTCAAATGCACCACAATATTATCTTCCCAGTCTCCACCAATTTTGTAACATATTATAACTTCCTTTTTGTATTCCCCACCCCACCTCAGGTCCTGTAAACCAGCAAAGTTCCAATGTCTACAAAGACGTCAGTCAGTTAGCATGCAGGAAAGATACTGCTATGCTCTTCTCGACCTGGGCTAAAAAGGGCTTTTATGGGGATGAGAGTGAAAACCGCAAGCCATCTACAAGGGCCTAATTACAAAACTGCAAATGACATACAACAATTTTCTAAAACAAACTTTAAATACAGCGGTTTCCCACATGCTGATCTATGTCCTTTTGCAGACAAGTGAAACCTACAATTAATGATCTTTTGTTCTTCCTTTACTACTAAAGCACTTGGAACAAATTACTTGATCTCTAAGGTATCCTGTAAATGACTGTGAAATCAGTAGCTTTTTTCTGCTGTTGCCATCTGGTTTTCTTTATAAAAACTGGAACACAAAGGAGCTATGTGGTCCACTGCATACCTGTACATCTCAGGACATTTTTGGCTCCAATTTTATCAAACTTGCTTCAGGTTTTGCTGCAATTGTTAGCAGCAAAATTATTCCAACATACCACATCTAACAGTATATACTGCAAAGTTTAAGCAAAATCCCTTCAACACACAAATAACCTCACTGCTTGTGGAATTGCACTGTGGATGAAGCTTGGTATGGATTTCAGTCTAGGCATTTAATTGCTGGTACCCTGATTTGGCGGTTCAAATCCCCGTGACTGGGTAAGCTCCCATTGTTTGGTCCCTGCTCCTGCCCACCTAGCTGTTCGAAATCACGTCAAAGTACAAGTAGATAAATAGGTACTACTCTGGCGGGAAGGTAAACGGCGTTTCCATGCGCTGCTCTGCTTTCGCCAGAAGTGGCTTAGTCATGCTAGCCACATGACCTGGAAGCTGTCTGCAGACAAACGCTGGTTCCCTTGGCCTATAGAGCGAGATGAGCGCTGCAACCCCAGTCGTCCACAACTAGACCTAATGGTCAGGGGTACCTTTACCTTTTTACCCTGATTTGTAGACCATGTCTGCACTGCAGGTCATTCTTGGCCCCCAGAATCTGTACCACTTCAGAAGGCAGGTTGGGAGTTCATTACCCAATACTTCCCTGTGTTGTAAGTTAGCTTGGCAGGCAATCCTTGTCTGGTCTTCTTCCATCTAGTTTTCTATCTTTTTATTTTTTACACTGGGAACCATTCAATCATGCATGCTTCATCTGAAGTGGTGCAGTCCCAACACAGCTACACCATGCAACTTTCCTAAATACATGTTAGGAATCAGAATTCTGTTTCAGGGCTCACTTTCCCATTATAATCTCCAATGAAGGTTGTCCTCACAGACCTGAGGGATAGAACTAGACCACTGTAAACTATGATAAAAAGGTAAAGGGAAAAGGGACCCCTGACCATTAGGTCCAGTCGTGACCGACTCTGGGGTTGTGCGCTCATCTTGCTCTATAGGCCGAGGGAGCCAGTGTTTGTCCCCAGACAGCTTCCAGGTCATGTGGCCAGCATGACTAAGCCGCTTCTGGTGAACCAGAGCAGCACACGGAAACACCGTTTACCTTCCCACCAGAGCAGTACCTATTTATCTACTTGCACTTTGACGTGCTTTCGAACTGCTAGGTTGGCAGGAGTAAACTATGGTATACAGATATTACAGGTTACTGCTTTTTAAAGGACATATTCTGGGTTCCCTGCACAGAGCCAGGAGGGCAGATAGCAAAGACAAATCTTCTGGTGTCGCCCAAATCTCATTGAAATCAATGGCTAATTTACTGTGGGCTTCGCTTTTTTCTGGAATGTACCCTTTTACTTTCCTGTTTTATAAAATACTTAAGAATAATTAGACCAGTAAACACTGTGTTATGCTGCTGAGGCTAGCTTTTCTTTACTAACTTTAATTGGGGAAACGCACATCTTGTGTGAGGTATATTTGTGAATATGGCATTGCCTCCATTTCTTTGTCATGGGACCTAAAATATGCAACTGAGCATGCAACAAATGGCATCAGGGAAACGAGCGCTTCTCTTCCTCTGGTCCGATAAAGATCACTTCCCATCCCAGGGAGAAAGGACACATTTGCATTTATCACTTACAGTTCATTGTCCAGGAAAATGCTGTCACAAACGAAACAAAAGCCAGCTCACCCAGTCCAAATGTGCCTGGCTTTAGATGTGCCTTATCTAATTGCATATAGCGAGATCTCTAGCCTGTGTCATGGCAAAAGACACGACTGTCAGTTGAGGCAGGTTTGGGGAACCATAAATGTCAATGCCTAGCTTCTCTTCTTTTTGCTGTTTTAAAGGAATCTCATTCTACTGCTCCAAACAAAGAGGCAACAATCCACCCACCCACGCAGATCCACTGAGTTGAATGGGGCTGGAAGTGCCTCTTTGCCCAACCCAAAACAGCTCCACTCAGACCCACCCAAAAAGTAGCCCTGGCTTCACTCCTCCAAGGTGGAGCTCCCTGTTCTGCTGGCCAACAGGATTCTCACCACAGCCTGCAGAAAGTGTGGAAATTGGGTCTTCAGGGGGCTGAGCCAGGCTAGGATCCACTGGATCCCAAGCCACCACCCCCAGTGCCACCAACTGATGGCATTGTGCCCCATTACTATGCTAGCTCCAGGCTGGCATAATGCAGATCAGGGTTTTGCCAGCCTTCTAGCTTGGCTGGCATGAGCGGAAGAGCTGCAAATGAGGCAGCAGCTGGGCCCTGCCTGTCAAGAAATGCACACCAGAGCAAAAAATAAAATAAAAAATAGCAGGAACTTCTGCCTCTTTGCAAATGAGTGTCTTGGCTAGAGGCCAAATACTGTATGCTTAGGGCCTATTAAGAGTGCTCAGATTTAATACACCCCAGAAGTACAGGTGCCTGGTCTTCCTTTCTTATTTCTGTATAGTTATTTGTTTTGATGTTCTGTGCTTTTTTACATATAAACTTTATTTATTTATTTAAATGCTCATGCTCATGCCTCTGGAGAAAATAAGCAGTATATGTGCAGCTGGAAAATAAACTCGGGACTGGGAACATTCTCACAATTTCCGTTCCTCTCAGTTTCTCATTTTTCCAATCTATAAAGTTCAGTTCTCCCCATTTCCACATCAGTTTGGCAATTAAAAAACAATAAGTTCTCTGGGAAATTCATAGGCATTTCAGTATGAAATTCTCCTAATATACATATTTTTACAAAGCAATTTTCCCAAATCGAATGCATTTTTGTATGCTGTTTTCACTAAGGGCTCGTCCACACTTCTGCTTGTCCTATGCCTGGGATCCAAGCAGTTTTGCCTTTGCCCCCCCCCCACTGGAAACCCCACTCTTTAGTGCTAACTCAGAACAAATAGCAATCCAAGGAAAACCCATTGCCATTCAGCGCTAAACCGTGGGTTCTCCTGGGGGAAAGTGGCACGACAAAAGGAAATGTTGATAAGCCCCAATGCATACACATTACATGTACAGTTTAACCCTAGTATTAGAATTTTTGTACACATGACTTGGCCGGAGAACTGCATTGCAAAATTCAAGCACAAATTTCAAAGGGTGGCTGTGTTTTTGCATTGTATATTGTTTTGGAAGGTGCAAATTAGGTAGGTTTGATTTTAAAGGCAAACGGAATCAAATTTATTCCCCATCCCTCATGAATGCTGGACCCAGCTCCTTATAAAACTTTGCTCAGCATTCTGCTCTGCTGATTATGTGACACTGCAGAGAGAAAATGTAAGCCTTTTGGGAACTTGGCCTCTTCTCTATTGCTGTAGGTGCCAAAATGAAAGTGGCACCTGAAAGAGCCTCTGGGATTGGTTCAGGCAAACAGAAATGCAGGTTATCATCACTTGGTAATATAGATACTGCAAATAATACAAGTTATCTTTACTTAGTACTGCAAGTGGAAGACTGCACGTTTAAATAAGTCCCCAACCTTGAAAGGAAGAGTCCTATACATAGAAGATCAGTATGTCATGCCTTCTCCCTGGCATTTAGTTTTCGATGTGGGGGGAGATTTTATTTTCATTTTTTAAAAAGTATGGGGCGTGTTCAATCAGACAACATTCCCTCTACTATCTCAAATGGTATGGCCCACAGACAGTCACCGAGACATACAATTTGACATTAGATGGGGTGGAGTTGCCATACTGGCGGGGGGGGGGGGGGAATTAAGTGCACATAGGAAACTAGACTCCAGGGAGAAGAATTCTCTATCCAAGGGAACATAAAACATGATGAGCTGTTTGCCAGGACTTCAATAGTCCTTCAATAGGCTAAACACCGGAAGTTGTGGGAGTTCAATCAAGATGCGCTTTGTTTATAGCTGCTGCTTCTTTTTTGTTCAACACTTCATCCACAGATTTGGGCAAACAACAACAACCTTCCCCCAAACACTCAAGCCAATGAAATATCATCAACAGAAATGCTTAACAACAGGGAAGCTGGACAAAAGCCTACGCCTTCAGATCTACATCCGGATAAACACTCCCGCTGCAAAACTCTGCAGCTGACAAATCCAATCCCCGATTTAAAATATGTTGTACGAAGGACACAAATATATCCTGTATTTTATCAGCTTCATGCCTTTTCAGCTATATTAAATATATGAAACACAGATTAATCTGGCATTTAATCAACATGATGCAATCATTTGTACATCCTCTATGAAACAGAAAATCAAGGAACAGATTTGGATATGGCAGGCCACAGGGACAAAGAATAACTCATCTTCCTGATGGCAGCATTGTACTTTCAAAGTGATCAAATAATATCCCATTGTAACTGCATTGATTTTCATGAGAATTTAGAGGCTACTTCTGGTCCCAAAATATCTCCTGATGCTGATGCTTCTTTGCTGCTCCAGTCTTTACAAAATGAGATTATGTAAATAATATTTTGAATTAAAACAATAGAACACTGTGTGCATGAAAGAGAGTTCTATCGAAATAGAAAATTATGGGACTTCATTTCAGTTGAATTTTCAGTGCCATTTGTGTTATTAAATTAAAACCACACGAGATCATGTAATTCCCCTCTAATATGTGGTTGAGTGCCTATCAGATTGGAACAAAATTGGAAACACCCCAAAACAAGGTAGTGACTTCTGTATACTCACAGTTTGTGAATAAGATGGAAAACAAAATTGCCTAAAAGGAACCTGCAAACTTGTTTAGGGAAGCTTTTAATGTTTGAGGCATTACTGTATTTTAATATTGTGTTGGAAGCCGCCCAGAGTGGCTGGGGAAACCCAGCCAGATGGGTGGGGTATAAATAAATTCTTCTTCTTGTTGTTGTTCTATAATATGAACATAACTAGTCAAGCATCCTGTTCTCACAGTAGCCACCAGATGCCTCTGGGAAGCCTGCAAGCCACCAGAAGAGCTCTCTCCCCTCCATAGATTCCCAGCAACTGCTGTTCAGAAGTATTACTGTCTGCAGCTGCAAAGGCAGAGCATAGCCATCATAGCTAGCAGGCACTGACAGCCTCCATGAATCTGTCCAATCATCTTTTAAAGCCAGCTGGTGACAATATGTTAATGGCAGATGAGCCTGCAGAGTGCAGTAGGGAGGGGCAAGGTCTAAGGAACCAGAGGTCAGGCAGAGTGTGAATTTACTAATCCAACTTTGTGCCTATTTGAGACACTGGCTGTTTGGGTATCAAAGGCTGAAAAGAAAAGTGGAAGGCAGAGAAAGAGAGGGAACTAACCTACTTAAGACCCCGATGTCTTATAATAAATATCCTAGAGCAAGAGAGAAATTAGGAGGAGGAGGATATGCCTTTATAATTTACAGAACTGCATGCCCCCATTCTCTGTTTAATTATAATATACTCGGGCACATGGGCGGGGCCAGAGGGGACAATAACATCAATAAAAATCAAGACAAATCTGAGGTTCTGCCCCTCCTCCCCAACAAAAGCTTACCCCCTTAAAAAAGCCTTCTCCCCCCCTCCCAACAAAAATCCTGCTCAGATCAGACAGCCTTCCATTCAAAAGATAACAATTCTAATAAGCTCCAGCGAACACAATGGGACGTGAGTAAAAATTCATAGGCTAGTACTGTAAATATGTATTATACAGCCAGAGGAGACAACTATTGGACAAGCAACCCCCTTTTTTCTTCTCTTCACTCCTGAAACACACACTCTCACACTTACCTCCCCAAGAACCTGAGCACTGCTACAAGGTAGGTTGACCAGATGCACAGGAAGGCAGGGCTCTGCATCTTAGCAGTTGTGTATACGAGGGATCTTCCACAGGTGTAAAACAAGGCACATGGGAGGGAACTATCAACTATTAAAGATACAGGAACCTTCTCTTCCCTGCCCCCCCCCCGGGGCCCACACACCTTTTTAAAAAAATAAGTTTTGCATATAAAAACATAGATTCATAAAGGAACAGCAGTTTGTCACCAATACAGTCAACCTTGTGCATGTACCATAAGGAAGTGTATGAAATCAATGGCTGATGCCTGGTTGATCCATTGTGATGAATGGAAACTCTGTATCCAGGAAACTGTCTCTGTTTCAGCTACTACAATCTGCCAAATATTGCTGATTCAATCACTAACCCCGCAGTCAGATACCAACGTCCAATTTTGTGCTGCGGCAAGAATGAAGATTACTAAATGTTTTAAGCAAAAGTTTGGTTTTGATTATCTGGAAATAAAGACAATGAACGAATTGAAATTCTGGAGGGATGGGTTATGTATGATATTAGGCCAAACAACCGGAACCTAAAGGTTTTCACTGAGAGAAATTTCTACCACATATACTAGTAGCTGGCAACATAAGATAAGCCTGATGGATCAGGTCAGTTGTCCGTCCAGTCCAGCATCCTATTCTTACAGTGGCCAACCAGATTCCTACAGGAACTAAGCACAACAACCCTCAAGAACCTCCACCCCATGGCTTAATTAAATCCACCAGGCCTCCATTTGTCCAAAGAGGCTGTTTTGGCCAAAGCAACACACTGGCCCTAAACTTGATGTAATAATATGACATCAGGCAAGAGGCAATTACAAGTCACAGCCACACCAAAAAGGCATTTGCAGGAGTCACCAGTCATATACAAGTGCATTCTTTTTTCAGAATTTGCTTTTAACAATGCTGTCTTCATCATCCTACTGCTATGAGTTTGAGTGTGGGGGCAGACTCCCCATAATGCTGAAAATCCCTGGATTTAGATTATGCTAACAACCCAGACCAGCTTGGCATAGTCATTAACAGGGGACAAAGAAGGCCAGTGAAACCATCCGAGGGCCAGTGAAACCACCAGAGGACAAGACTGCCAGAGGGGAGGATGTCATGAACTAGCTCTCTGACAGAGGGGCTCCTACTTCAGCTGCGTGTGTTAGTGGGTGGTGAAAAGAAAGGGTTTAGGGTTTCAGTTTGGACTACAGAAGATGAAGGGAAATTGTGGTGTTTTGCAGGTAGATTGAAAGGCGAGGGAGAAGTGGGGCCGACAGAACTCTTGGCAGGCTGGCTAGAGCAAGCTGTAACAAAGGGACAGGAGGTATGGTTGGTTGGTTCTTCTGTCTGTAGACCTAATCCTACTGCTCCGAAGAGAGGAGCAAAGAATCGTCTTGAGAAGTGAATGCTGGAAATCCTTCCACTGCAGACTCAGGTTGTATATATGTGTAAATAAATGATATTCCATAAAGACACTACAGTCTCCGCTGCACCTAACATCTGAAGGAAACACAAACCCTGGGTAAGCGCTGCCAACTTCCTGGGACACTGGATCAGAGATTAAAGCGGCGTGTAACAACACCTTGTGGATTTGGTTTAACAAGCCATAAAGTTTTCTAGCGCTTTTATGGCAAATCTGGAGGGGAGGAAATTAAAATAGTCTAGCATATGATCAGTGCTTCAAGTAAAAGGGTATATTATGGGATATGCACACTAACGGTGCTGTGTTTTTATTTTAACGGTTTATTCTTTCAGCTGCTAGCATAATTTCCTCCATGGAGGAAAATCACACGTGACAGCGTTAAAACAATTTATTCACTGCCAATTTCCTTCTGAAAGTGAACAATTATACTAGCATTTGGAAGACCTGGACACTTCCCCCAAAGTTCCTTGCGTGTAATCCATAAAGAAACAGAAACTCAGCAGCTTTCTTTATGTATAGCTAATTTCATCAACGTATTTTGCCTTTCATAGAATTGTTTAAGACAAGCTAAGCATTTAATCTCTTGAACAAATGTTTCAGTGCCACAGTCAAATTTACACTAGATTGTGAGCAAATTGGCAATTTTAATGGTCAACATAACTAAGCTAAATGTGAATGGTAAATACAATTTTATCTGATTTTGTATTTTTAGCCAACAGAATCTGATTCTGCAAACAATTGTTCAGAGCTTTGCATGATGATTTTTATTGCAATTAGGTCAATTCCTTGAATAAGCTCCTTTTGGTGGTTTCTGTTCTAAGAGCTTGTGCCTCTTTTCACAAGCTACTCAAAAGCCATTGTGACTGACAACAGGATCAAAATGTCCCAAGGCACTTCCAGCCACTATTTTAATTATGATTTACATAGAATAATGAGCTATTATGTAATCTATGGACAAAATTTTACCAGTGCTTTAAAGCAATGCTAGAGCAGCACAGCAACTAATAAAAGTCATAGAATTGTAGGGTTGGAAGAGCCTCCAAGGGTCATCTAGTCCAACCCCCAGCAATGCAGGAATCTCAGCTAAAGCATCCATGACAGATGGCAATCCAAGCTATGCTTTAAAACCTCCATGGAAGGAGAGTCCACCACCTCCCAAGGGAGATTGTTCTCCTGTTGAACAGAGTCTTCAGTCATTTTAAATACTAACACATTTATGTGTCTAATTTATTTATGACCCAAACTGATTACAGCTCTTACAGCAAACTCATAGGATCACTACTTATGAATCGCTTTAAAAAAAGAGGAAATGCATAATCAAAAGAGAACGAAAGAGGAAGTAATTTGCATGGAATGTGCATGTGCGTCACACACAGAGACACAGAAACTTAGAAAGAACTGCTATAATTTCAAAAGAAACACATCTTACCCACAGTGAGGACAGCTGTGAATCTGTGTGCCTGCTCAGTCTGTCTGGGTGGTGTTGATGGGAAACTTGGTCTCCCTTCTTAGGACTCCTCCTATTTACTGAGGATTCCTCCTGACTTGCTTGCAGGACATTTACACAGTTAAGATTGTATCTAGCCTTTATTGAGCGTTTGTTCTGATCTGTTTGCAGGGAGGTCCTATGACAAGGAGCCAGTTCGTTCCTAGGAAATATAGCAAACAGGACATACAAAAAATTAAAACAACAAGAAGCACAATTAATATTTTTATTTAAAACATTACAGCCAGTAGGATTAAATTCTGAATTTGATCTTTCAGTTTTAATTTAATTACAGCAATGGTTATTGAAATGTGTGTCTGGATGTGAAATGTATGAGATGTAAGTACTAATAGTATCATGTCTATCATCTACTCCACCTCCTCACCTCTCTACTAATGTAAAACACCTGTTGAAAAACCTATAATGAGAGAATGTGTGTATATATATATCTGTAATCAAACAGGACTACCGGTACATTGCTAAGCTATTCAGTCTTGTACTGTATGCTTAAGCCAAGAAATTATCTCTTCAAAGTTATGTAAGTACATAATTATGAACGTTTGAATCAAAATTGATTCTTTGTATATAGTAGGAAAATTTATAATTACAGTGGTACCTCAGGTTACATACGCTTCAGGTTACAGACTCCGCAAATAGTGCTTCAGGTTAAGAGCTTTGCTTCAGGATGAGAACAGAAATCATGCTCCAGCGGCAGCAGCAGGAGGCCCCATTAGCTAAAGTGGTGCTTCAGGTTAAGAACAGTTTCAGGTTAAGAACGGACCTCCGGAACGAATTAAGTACTTAACCTGAGGTACCACTGTACTTTGTATTCAGTTGAACACCTAGAACTGTACAGTGGTACCTCGGCTTAAGTACTTAATTCATTCTGGAGGGCTGTTCTTAACCTGAAACTGTTCTTAACCTGAAGCACCACTTTAGTTAATGGGGCCTCCCGCTGCCGCTGCACGATTTCTGTTCTCATCCTGAAGCAAAGTTCTTAGCCCGAGGTACTATTTATGGGTTAGCGGAGTCTGTAACCTGAAGCGTATGTAACCTAAAGCGTATGTAACCCGAGGTACCACTGTATTATGTTGATTCTGTTGTTGATGGGACTTGTAGTCTAATAATATCTGGAAGGCACCATGTTGGCTACCTCAACATATCCTGGTGCCCTCCACACGGTCTGCACTACAGCTCATCATTGGCCTTGCTGACTGGGGGCTGATGGGAATTGTAGTCCAAAACATCTGGAGGGCACCAGGCTGAGGAAGGTTGACCTAAGGGTACAACCAGGTGGAATCTTTAAAAAAAACCACCTAATATGTTAAAAGTCATATAATTGAATTAAATATGAATACCATTTATATTTAATTTTTTTAGAAACAAAACATGTGAAGTTTCTCTCCCCCACCTCCCCTTTGTGTATAACTGAAGCTACATAGCCACGGGATGATTCCTGATTGTTGAAAGGTATTCCCAGCAAACCATGCAAGGTTTAGGAGGGGGAAAGGCCAAGGTGAATAATGCCAGAGCTTCCTTTTGGGTCCAAACACCATGTTGTGTTCAAACAAGCACCTAACCCTTGGCCCAAGAGTGTGCGTTCTAGATAGCAGCTTCTGATGCCACCCACTCATCCTGAATCAGAGGAGCTTCTCCAAGGAGCTCAGGGTGGTGCATGTTGTTCTCCTCGCCCTCATTTAATCCTCACAACAACCCTGAGAGGTAGGCTAGGCTGAGAGACAGTGATGGTGAGCTCCATGGCCTAGTGGGGATTCAAACCCTGGTCTCCCAGGTCCTAGTCCAACACTCTAACCCCATAGTTCCCAAGGTGAGGCACGTGCCCTAAATTTGATTTTTAAGGGGGGTAATTTGAGAATGAATTAGACCAAGTTAACGGCCTTTTAGGCTTCCTCCACGTGAACAGGAGTTCACTTTTTGAATATTAATTATATGTCACGGGAGGGGGGGCATCAGGATTTTAGAGATGCTTAAGTGGGGCATAGGGACCCGGGTGGTGCTGTGGGTTAAACCACAGAGCCTAGGGCTTGCCGATCAGAAGGTCGGCGGTTCAAATCCCCGCGATAGGGTGAGCTCCCGTTGCTCGGTCCCTGTTCCTGCCAACCTAGCACTTCGAAAGCATGTCAAAGTGCAAATAGATAAATAGGTACCGCTCCGGCGGGAAGGTAAACAGCGTTTCTGTGCGCTGCTCTGGTTCGCCAGAAGTGGCTTAGTCATGCTGGCCACGTGACTCAGAAGCTGTACGCCGGCTGCCTCGGCCAATAAAGCGAGATGAGCGCCGCAACCCCAGAGTCGTCCGCAACTGGACCTAATGGTCAGGGGTCCCTTTAACTTTTTAAGTGGGGCATGGCCAAAAAAGGCTTGGAAACCACTGCTCTAATCGCTATGGCACACTGGTATTTGAGAGATTAATTCTAAAAAGCACAGGTGACCTTTTATCAATGCAAGCGGGTTCCAAAGAGGTCGGCCATGTTAGGAGAAGCAAGACGCCACCCGCCACCTCAGAAGTGGGGTCTCGGGCAGCCCAGGAAAGCTCTCCAGCCCCATAAAACTGTTAGGCCTTCGCGGTACCCCCAGACTCCTTCTCCTCCTTCCGGCAAGGACAGACGGATGCAGTGTTGACCGCTGTGGGATTTCGCCCAGTGTTGCAGGTAGCTCCTCCTTCGCCTGCTCTGGCGCGAAGCTATGCAGCTCCTTCCCCCCCCCCCCCGGCGCCGGTCAATGCTGAGGCGGGAAAGCGGGGCTCCCCAGGGACTCCCGCCGCGCGGCTCCCATGGCAACGGGAGCTGGCGGGCTCGCGCTTGCCTGCTATTTTGCAGCCGAGGACGCACGGGGAGAACCATTTTGCTCCGCAGACCCGGGCGGGGTGTGTGACTTGTCGAGGGTTAATTCGTCTGCGGCTTGTGGAAGAGAGCCGCTGACCGGAGGAGGTGGTCGCCGCGGTGCAACCAGCAGGCAGGGCTCTTGCAATCCCATGCAGCGCTTGCTTCTCTGTGCATGGGGTTTTTTTTATTAATTAAAAAATAAATAGATACTAAGCGTCGTTGCACCTCAGCTCCGCTCAGCCTCTGCCAGTAGATGCAGCAGTCGGGGAGGATAAGACTTGCAAGCCCCAATCGCATCTGAAGGGCCACCGGATTTCTTATGGGAAATTGTTTCATTTTATTACTTTATTAATATTTTATTGGAATAATTTCATTTATATAAAAGAGAGTGACAAAAGAAAAAGTGAGAATGGGGAAAAAACCTCGATTACATTTCCATACATTGTATACAGATGTGTATAATCTTATTATCCTAATACACACATCATACATGTGGTTTCATAACTGTAATGCAATAATAATTCTCTTCTTCCCAAGAAGAAAATCCAACTGAATTGGTTGGTCATTTGTGCACTGACTTGGGACAAAGTTGTTTCTATTTTTTAAAAAATCCATGCTACATATATTAATTAGCTGATCAAACAATTACTGGTTTGGGTTCTTAGAATGGCTGTGCCAACCATGAGTGGAACTTACTGTGTTTAATTTCCTCCTGATTTCATTTTCTTCAAACAAAAGCAAACCCATATTCTTGTAATACTGAATAACATTGCAAGCAACTGGTGATATCCAACTACTAGCTCACATTTCTCCCATTTTAATCTGGTTTTACTCTTTCTGGGAGAAATCAGTTATACAGTATTTGATTTATTTAAAATGTTACCAACAACCTAAACAACCTGCTTGCAGTATTAATGGGTGCCCATTAGCTTGACTCCTCCATCATCATTTCCAACCATAACCAACTCCCAGACATCTGGTTTATTGACCATTACCCTGATTTTGTTTGCACAGAGTTTGCAAGGATGTTAGATAATGCTGATTGTTTATTGAGTATTCCTTCTGATTTGTTTTGCGGTAGGTTGTACAACATGGCTCAAGCAATTATTATCCAACACTGTCCAGTACATTTCCCCTACCATTTTTGTTAACACAAGAACTCTGATTTGGGGCAGGAAGGAGGTTTGTTGCACAAGGGTACCAAACCCATTTTAATTACACAACTTGAATTTGCCAGTATGAGACTGAATTCTACTTGCAAAATAATCTGAGAGCAACTGATGGAGTTGGTCAGAAGTACAGGGAGCAGCTTAGAGAATGAACTGATTTTGCTGAAAGATGGAACTGCTTGGTTGAGTTCTGGAATCTTGTGTTATGGAAATGTAAGATTAGGAATATTTTTGTTTATTAAACTGCAGTAGCAGCGTTGCCAAAGGATGGAACTGTTTTGCTGATTTTTGGAAGATGTGTTTTTGAGATAGAAGAATTCAAGGTTTGCTCTTGCTATTAATTATAATAGGAATAAAATGTAACCAAAAAAATTAGAATGTAAATTTTGAAAAATACAATGAACAGATCATACTGAGTTCAGAGTTGCTTACATTTAATGTTAGGATACTTATAAAATTGGGATTAATAATCAGTAGCTATATTGCACTTTATTGTTTAGTCTGAACAACTGCTGTTAAGACTGTGCTTTTAGCAGATTTTGTATTTAATCCTACCATAATCTGGATCATTAAACTTATTAAGATCTTGTTTTTTGAGGGTGACTAAAGCACAATATGCTTTTTGCAACTGATAGCTTTATGACAAAGGGAGAGTCAGACCTTGGCAAAATAAGAGTACTGTAGAAGGCTTTCGGGAACACTTTTTTAAAATTTAACATATTGTCCTTATTTATTTGCTTCTTTTCGACTTTGTGTGGTTTGTGGAGTTTGAACTATGCAGATGACACTTATTTATTTATTTATTTATAACGTTTTTTCGCTCCCGCCATCCTTGCTTCTTTTCTGATTAACATTGAAATGAGTTTTGTCTACCTCATTTCCTCCTTCTGTGTGCCGTTTCTAATGATTTTGGGCCAATCCTAATTTCCATTAAAGTAATCGATAGACATACTCCCATTGATTTCGGAGGAAGCTAGTTTGGGGCTTTGATGTTTCCTTTTCTTGCAGCTCAATATTATTTTCCCATTCAAAAATGTAAGAAATTGACTTGTTTAATATTTTTCTTTTTATCCTTGCCCTTTACACTTTTCACCCAAAGTGCTGAATAAAGGAACACTTACTGGTATGACCCTGCTCCATTAAGAGCCCAGATGTAAGATTTTTGCTGGCAGGTAAGTGCTTAGGAACGGGGTGTTCCAGGACGCCATGTTCTTATTAGGTCTGTCAGTGACTATTAGTCATGAAACCTTAATGGACCCTCCATATTCTGAGTCAATAAATTGTTGATTATCCACTGCTGGAACCAAACAATAAGATATGGAAATTTCCATTCTTCCTATATGTGAGAGGCAATGGCTGATCAAAATGAACTTTGCTTTGCACCATCAAGACCATTTCTCACATGCTTATATACTGGTGAAATGTCACAAAACTTTACTGTATCAAGTTGAGATTCTCCCACTAATTTTCAGAGACTGTACGGCCCAATGAACAGAAAGATGGGCAGGTATGAGGTCTGGTGCCTGCTAAACTTTGGTTTCAGTAGATGGTCTTGATTTGGGCAAGTCATTGGCCAGGTTATAACAGATGTGATAAGGATTGTGAAGCAGTACACAGTAAAAGTTGTTTTGCAACTCCTATAATTGCTATTTTAATATTAAACTTACACGGGCCACATCTATTGTAAGAAAATGGCTCTTCTAGCTCACATTAACTTAGTGTTCACATGAGTGCAGTGTGAGAGAAGGCCCAAAGTTCTGTTTGTGTAATGTGTATTTCATTGTTCATATGTATATATGTGTTGGTTCCATAGTTTGTTTACCATTCTAAAAATATGATGCTGCAAATTTTACAAAAGAAAGAAAGGTGAAAAAGAAGTATTAGGAGAAAACACATATTTTACCTATAGATGGCTACTTTGTATATTTTAAGAAGACAATTCAGTGTGCTGAATTTATCTAATAAATGCTGTCACTTAAAAGTCTTTATCAATTATACAGAAGTTAAGATAAAGATTTATTGGTCTGGAAGGTAAATAATGACCAAAGATGAACCCAAAATCAATATTGACTTTGAAGGATAATCAGACCTGAGAACTGTCTCAGTATTAAGTCTGTGGTACAAAAAAAGGAAGTCTTCGCATTTCTAAAACCCACCCCATACAAACCCCACGGCTAGGTTGTAATAATAGAAAAACAAATGAATTATAATAGAAAAGCAATAAAAGACAATTTGCTTTATACGCATATATGTATGCAGTGTGTGATGTTTGCCCAAAAAGAGCTAGTTTAGGGAATCCTCAAAGGCTTGTGTATCCCAAATAGGAATCTTTCCCTTTTCTATTTGAACAATAAGCTTTTAAAGGAAAAATGCCTTCATTGCAAAAACCTGCTTGCCATGTAGCATGTCAGTACATTGTCCTGACCGTGATACTGCCTTGCATATGTAAACTTTAGGGCTTCTCAGTTTTAACTGGTAGATTAATTGACTGACAGTGCAATCCTATGCGTCTTTACTTAGAATTAAGTCCCAAATTGAAACTGAATCCAGAGACGATTGAAGTGCTGTAGGTGGGCATGCCTTAGGTTCTGGAGCTGGCAGAGTTGCCTGTTCTTAGTGGGGTTGCACTCCCCCTGAAGGAGCCAGTGTGTTGTTTGAGGGTGCTCCCAGAACCACCTTTGGCTCTCAAGCCACAGGTGGCCTCTGTGGCTAGGAGCACCTATGCCTGCCTGCCTGTAAAGGTAAAGGGACCCCTGACCACTAGGTCCAGTCGTGACCAACTCTGGGGTTGCGGTGCTCATCTCGCTTTATTGGCCGAGGGAGCCTGCGTACAGCTTCCGGGTCATGTGGCCAGCATGACTAAGCCGCTTCTGGCGAACCAGAGCAGCGCACGGAAACGCCGTTTACCTTCCCGCCGTAGCGGTACCTATTTATCTACTTGCACTTTGATGTGCTTTTGAACTGCTAGGTTGGCAGGAGCAGGGACCGAGCAACGGAAGCTCACCCCGTGGTGGGGATTCGAACCGCCGACCTTCTGATCAGCAAGTCCTAGGCTCTGTGGTTTAACCCATAGCACCACCCGCATCCCTTTCATGCCTGCCTGATGCACCCACTAAAGCCATTTCTGCATAAGGATATCCTGGCTAGGGTTACGCATGCTCTGGCAACCTCCGAGCCCAAAATGTGTTCTAGGAGCCTTTGAAAATGCTCCAGAAATAGCAGCTGATGTAAAATGCCGAGCCAAGAACGCTGCTCAGAGAAGTAGGCCACGAACAGATCTACACAGGTTGCCAGTTGTTTTCCAGCTCCAATTCAAGGTGCTTGCTTTGACATTTAAATCTCTCAAGGGCTTGGGACTGCAAGAACACCTCCTCACGTTCTGTACTCAAGAATCAGCAGATGGGGCCTTCCTGGTGGTCTCTCCCACGATGTAGTAGGTGGGGTGGGGAACCAGAGACAGGCCTTTTCAGTGATGACTCGCATTTTCAGAACTCCCTACCTACTGAGGTGCATCCAATATACCCTCCAACATTTCTCAATGAAAATAGGAACATCCTAAGGAAAAGTTTAACATTCCAGGATCAATTCAGAAATCGGGGGCATCCCTGGAAAATAGGGACACTTTGAGTTTTCCTTGTAATAATGTGCGATAGCTTTTTGATAACTAAATTGTAAAGCAACTTACAGTTCCTTCAGCATCTTAGAAAACATAATAGACATATTTATTTTAATTTAGTGCATTTGTTTGGTTGGCAGCTCTAATTATATTCATCGATTTGTCTGGTTTTGCTCTTTTTTATTAAAAAACAACAACAACCAATGGGACTAACATAGTTTGCCTAGTAGATTTCACTTCTGAGAGGCTATTAAAACCCAACTGGGGCACGGAAAATACCTATGCAATTATAAATACCCTTTCCAAATAATTTATAACTCCAAAATAGTCCCCTGCCAGTGCTCCATAGCAGGCTGTTGAAGGACTTTGCTTTTTGACCACAGTTCTAAAGAATGGTTAGCTTTTAATTGGTCCTGGTAAATTTAACTCCAGGCTCTGCTTTTCCAGAATGGCTAAGACATTTAACTTTATCATATGCAACATCCTGAAATCACTTCTTTTGGATTGCCCTGAATCGTTCCATGGCATTCGGCTCCCTTATGCATCAGAGAAGAATGTAGCTTTTATATACCTCCCAAGATTCATTCTGAATTTTGACAGATTACTTTAAGTGCCTTCTTCCTTTGTCATCTGTTTTAATAGATTCCCTGCCCCCCAGGTCTGTCAGTTTTCTGGACCAAGAAGCTGCTTTCGTTCACCTCGGGAACAAAGAAACTGCTCCTGTTTAACTTAATCAAATACTCTCTTCTTTCTCATAGAAAGGGAAGCAGCCAATTTACGTCCCAGCTCTATTAAGCCTGAAAACAAATTTCCTGCATTCCGCTAATATGAAGTCTTCCCTCCCCTTGTCTACCTTTTTCTTCAGCTTTGTACAATGGTGAACATTTTAAAAGGACTTCGCACAAACATGTTCTATATTAGTTGCAAACCCCATTCGCATCTTCATTAAAGCATTATAACTGAAATATTTCCTCTCCAAGTCACTTAACTGTTTTGTTTTTTCCCCAATATAAAAATTGCCGTTTGAAAATCTGAAAGCTTTATTTTTTATTGTGTTTGTTTGTTTGATTCTTTCTCTGGGTGACTTTGTGGCAAGACTCAAGTTGCATCAAATGCAATTATAATGTAACTGTGATTGTTGTTGTCGTCATGTAAGGATGGGGGAGAAAGTAATTTCAAATTTAAAGGTAAAATCACCTAATTCTCACTTTCCAAAAGTATATAAAAAAATCTGAAACAGCCATATTTTAAAATTTGCAATTCTCTGAAGTTTGCAATGCAGTTCTCCAGTCAAGTAATAAGTGCAAAAAAATCATATACTATGGTAAACTCAGCATGACAAAGCATGGATTAGTTTTAATGACATACAAAACTGCATTATATTAGGGGGCAATGCATTGCATATTAGACAAAGTAGCATACAAAAATGTGTATATTGGCAAAAATTATCATTCAAATGCTGGTGGGGAAATGTGAAAAACTGAATTTAAGATTGGAGAAATGAGAAACTCAGAGCGACTGAAATTGACAGATTCATTCATCCCTAGCGCCACACAGAGAAATACACTGGAAAAACAATGAATGGTGTGGCTAAGTAGCACATAATTTAGATTTTACTTCAGTTGGGATGAGGATTTTGAAGGATTTTTTTCCATGCAAATATAAACATGAAAAACCATGACATGTGTCCATTGCATGCGCCCATTTCCCTGCAAGAAAGCAGCAATAGATATGAGCTTCCCAGTACACACATGAACAGCAAATTAGATGTGTGTGTGGATGCCACACATGACGAGGCTCATATTGATGAAACCAGCTTCTGCATGCACTTCTGCTGCAGATTTGTATCACTCTGTAAATCTACATCACAATACTCAGCTTCACTCATTGACGGGGCTGAATTATTTTGGGGGGAAGCAGAGGGGAATATGCTCTGCAACACAGAACTGTTGTGCATGATTAGAGCTGAATCAGGAACACAGTGTAAAAAGCCTGACAGTGCAAACCTAGGGAGGTTTCCTCAGAATTAAGAAGTGTGTATAGGATTTGTTTTGTCTCTCTGAGTTCTCTTTTTTTAATAAATAGATTTATTTATTTTTAGCAACACATTCTTTTGAGGGTATTTGGCAGCATAGCAGAATTCCATTCCTGTGCTGAAAGTTAAGAAAAGTGATTACTCATACATATTTTACTTGGATGAATAAGTACTAAAATGCTGAGCTGTAGAGAAATGAATATAAAAAATATATGAAAATGCTCTGAATATAATACAATAAGATAGATGTTTCAAATAGAAAACCAAATAAAACTGGCTTGAGAAAATAGAATTACTTTGTCTTTAGAGCTGCAACCGTTTACTCACTTCCCTGGGAGTAAATCCCAGTAAACTCGGGGTGGCTGACCTCTGACTAGATGTAGATAGGCACTTATTATTTTCTGTTGATTTGTTTGCACATTGGATTAAAAATTATATATCACACACTGTTTTTCTCTTCATGATCTATTATGCAATGTGTGTGAATAATACTTTATGTTGTTAGAATTGTATATATATAATTGTGTGTGTATATATATATATATATATATATATATATATATATATATAGTATATACATTTCATTTATAATAAGTAAGCACATACTAGGTTTAAAAGCAAACCTAAGAAAACCTCTAGGATTTTAACTGTATATATATTTGAAAGGTAGCAATATTTTGGAGATCTCATCTTTTTGAGGGTATTTTAAGCAATGACTAACACTGAATTTAAAAATTCCTTCCAGTAGCACCTTAAAGACCAACTAAGTTAGTTCTTGGTATGAGCTTTCGTGTGCATGCACACTTCTTCAGATCTAAAGAAGTGTGCATGCACACGAAAGCTCATACCAAGAACTAACTTAGTTGGTCTTTAAGGTGCTACTGGAAGGAATTTTTTTATTTTGACTATGCCAGACCAACACGGCTACCTATCTGTAACTAACACTGAATTATAATTGTAAATATCGGAAGAGGCAATTCTTAGTATGTAGGCTTGTAGTCTGTATTATTTATTTCCTAGAGTAGTTTTAGAATAGATTTCCAAGGAATTTGGGGCATGCCTTTAGAATGGTTTGCTGAAGACTTAAGCACATGTCAAAGTGACTGGTGTGGCTTTAGCAATGTCAAAAGATCCTTGGAAGAAGCAGGTACAGTAGTTAGGTGATTATGTTGCTCCAAGACTATGCAGGCAATTATGATGAAATGGGGCCTCTAATACTTTGCCAGATAAGTCTAGATCTAGCCCAGCCCATGATTCCCCCCCCCCCCAGCAAATGTCAATACCCAATAGAGACTGGTGGAATACAGTTGCATCACCTGACCTCCCAGCACCAAAGTTACTGCTGCTACTGGGAGAGGCAGGGTGGCCCACGCCTTGCAAATGCACCAGCAGTCAATACAACGCCTCTGCTGGTGTATCTCCTTGGCACCAACCTCCCTGCCGGCCGTCCTTCCACTCCTACTCTAAGCAACAGTGACACTGCTGGTGGGAGGTCAGGTAAGTGTCGCCTCTCTGCCCATCATCTGCTACTGGCAGTAGCTCTCCAGAGTCAGGCAGACTTTCCCCGAAGTCCTTTGCAACTGAGCATAGCAGTGGTTGAATCCAGACCCTTTCCCTTCTATATCCAAAGTGTATTATTGTTATCGGTGCAATCCTGTCACAATTATTCAGCTTCAGTCAATCCCATGGGCAGTGGCACAGTTAGGTCATGTGAGACTCTGGACTCAATGGTCATAGGAGGGGCTTTCTTAGATGGTAATACAGTGGTACCTCGGGTTACATACGCTTCAGGTTACATACGCTTCAGGTTACAGACTCTGCTAACCCAGAAATAGTACCTTGGGTTAAGAACTTTGCTTCAGGATAAGAACAGAAATTGTGCTCCGGCGGCGCGGCAGCAGCAGCAGGAGGCCCCATTAGCTAAAGTGGTGCTTCAGGTTAAGAACAGTTTCAGGTTAAGAACGGACCTCCAGAACGAATTAAGTACTTAACCCGAGGTACCACTGTACTTATTATTTCACTGTACAAGGTGAGCGCCGTATGAACCTGTTACTTCTGCCTGACAATTCAACAGCTTTTGTTATCATCAACCAGTATATCCTACTGGATCCATTCTGTGGTTGGCGCTTGGAGCACTGTTTTCTATATGAAGTCACTGAAAGTGGTCACTAGGATCTTTGGTGCAGGATATCGTCAGTATGCTGGTGGCACTCAGCTCTATTTCTCCGTAACGTCTGAATCAGGAGTAGAGTCTTGAACTGGCGTCCAGATGCAGTGGCAGCCTGGATGTGGGGACCGATAAACGGAGACTGAATCCTGGCAAGACAAAGGCCCTGTGGGTAGGTGGTTTCTGGGGCTGAGAAACTGGCCCTTTCTCCTTTTCTGGATGGAGTTGCGGTCCCGTTGAATGTGAACAGTTTATAAAGCTTTCACAATTAAAAAAAAAAGATGATTTGATTTCAAAATGAAGGGAGAGGGTGAGAAAAATGTAAATAATAACACACCCACATACACCCTCCAATTTGTTGACTGCCAAACTTAATTCCTGCAGTGATCCCCATACTTGGCTGTTTCATTAATGTTACATATATCAGGCAGAACGCAAACTGCCACACGTCAAGATGAAAGGTATTAGTGGGTGGGTGTTTTTTTGCCATGTCGGTGACATCCTGCTTGGGGTTTTTAATATGGCTGCTTGAGCCCTACTTAATTGTGTGATGTGAGCATAGCTCCCTCTGTTGGTTTCTGTCCAGAGTTGCATCTAGTTGATGGTATTCTGAGTGTACCGATGATGATCTGTAGACCCTATTGCAGCGCTGCGGAGAAGGTGCCAAGGGTTTTGGAATGCCTGGGTGGCTTGTACTGCTGATATTCAGAATCACCATAATACCAGGCGTGCATATATTTATACCGGGCCCTTTCCTAGCAGGCGTTTAAAGGGAGTAACAGCTACTTGTATGCTGTGGGAAAGCTTCCTTTTATTTTACAAGAAAGATTTAATGACATACTGGAAATTTAGGTTTCCACAATTAAAGTGGATTGGAGCGCTCTGGTGCTATTATACCACTTTAATAGCATCTGCCAAAGAATCTGGTGTAGTTTGCTTAGCCCGGTGTTAGAGGATCCCTGTTCCCCTCGCAGAGCTACAATTTCCAGAGTTCCCTGAGAAGAGGGACTGATTGTGAAACCACTGTGGAAATTGTATCTCTGAGGATTCCCCCCCCCCCTTCTCATCAGTTGGTGGTTTTTATTGGATTCACTGCTGATTTTTGCCTCGGTATGGTAATTGTTCCATGCTTGCTCTTTAACAAAAAAATAAAATAAAATAATGATGTTGCTGGTCTTTGAATTTGTTTTAGTTTTGTGGTTTCTATTGTGTTGTGGCATTCTGGGAGAACTTGGGGGGGGGCTAACAATGCTATAAATAAATAAATAAATAAATAAAGTAACAAACAAATCCTGGTGTGACTGTTAGCAGCCAAGACTGATTAAAAAAAAAGTTTAACTAAACAAAACTAATTCCTTTCTTTATTTGGGGTAATTGATTTGGTCTGTGAGGGCCGCACTGCAAAACTGTATGGTTAGATCCTTCGCTGTGGGCAGTGCCTGCTCTCTGCAGCAACCTGCCTATGAATAGTAGGCAAACACATTTTGCTGTGTAGTTTTTGGTACCTGCTAACAGCATTTTGGTTGAGTCACACCTACTCAGATGCCTAATTTTTACATGCAGTTTTGTTATGTGTATCTGTTTTAAAACTTCTAGTTTCATTTATATTTTGAAGGGGGCATTACTTCAATTTGCTTTTAGCGTTTTATCACTTTTTAATGAATATTTTATATTGCCTTATGCAAACAGCTTAGAGGTTCCTTTCAATTAAGGTCTGCACAAATCTTGTCAAATAAAATTCAGAGGTGCCCTTCTGCTAGCATAAGGCCTCTTGCACTCATGAAAGGGCCTGTTTCCAGCTTAGCTGAAAGATGTTTCATGGGGGGAAATGGGATCCCACCTCTCAAGGAAGTTCTTCTGTCCATATGAGTCTTTGTACAATGCCAATTTACACTGGCGGTTGTATATAAATTAGTGATGTAACCTTTCCAGCAGTTAATACAATTAGGAAGGGATAGGGTTAGAAATCTGATTTAGTTTGCAAATTCACACTTTCTGAAAACCAAAGCATAGCCACATTCACACTTCAAGCCAACTTTACAAGTTAATTTGTACAGATATGCATTTACTAAGGTGGAGTGTGCATATAAACACATATATTAGTGAAAACAACATACAAAAAGGATTACATTCGAGAAAATAGCTTTTGTAAAAATGTAAATTGGGCAATATTGCATATGAAATAGAAGAAAGTCATATTAAAATGATGACTTTTCATGAGGACTTTTGTTTGTGTGTGTGTATCAAAGCTGGAGCACTGAATTTAAGGTGGGGAAAATGAGAACCAAGATGAACTGTGAAATGGACAGATTTGCTCATCCCTAGCCATAGTTCAGTGGCAGAACTCACCCTTTTGCATGCAGAGGTTCTAATTGCAATCCATGGCATTTCCAGGCAGGACTGAGAATGATTAACCTCTGAAACCTTGGGGAGCTACTGGCAGAACTAGATGGACCAATGGTTTGGGTCTATAAGACAACTTCCTATATCCTTAAATTAAACAACTTACTTCAGCCTAGCCAGTGTTCACAATGTAGCATATGAGCTTCTAAATTAAAATGAGTGAGTTTCTGAGTGAGGACTGCTTTGTTAGTAGCGTACAGTATTTCAATCTTACGCAGTAATCATGGAAGAATCTCCTGGATATTTAATTAAATTAGAAGTGTGCCTTGTCTTGATCCCTTGAGTTACACAGAGACATGCTGGGGGGACATAACCTGCAAAAGCTCTCCCCTTTTAAAAATACAAAAAAACCACAACACCAGTAGTAAATTGTCACTGTCTCAAGCATTGATTGGAACTTGCAGGTTATTGCTGAGGCAAAGCAGAGGACATGAAGGAAGTAGTCATACGTTAACAAAGCTGGCAGATCTCTGGATGCCTTGCAGTAAATCAGCATGGTCTTCTGACTCCCAGCAGTTTAACAAAAGTATTTTCAAAAAATATTTGTTTATTAGCTTTCTCACTCATAAAATATAAATACAAATTTGCTGCCTTTCAGGTGGCCCCACTGTGTCTCTGCTGGCCAGATTCCAGAATCCCTAGCCTGTGATAACTCAGAGTAGATTTGTACTTGTACGCAGTGCTATTTTTCTAGAAAAAGAGGTGCCAGAACTCACCATGAACCAGGGGCGGAGGAAGGAGGGTATGGTGGGTGCAGTGCGCCCCGGGTGTTACCACTGAGGGGGGGGGTGAAAAAATGCCGGGCGGCACTCACCGCGGGGCCTGCAATGTGCCCAAGTCACACGTCTCTCCTGGCCTGGGAGAGACACGGTGGCTTGGGCGCAAGCAAGCTCCGCATTGCCCAAACGGTCCACCCACTGCCTCCCCCCCCCGCCAGCTGTAGGGTGTTTGAGTGGGAGGAGGCAGGCAGACTCTGGAGGCCCCGCAGTGCACCCCACCGCTATGGACGACTCACCCTGCCCCTGGCCGCGCCACCCCAGGCACCCAAGCGGCTTCCTCTGCCGCTGCCATGATCATCTTCCATTTTCTCTTATAATGGCAATGGGGCTTATCACACACAGAGTCCAACAAGACAGCGACAAAAATCCACCAACAGCATACAAATCAATATGGCTAACCTGACCCAAAACACCCCCCCACCCCACTCACACATGAAAACAAAGACCACCACAGCCAACCACAAATGAACAACCACACCCTAGGCCAACCCCAACCTCTCTCACCACCAAAGGAACACAAGTGAACAGCAAAGAACCTGCACAAGCGACGCTGACACCAAACCCCACATATATTAAGTAAAATAGAAACATCGTCACCCCCCCATCTCTTTCCCCCTTTTCTTCCTAATGTCTCAACAAATGAAACTGATTTGTAAAAATGTTACATGGGGGGGGGGACGAGAGAGAGAGGCACTGCACATACTTTTGTAAATCAAGAAAATCTTTAATAAAAATACATTTTAAAAAATAATAATAATGGCAATGGTGCCCAGCTGAGAGGTGCCGGAACTGAGTACCAGTGAGTTCTGGCTGAAAAAAGCCCTGCTTGTATGTGCAGGTTATCCCAGCGTATTTTCCTAAATGAAAAGGACAAAAGGGGGCACAGATTTGCATTTATATGTATAGCTGTAAATTTAGAAACAACTATAGTGGGGAGGAAGATTGTGACTGGTGCTCACAGCTGAAGGGTAACTTCAGGGCCTTCAGTCTCCCTTCTTAGGGCTCTTTAACAGGAAACATTCAGCCAGACAGCCTTCCAAATGAAGGACACATTCAGGCAGAGGTCTGTCTTCTGGCAGCCCTTCAGCTAGACGTCTGTCGTCCGTAAAGCAGGACACCTGGGCACCCTAGTCAGCTTTAACATAAGTACTACTTCACCAAGCCATACTGTGGATAAAGCTGTCAGAATGTTTTAAGTTTACACAGTGAGATGGCGGCCTTCCTTACGCATGTGGGGCTGGAGAATGATGTTCCTTAACCCAGAGCTCAGATGGAAGAGACACTTTCCATGCACAGCAGCTACTACTGCTAATAACTCCTGCTCCTGTAAACACGCCTGACCTCTTTCTGACAGTCGCTAATAACACTGGTGGAGCATCGACAGTGCTATAATTACTCTCAAAAATATGGCCATGTATATGTGACCTTGCCTTAAGACCCAGGCTGAATTTAAAGCAGTGACCTCAAAGGGAAGGGCTCTGAGGCTTTTAACGAAACCCCTGTGCAATACATTTCCCCCTGTCAGGATGTTGTAATCTAAACAAACTCCTGGAAGGTTTCGAGGCTTCTGAGCTTATAGGGTGGTAGCCATCAACCTCCAGTGAAGATTGTGGGCCCATTCATGCATTGCGCTCCTCAAATTTCAAGGAGGATCTTGTCTCTTCTTTTCTATCCAGTTGGGATTTTAGAAAGCAGCGTCCAGCAGGCTGGGTTTTAATTATTGTTTTCCGTTCACTTGTTTCGCGGAGAGTCCATCTTTGCTCAGATACTTCTGTGTGACAGACTGTGCGTAAGACTGAAAGACACTTCAGTCTCCAAGGGAACTGCCTGAACTATGATAAGCTGCTTTTGCCCTCATTGGGGACACTCTTTTCCTATTACTGTTTTCACAACCTTAGACTTGATCTGCACCTCGGGTGACAGCTGCTTGTTTAATTGGCTGTCGCTGACATTCCTTCAGGGTTGTCACAAGTGTGGAGAGGCAATGCCCAGAGAGAGAGAAAATATTGCATGTATGTGCTGCGTCTCTGTGTGTGGGCCTGACAGGCGCTTTCTCATATTCTTTCTGGTATACTATTATTTTTCGTACCACTGCAAATGCATGAGGGGTGGGGAGTGGGGAGCAGGCTATATATGTGTGTGTGTGTGGTGTGATCACACACAGACCATGATACGGGATGACAGGGATCATGTGTGTGTGTTTTGTAGCAGAAGCACCAAACGGCGCCAGCATTTTCATTATGATTCCAATATTCCCGTTATCACAAAAGCTGGCAGTTTTAATGACAAACGGCTGTCATCGCATAAAGCATTTTAAGAACTAATAAACCTCTCCTGAATACCAGGGTGAATCATATTAGGGCTGAATTCCTGAATTCATTAGTAAAATCAAATAGTGTGTGGTAGGAATATATATTCTGAAATCTATTCAATGTAACTTGATTCTACGCTGTCGGGAATAACGTGGCCAGCAACTCTCTGTCTCCTGCCGTAGCTTTTCAGCCATCACGCAGCCTCCGCTGCCCTTTTGTGTTCCTAAGCCTGTAGATTTGCATATCATTTTAGATTTGCATATTTTAATTTTCAGGCTTGCTTGTATTTCACAGTTGACAGGTTGGTATTGCTTTTTCACATTAATCCCAGCCAGATGCAGAAGTTAACGAAAAGGCAGGGTGTTTGTGGGTGGGGGAAGCCCCAGAAACCAAACATTTGAGTGGTGATCACTTTATATTTGTCAGCAGTTAGCGGTTCCTCATGTCTGATCCCTCATGCCATGCCAGCAATCAAACACTGAAGGATGATGCCCACATTGTATGGCTACATTGAAATACTTTATTGTCACTTGTACAACTTGTATACAGTGAGATTACACATATGTCTTTCCACCCTCACCCCATTGGGAATATAGTTTGCTTGCCCATGGGCAAATGTGAGACTGTTAGCATGTGTGCAGAAACAGAGTTTTGAGGCATCCCAAAATGAATGATGAGGCTCTTGTCTGGTCCATGGTGAAGCCCTTGCATGACCTGTTCACTGTGAGCAAACTACAATTCAGTCATGGTTTCAAAAACACAAATAGATGTTTTCACTTTTCCTCTTTGATTTGCCCCTCTGGAACAGGCCCGGGCCCAGTTTGTTCCATGTTTAAAAACCCAGTACATTTTTTAAAAAATGGTTTGGCAACTACTTGTGATAGTAACAACTTCCATAAGGGTAGTTATAATAGTATGTTGCAGCAAACACAGCCAGGAGCTTTGTGACTCCTCTGCTGGTATAAGATTTTGAGGGGTACAGTGGACATTCCCACACTTTTTGCAGTAAGGAAAGTGAAGGATAAATTTACTAGAAAGTATGGTAAAACATTCCATTGATGGGAAGCTGTATAATCTCTGGACAAACAAATCAGGATAAATGCTCAATAATCAAGGTATTTGGAAGTGAGACTAGCGCTATGAAAACTCCGTTGACTTCTCTAGGAAGAGGGAATTAATTTTTAAAAATCAGGTTTGCTGTGTAGATTTGCTTCTAGAGTGGCTGACTATCCAAGTTCCCCCTGCTGATTGCAGTAGATGACATCAGAGGAACAGAGATCAAAGCTGCATTAAAGTAAGCAGTGAGCCAGGCACGATTGGAAGCCTGCCTTCTCGCCTTTAAAAAATGAAGAGTGTGCTTGGCTGCCTTTGCAAATATCTATTTCTATACGGCCTGATAATGGAGAGAGCTTGGAGCTCGAAGGAACAATGTTCCTCAGTCCTATTCTGCAAAACCATCCAGTAACATGATTCAGCGGCCTTTCGCGTTTCTTTTCTGCGGTGGCTCTGGGAGAAAGAAGTGTGCAGCTTATCGGCTCCCACTGCTCTGCCACACTGTGAAACCAGACACCCCTTGAAGGGGCCCACGGCAAAGCATGAAAAGATTAATAAGAATATTGCTCAGCGTTTGGCGGGTAGCTATGGGTTACCTTGCTGCCGGCTCACATTACCTCTGAGTTTTCGCTGCATATCCAGGAATACTAGCTGTGTGTCCTCCTTATTGCTAGGACCCCAGAGCAAAATACCCAAGGTAGCTCATGTTTTTATATAAATAAAAGTCGTCCCTGGCAAAAACTTTGCAAGTGCTGTTCTTTTAGTCATGCAGAGGCATAATAATGGGGTGAACCAATCGACTATACAATTGTTACAGATACGAGTCCATTCTTCATTGGATTGCATATTGGGCAGTTTTAAATGAGACTGTTTTTAATACCTCATAATAACTGGAGATATCGTGGTTGTCATCTGGAGAAGCAATCTTGTGTTCGGGAAAAGCGAGGGGCACTGGTTACGCCCGGCTCTCTTTATATGGCACCCCCTGGCATGGCATTCACCTTTGGGGGAACTTAAACTGGAACTTAATCCTGGCAAGAGAGAAGTATAGTTAGGCACAAATACAGCTGATTTGGAAGAGGTGGGTTAGCCTGTATACAGTGGTACCTTGGTTCTCAGACTGAATCTGTTCCGGAAGTCCGTTCCAAAACCAAAGTATTCCAAAACCAAGGCATGCTTTCCCATAGAAAGCAATGCAAAACGGATTAATCCGTTCCAGACTTTTAAAAACAACACCTGAAACAGCAATTTAACATGAATTTTACTATCTAATGAGGCCACTGATCCACAAAATGAAAGCAATAATCAATGTACTGTACTATATAAAATAATACAGTATTGTAGATGATAATTTTTTTTAAAAAAAATTCTTACCTGCATTGATGATAGCCATTGTTTGGATGGAGGGCTTCTATCCATTTCTGCAGTCACACAATCAGTCAGTAGCTGAACTAGGTTCCACACAGTCACAAAAACAAATTAACCAAAAAAGCCTCAAAAACAAAAACGCAAAATAGCAAAAACAAAAGCGCCAAACTTAATCTGTTCTGGAAGTCCATTTGACTTCCAAAATGTTCGAAAACCAAGGCGCAGCTTTTGATTGGTGCAGGTGCCCCGGGAAAAATAGCCGACAGCTGCATCGGACATTCGGCTTCCGAAAAACATTTGAGTACCAAGGTGTCTGAGAACCAATGTACCACTGTATCTCTAAAGCAGGGACAGGGAACCTTTTCTCACCTGAGCTCTACAGTCCTCCCCAGGTAACCTTCCAGTTCTGCGTGCTAGTAGCAGGACCCAAGCATCATCCCCCCCCCTTAGGCCCAGTGCAAACATGTAACATAAGCTTCCACCTGCTCAGTCTCATCGTATCCATACAAACACGTGAGCCATGATAAAAAGCTTTTCTTTTAATTATGTTTCCTACCTGTCTGAAGTTATACTAGGCCAAACGGCTGCTAATCTACCATACCTTGCCCCCTTTATGTGTGCCTGTTTTAATATAACACCCAGTCTGAATAAGAGCCCCTCCAGAGATTATATTTATTGCTCATTTATGATGATTTATGCTCACGATTCTATAATGGTGGCTATACACAATGGCACTCTCAGTGCCATTTGCACTTGCTGTTATACTTCTTTGGCTATGATCAGTGCATGCCCCGTAGTTTAAGGATAAAAAGCCATTACTTTTTTAAACTACAAATGTTCTGGTTCTCTTTTTTCCCAAGAGCAGCTTTTAATGGCTGGCAATGGGCTGTGGGGGTGGGCAGGAGATATGTCAAAGTTGTCTTTTCTCCACACACATCCTTTCTAGTGCAGAAGCATCCTATGAGTGGAGTTCTGTTCACAGGAAAATTAAATCCAATCCTTTATACATAGCAGTAATTAATAATATACAATAAGCTGGTCTCTGTTTTGTAGGCTTGATGTGTGGTTTTTTTTTAAATTGACGTGTTGTCTATTTTATATTGTATTTTAATTTCCTGTAGGTTTTTGAACCAAAAGCCATACGTTGGCCATT
This sequence comes from Podarcis liolepis, assembly GCF_965112155.1. Taxonomy (NCBI): domain Eukaryota; kingdom Metazoa; phylum Chordata; class Lepidosauria; order Squamata; family Lacertidae; genus Podarcis; species Podarcis liolepis. The sequence goes on from NC_139563.1 coordinate 22,929,736, forward strand.
AATAAGTCATTGACTTAATCAAGTAAAACTCCACAATTGTGTCAGCTGAAGGAGTTGAAACAAAACCTGGATTTGAAATATTTCAGCCAATTATTTAACTGAAGGAATATTACAAGCTGTCCTTGTTTTAAAATAGTAGTTGCCAAGTATACAGAATGCGGCAGTAAGACTGGTGGCTAAGTTTTGCAAGTAAGTTTTTCCCCTATTGTAAACATAATTATTTAAATGTTATTTTTCTTTAAAAGACTAAGCTTCTTGACCTCAGTATTACATTGATTATTTTGAAAACAGAAGCCCTTCAATCCTCCAGAAAACAAAAGCCAAGTTTTATCATAGTAACTTATTTACTATTGAACGTTTTCAAAATATTTTTGCAACTTCCTTCATTATCTCCAAAATGCCTACATAAAGAGAATAGTACTCACAGCCTGTCACTTTGTGGCGCTAACAAGGTTCTAAAAATATAAATGCTTTTGAAAAGGAGGTTTAATGCCATATTGTTGAGTACGTTAATAGGCAAGCATGTTAATGAACCAATGCAAACACTCATAAACCAATTCCATTTTGTGTTCCAAAACACAATTGTGTGCCATATCTTATGTTGCTTTATCAAACTCAGTAGAATTTCTTGCTCAAATTACTCCCATTATGGTATAAGAACTTACTTGCCTTGAGAACTACTCTGCAAATCTCTTTTCCTTTGGGTAGCAGTTATAAGGAATCTTTAGTGGCCCTTGTTTGTTCATACTGTATACTTAATTACAGGTGTTCCCACAACATTTGAAGCTACTAGTATTCTTGTATTAATGAAGTTTTAACTGTTGAATTGCCTCACCCTTTTATGAGAGATCCCTGGGATTAACTGACCCAAGAACATGAGTTTGCTTAATACCTATAGGTCTGAAATTGACACGGGGACAAACAGAAGAAGAAGCCTTTACCCCGGAATGGCTCCCCTTTATCACGTACACAGCCCAACAAGACAATGACAATAATCCACCAACAGCATATAAATCAATATGGGTAACCTGATCCAAAACACCCACTCACACACAAAAACAAAGATCACCACAGCCAATCACAAACAAACAACCACACCCTAGGCCAACCCCAACCTTTCTCGCCACCAAAGAAACACAAATGAACAGCAGAGAACCTGCACGAGCAACGCTGACACCAAACCCTACATACATTAAGCAAAATAGAAATATCGCTACCCGACCCCACCCGTCTTCCCCCCCTCCACCCCTTTTCTTCCTAATGTCTCAACAAATGAAACTGATTTGTAAAAATGTTACATGGAAAAAATACAAGAGACATTACACATACTTCTGTAAAACAAGAAAATCTTAATACCTATAGGTATAGACTATAGAGGGGGCGCGGGTGGCGCTGTGGGTAAAACCTCAGTGCCTAGGACTTGCTGATCGTAATCCCCGCGGCGGGGTGAGCTCCCGTCGTTCGGTCCCAGCTCCTGCCCACCTAGCAGTTTGAAAGCACTCTTAAGTGCAAGTAGATAAATAGGGACCGCTTCATAGCGGGAAGGTAAACGGTGTTTCCGTGTGCTGCGCTGGTGCTGGCTCGCCAGTTGCAGCTTCGTCATGCTGGCCACGTGACCCGGAAGTGTCTGCAGACGGCGCCGGCTCCCGGCCTCTTGAGCGAGATGAGCGCGCAACCCTAGAGTCGGTCACGACTGGCCCGTACGGGCAGGGGTACCTTTACCTTTACCAATAGACTATAGAGAACTTCATACTAAGGACTCTCCCCCCTTAAAGTAGGGCATATGGCTACCCTGCTAGCCAATAAAAAAGTGAGATATATCTATAGATATATAGATATATATTCTAGAATCTGAGTATTAAATGAAAAAGGCAACAACAAAAAAGATAATCCTTAATTAGCATAATTTCTCATCTGTAGCAGGTTGTCTAGGAATTAGTGAACATTAGCATATTATCTGCTACACTGGTTCAGGAGTGAACATTTCAAATACTCAGGGCAGTTCCCAGCATTGGGTAGAAGCCTGTTTGTGCACCACACTGCTGGGAAATGGGGGAGCCAGCCAGACTCCTGACAATAACATACCTGCATCTGGACTGCCTTGTTGTTGGGCAGACTAGGCTAGGTGTAATGTTTATACAACCTCGCTTGGGTGGCAGCATCACGCTGCACTGTTGGGGCAGGGAGAACCAGAGGGAAGACTTCTCCTACTTTGTCCACTTTGGGCCTACGTAATGAGCTGGGGCCTGCAACTCGACTTCAGCCCTTTTCAAGCTGCTGGGAATGAAACAGTAGTGATACAAGTGGAGGATGCTGCTGTAGTGAGAGCAGTGGGAGAGGGAAGTGCCTGAGACTGGATAGAGAGAGGGTAGCATAGATGGGGCAGGTGGGAATTGCTGGAATCGCTGGTGGTTTTTTCCTCCCTCTTCCCAACACATTCCCCACAGCTGGTGCATACTATCCTGAACTTCTTGAGAACGTATGGAGCGAACGCCTGAACAGGGCTGCTGCCTGGGACATTTGTGTTTCCCCAGCCTTCCTTTAGCCAAACACCCTCTCTTGGGTTTCAAATCAGTGGAGGGCAGGCTGTTAGTAGCCAGTGAAGGCTGCTTCATTAGGGCAAATGGGGCACACACGCCCAACCTCATTCTGCCTTCAGGCAGTCCACACCTTCCTGCCTTCTTACCTCCAACCAGTCCAGGGGGTGGCACTGGCTGTCAGCATCATCTTCCTTAGCCCCTATACAACTCAACCAAAGTGGTTGAGGAGGACAAAAGTGTAAGTAGTTGTCTGCACCTGTCACTGGCTCTGGCACCACCCTCCTTGCCTTCTGCCCTACTGGTCCCACCAGCCACCACTGGAAGTGACAGAACGGAGCCTTTGGCAATGGTGTGGTGGTGTTTGGGGTCCCTTGGCAGTATGAGGATAGGCATGTTACAATGTTGGGGGTTGTGGAAGCATAGTTAATCAGGTTGTGAGCTATTGTTCATCCATTCCTGGCTCCTTCCACTTCTGTCAGTGCAGGCGAACAAGCAAGCAAGGGCCGAGCAGCTTGTGTTTTTCTTGATTCTTTTAAAAGTGAGTTTCAGTTTGAAACGCAATCTCTCTGCAGGCTCGCCTTGCTTTGAAAAGTGAGAACAGTACAGTGGGAGATATTTATAATTTCCTTGGCCTTTCCCAAGATGGTCATACAGATGAGAAGCACATGTTCTGCTCTTTGTGTACAGCAAACATCAAGCAATCTGGTGGCCAGAATAGAGTTGCAAGGAAAATAAATATGCAGACTTTCACTCTGCCATGCAACACAGCAGAGCTTCCCCATTTTGTTCTCGCATCTTTTGCAAACAAGCAAAAAAAAAAAAAAAAGTCTTTTACATTTAAATATACAGTGGTACCTCGGGTTAAGTACTTAATTCGTTCCAGAGGTCCGTTCTTAACCTGAAACTGTTCTTAACCTGAAGCACCACTTTAGCTAATGGGGCCTCCTGCTGCTGCCGCGCCGCCAGAGCACAATTTCTGTACTCATCCTGAAGCACTATTTCTGGGTTAGCGGAGTCTGTAACCTGAAGCGTATGTAACCTGAAGCATATGCAACCCGAGGTACCACTGTATAGTGAATACAGTGGGGGAAATTCTAATCTGCACTTCTCAAAGCAAACATGTGAACTGAAAAGCAGCTGTCCTCTGAAACTCACACTTCTCTGAATCTTGTAATGCAGTTATTCAACCCAAAACTTGTATACAAGCATGTACACATTAGGGGAAAGTGTGCATTAAAATGCATATATTGGCAAAACTTAAACATTTGCCTAATATGCTTTTAAAATTCATCTTAGGTAAAATTATGTATAAGTCTACATAAATACAAGGAGAAACATGCACTGAAATGCTGAGAAATTGTTGTGTGTTTTTTTTAAAGTGCAAAACATGTGCCAGTTGAACTTAAGGATGGAAAGAATGAGTAGCAGAAATAAACCAAAACTGGCAGATTCAGCCATCCATCTAGAGCATACCACAGTCATAGCTTCCCCCCAAAGAAGTGTGCTGATAGTTGTTAGGAGATTCCTGTTCCCCTCACAGAACTACAATACCCAGACTTCCTTGGGAAGAGGGATAAATTGTTAAACCACCCTAAGAATTGTAACTCTGTGGAGGGAATAAAGGTAAAAGGTAAAGAACCCCGACAGTTAAGTGCAGTCACAGACGACTCTGCGGTTGTGGTGCTCATCTCATTTTACAGGCCGAGGGAGCCAGTGTTTGTCCACAGTTTCTCCGGGTCGTGTGGCCAGTATGACTAAGCCGCTTCTGGCGCAATGGAACACCGAACACCTCAAGTTACAAAAGCCTCAGGTTACAAACGCTTCAGGTTTACAAACTCTGCTAACCTGGAAGAGTTACCTCGAGTTGAGAACCAGGATGAGAACGGAAATCGTGTGCTGGCAGCGCAGCAGCAGCAAGAGGCCCCATTAGCGAAAGCACGCCTCTAGTTAAGAACAGTTTCAGGTTAAGAACGAACCTCCAGAACAAATTAAGTTTGTAACTAGAGGTACCACTGTCCTTCTCTTAGTTCAAAATGTGCTCTGCATTTGTAGACACTCCTGCTCCTTTGGCTGAGTGGGACTCTAGACCTCAAAGTCCTATCCTAACAGCACTACGGTTTACTATAGTACAGTCACCACCTATCCACCTTTGCTTAATCCTTGCCTAATGCGAATCTCACAGCAATTCTTCTATCAGGAGCAAAGTATGATATAGCAAAATGATAAATAAAGGGAGAAATGAAGCCAGAATAACTACTAACGGCAGGGGACAGAAAACAGGGTCAACGTGAGGGAAGATAAATTCTGTGATGGTAGCAGCTGGGGGCTTCCACAATTTGGGCCAGTCTCAAAGAGTCCAAAATATTTTATGTGGGGAGAAGCAACAACTTTGCCACTGAGCTGACTTTTATATTCTGTTCTGTTTCAGCTTAGAAATCTTGTCCTTTTTAAAAATAGCATGTCCAAACCATGTTTAAATAGTCAGGTTACCAACTTTTACTGTAAAATAGTCAGGGATGCATTGTCCATTTTATATATTAGTTGCTGCTGTTGAAGAAGCAAAGATGTGCTGCTAACAATGGTTGTTTTCGTTCCTCATGAGCAATTTAACCACTGCATTGCATATACTTTACTCAAAAGTTGTGCAAAGAGCTCATACTGTTAATCTGTAATATATTCCTCTTTAGTAGATCAGCATACTTTTGTTGGTTTGCTTTACCTTTTGTCTTCATAGACCTTGCTGGATTGGGTGCCTCTGCAGATGCATTTTATAAAATTAAGTTGTCTACATATACTTTAAAGTATGTGTTTAACTTAATGTGTAGCTGGCCCCAAGTCAAATGTGAAAGGATCATCAAACAAAAAGGAAGGAAATATACTTATTGACATCCAGTAATGGTGTACTAAGTGGTTGTGCTGAAGTAGCAAACATAGGACTATATAATAAAAGCAGTATGTTGTGACATTCGTTGCAATCTGCATTTTACTTGTCCATGAATAATACAGGTGATTACAGTGTAAGTATTCCAGAATGTTGACATTCCTGTTGACAACTCAGTTGTATTTGTACAGCTAAAGAGATGTGAAAGGGGAATTTGAGGTCTCCGTAGTTTTCTCTTGTATGGTTAGCGTAAACATCACTGTGCAAGCCAATAATGGATTTTAGCCTGCTCAACTCGAACTGATTCAAGCTGTTTTGCAATACATTTTTTTTAAGGTTTAAAGAAAAATACAACACAGGTGCTGTGAGGATAGGAACATCCTTAGCTTTTCCATCTTTCAAAATTACGAAAGACTCAACACTATCAAGTCCATAGGAATTTAAATTTGTTAGGATGTGGCTTTGGGGAGAGTGTAATCCAGCAAACAATTATGCAGCATTATGTTATTACATACAAAAGCTGCCTTACCCAATAAATCAGCCTTTTAAAAACCTGTAAACTAATTAGAAGTGTCTGGTCATAGGTACTATTTAGCAGTATAATTTGCCAGATTGCTTTGTGTCCAGCAGTCTTTGGCCTCACTGACGAGACAATGTCCAACTTACATATTTATCCCCCACATTCCTAATTATTTCACAGCTTTTCTGACATCCATAGGGTGAAAACAGGCCACTCCCATACACAAATTCCCCACTCTTAAAATATGTTTACTGAAACAGCAACAACATCAGTTCCATGGAGTTTTAAACAAAGGTTGCTTCCAGTTTGTTCAGAATTCATCCTGATTTGTTTGCACAAAGTTTGTGAGACGTTAGATAGCATTGGCTATCTATTGAGCATTCACTCTGGTTTGTTATAGGGCAATTCAACAACTGCTGAAGAAGGGCAGTCTCCAGTCGCCACCTGCCATACTGCAGACAGCAGGGGCAGCTGAAGAAAGGACTTCCGAGGACAATCTCTGTGGATGGGTGCGTTGTCAGGAGCAGGAGTCAAGCGTATGCCAGCAATAGAAAAACACGGTATAAGTGCAGTTAACTTTTTATTCAAAGAAAACAGAACAGTGCAGGCCTAATGATCCCAGCAGGTCTTGTTCCCACCACTCACTAAGGCTCCTGCTCTTCCCAAGCCAGCACAAATTGCGTCTGTGCACAACCAATCTCAGCTCGGCTCTTTTCATTTCTCTGTGTTCTAGACTGGGGGTAGGGGAGCTGGCCACCACAACAGAAGGGGGGGGGCGACTCCCTGGATTCTTGAGCCTGCCTCCATTCTGCCTCTTGGCCCACCTCCTCTCTGGCCTCTGCTTCTGCCTATGGATTGCTTTCCGCCATAGCCTCTTCCTGCTCACTGAACTTTGTTACCTCTTCAGTGGCTGACACATCCTCCTCCCAGTCTGCTCCCTCTGATCACTCATCATCGTCCCACCACAAACCCTCTGGTTCTTAGCCTTCTTCCCTTGGGGGTTTCCTTGGGGGTTCCCCAGCTGCTGCCTCCCACCACTCAGCTGCATCCAGCCAGTCCATGACAGCAGTCCAACTGATATTTGGGTCCTAAGTCACGTAAGGGTTTAAATTGAGCTTAATAGCTGTCATAGTTTGCCCTGGCATACCATGCCCTGAAAAAGGTGCAAAAACAATAAACAAACACACAATAAACAAAAACACACAATCTTTTTTTCCCCAGCGCTGAAAAATCAACAAGCATTGTGAATTTTTTATGTTATAGAGCTTCTTTGATGAAATGAGTTATTGACATATAGTACATTGGCACTGGGACTGGGTTTGACCTTTCTAAATTCCAGATTTTAGCATGTTGAAACAACAGTGAGGTGCTATCATGGTCAGTTAGGTCAACATGTTGGGAGGCAGGTGGAGGGATGATAAATGTCCATCCTGGGCTATAACAAATCTTTGCCATGTCACTCTGTGGTCCTTTATACTGACCAAACTGGCTAAGAACCAGAAAGAGCTGGCAAGATATGCTAATTTAAAATAAGGAAAGGCTAGGCTGACACAAGGAGGCTCCGAATCATCAGCCAGCACAAAGAATCAGGTTCATCCTCTTCTCCGAAACATGTTTTCTGTTCCTTATATATCCTTTAATTTAATCTTTTGTTAAACATGCCCAAATACTGTGCAACAGTAATAGTCTAATTGGTATTCACACTAACCCAAATTATAGGGCTGGCTGCAGCATGTGGCTTCTTTTTGCCAATGCCGATATTATTTATGTATTGTTTAAAAGGAAAGGCGGGAAAACAAGGAAGTATTAATTTTTATACAATAGAGTGAACACTGGCAGTGTCACTTGGATTCCTGCTGGATTTTCTTGAGAACGCTTTCAAAATGTGCAAGCCAAATAAAAAACTGTACAGCTGCCATAAGCTTTGGAGCCAATTGAAATTCTTTTTTTAAAACACACACACCAGATACTAGATACATGAATCTTTGTACTGATTAAAGAAATGATTGGCTAGAAGTATTTTGCATTATTTTAAAAGGTGCATTAGCTTCTTGATGAGAATGTTAAGTGATATATTATGATCTAAATTCCTGTCTTATTTGCATATAAATTTGACAGGCAGGATGTGTGCATCCATAGTTATACACAAGATCTACATCCAATTTTATTTTACTATTTCATTCTAATATTTGCTAAAAAACGATTATTATTTTTTCCTTTTTAAAGGGATGTGTTGTGAACTGCCAGGGAAATTCAGCATTTTAAGTTTATGTTGCAGTTTATTTAGGTCTGAGTTAACTCTATTGATACTACTCTGTATTACTTTCATACTGTTATTTTGCAAATGAACCAATCTAATCTCATATGTGAGAGCTGGCTTTCATGTGCCATCACAACTAGACACATTTCAAGTGACATACTAAAAAGTCAAATCTGCCTGTGGCTGCAAATGCACACAACCAGTTTATGGGCATGTGTCTGTACAGGCAAACCTTTCCCCACTATCACATGCCCAGCTGGTTGTGCAAAAAGGCATTAAGTATGAGCTATCTCAGTGGAAATCACATTAAAATGTGAACCAGACTGAATCTGTCTCAGCCAGCATAGCCAATGATCGAGGATGATAAGAGTTGACCAACTGATGTGCTGATCATGTTCATTTCTTTGGACCCTCCAACAGGATGACCAGTCTTACTCAGGCTCAAGTGCCCTGAACTAGCTGAGGCACAGGATTGCTACTGGTGGTGTATGGTCTAGTTATCTTCTCCAAATTATGTAAGAAAGGCATCCTGAGGAGGGGACCAAAGAAAGAAAATGCTGAAGAAGGTGGCATTAAAAAAACCACACCACTTTCTGGAGTGAATTAAGAGTTCCCACCTTTTCCCCAACAGCCCAGCCTTCCAGGTCATACCAGCTTACCAAGATTTTATAGGATGGAGTGCAATTGCTGGAACCCAAAAGGAAGAAGAAGGTTGGTGGAGGTGGCATTCAAAATTATGACCGACGAAAGTAAACCTCACTCCTCTTGGTCACGAGATATTTAAGGCTGAGGTCAGTGACAAACATCATAAAAAAGCAGTCTTGGTGGTGGGTGATTCACTTCCTCATGACACCACCTTATCACTGAGCATCAAGGGAAGCCCAAACGTCTTTCAGAAGTAACACAAGACTTTTCCTCTTGGGGTGCTTTTCATTGCTTAAGGCTAAGAGTGGCTAACTGAACCAACTGTTGCAGTCTGCACTAGCCCAGAAGAGAGACAAGAATTTAAGGGTGTTTGTTATGTTAGCTTTGTAGCTTTTGTGCAGTAACATTCCCTCTTCCAAACACCTTTTAACTTTTACCTATTATGAATGTTAGGCAAACAAGACAGGCACAAAAGAAAAAAACTGCATGTTGGCTGAAGGAAATTGTCATATACATTCTGTTTGATTTAGTATGTAGTTTTATTTGTTAGTATCCAGTGCTATCATTTTGAGTATGTGGAAAGTTGCCAAGGTACAATTTTTAAATATTATTTTAAACATTCTCTCTTTCCGGAGTTGATAAGTTTTCAAGTAAAATTCAATGGCATGCTTATTTTCAGTTTCCCTTTAATCACTCACCACCTATCCTTTCAAACACTTTGTTACCCAAATCACAGTTCTTTTGAAATCCACTCCTAAAAGTTTACAGAGACAAAAACTGTATCTTTGCGGGGGGGGGGGGGGAGGTGAAATACCCATCAATTTGCCGGTTGCACCTTGGTTCTTCAAGGTGCCATGGAAAGAGTACTTATGTACAGCGGTCAGTGAAGAAGTGGGGTGAGAAAGTAGTTTGCCACTTGTTTGTTCATTTGAAGACAATTCCTACTTGGACTGGGTAATCTCAATCTGCACCTCCCTGCTGAAATGAACAAAGGCTATGTTGGTCCTGTGCTTATTGGATGAGGCTGTAATCCTCTCATTCTATTCTTTGTCTTAAGGACCTGATTGGACAAACTGCTCTGAAGACCACAGGTATATCCAGGAAGAGCACTGGCCCCTTCAGGTCCTCAATAACTTCTGAGAAATGCAGGCCTCTTAACACAGGTGTGTAAAAGTCTTTGTTCTTAGGTAAGGTTTCCAGAAAACCAAGTGTAGATTAAAGATGGAAAGGGTATGTCTTCTTGTTGTCATAATTGATTGGGAACAGAAGAATATAGAAAGTTAAATATCTCCCAGACTAGAAATATAGTCACTTGCCACTCAAAAACACAGATTGGAAATAGGGGGATGTGGAATGCTCTGTCACCAATGATGAAGGGTTTATAGAACTGGCTGATAATTTTCTACCCTTTCCAGAAGTGCTTCAGAATATCCAGGGGAATAATATCTGAAAGAGAAACAAGGGCGCCTTGATTAAAAACTCAACATGCTAAATACCAAACTACCATTGAACACAGAATTAAGCATACTTAAACCTGCTGAAAGAAATCAGGGGGATTAAGTGCATTTCACTCTGTGCTGGGTCATGGCCAAAGATGACACATGATACATACCAGCATGTTTATGAGGAATAAATCAAAGAGTCAGGATTTCATCTTAAGCAAGTATGCAACTATTAGGGCATCAGTCTTTAGTTAATTAGGTAATTGGTTGGCTCTATCAGCTAGAACATTTTAAAATAATAATTTGTGGGCCAATATTTTTATTTTTTATTTTTTAAAAATCAAAACAACTACTTTTTTATTTTTTAAAAATCAAAACAACTACTTATAAAAACTGTAAATGGGAAGAACCATCTTGGGAGGGAATTCCTCCAAACATAGGGTGAGAGAGCTGGACTCCATGCGGTACATCAACAAGGACTATTCTCTGCCTTGAAGCTCCCACCACTCAGTTTCATTGGATGACTCTGGCTTTAAGTATTATGCAAGAGGGTGAGAAACATCTCTCTGTCCAGTTTCTCCACATCATACATCATGTCATATACAGTACTGCTATCATGTTCCCCTCATTACCCACCTTTTTTCCAAAGTAAAAAACCTTTTTGCTGGCTGTGAAGGCCTTCCCCCCCATAACAGTTCAAGCTTCAGCCCCCCCCCCAAATTAGGTCCACCGCTGCTCAAACCTTGTAACTTTATATTGAAGAATGGATTCAATGTCCACTAGATATTAACAAGACAAGTCTATACATGTCTACTCAGAAGTAAGTCCCACTGAGTTCAAGAGAGTTTGCAACACAATCCTAACAACTACTTAGTCAATGGAATTTATCCTCAAGGAAGTGGGATTAGGATGGCAGCCTATGTTGTTGTTTTTCACCTTCCTCATCTTCTGTGCTGTGTGTTATGGTCCTAGTCATTGGCAATTTGATGTTACTGCCTAGGAAATGGAACCACGTGTTTGGGCCTGTGCAGGGGTTGATTAGTTCTAAAGACATTTTACACTGGTCACTATGTATCTGAATCCCTCCCTCCACTGGCCCAACTCTGCTTGTCCTGGTATAATATGTAAAAAAAAAAATAATTACACATTCCCCTTCACCATTTGGAGAGGACAAATGTGAGTCTTCAGGATCATCACTGAAATAATAAGAATAAATAATAAATAATAAGAATACTATAAATAATAAGAATACTATACAGTGGTACCTCGAGTTAAGTACTTAATTTGTTCTGGAGGTCCATTCTTAACCTGAAGCACCACTTTAGCTAATGAGGCCTCCTGCTGCTGCCAGAGCACGATTTCTGTTCTCATCCTGAAGCAAAGTTCTTAACCTGAGGTACTATCTCTGGGTTAGCGGAGTGTGTAACCTGAAGCGTATGTAACCTGAAGTGTATGTAACCCGAGGTACCACTGTACTGCCCTCCATCTAAGGATCACAGGGCAGTTTACAATATATCTGAGGTAATTATGAGGCATACATAGTATTCACACCATTTTTTAAACAAAATATTTGTCGTTCGGTCTTTCTATCCAAAAAGAGGCCTTTGACCCTTGCTGTGAATCTTGCTCTCCTCCATTCTCACTGAAACCTGAAATTGTACCCTCTGCTCTATTACAGCTTTGCTTAGCGATGACAAAGAAAAACACAAGCATCCAAAGGTTTCCCTCTGGAGAATTTGCTTAATGTTGTTTGGATCCCTTAAAGATTTTACTTGGAGGAATTTACTGCTGTCTAACGATTCCCTCTTGGGCATGCAATCAAAGTATAAAAATGTGTCCCAGCTTCCCTTAGATCCCAGCACAAAGGTCAGATTTAAAAGCAGTGTGTGGCATTTAAGAGAAAACAAAAATCAACAGACAGTAAGAAACTGCAAAGCAAGAAGCTGGGCAGAAACTAGTTTCTTAATGTTTCAAATGGCATCACTGTTGCCTTTTCTAGACAAAGAGTAAATAATTTATGAATGTAAAAATGAACAATACCCTTAACTTCTCTAGGTGAAACTGCAAGGAAGTGGAAATATAAAATAAACAAGATGATATTTCAGTGGACCAACATCTGTTGGTGTGGGAGTATGCAAACCTTTGTGTAACAGAGAACACTAATACATTAACAATGTCTGAGTGCTATGTAAACAGAGAGTTTGCATAATTTCCCTCTTTCTGCTAGCAAATTGATGGTGTTCTCTCAACGAAACTACAATTCTATGCACACTTTCTTGGGAGCAAATCCCACTGAAACCAACAGGATTACTTCTGACTAAAAAGTGATGGGCTCAGACTATGTGCTTAACCTCCCCCTGCCAGTTAATATTGTACATCTTAAATCTTGAACACGAGATTAAAATAGACTGTCATGTTGATCTAGCACAGGGATCAGCAACCTTTTTCAGCTGTGGGCTGGTCCACCGTCCCTCAGAGCATGGGGTGGGCCGGACTATATATATATATTTTTTGGGGGGTGAACAAATTCCTATGCCCCACAAATAACTCAGAGATGCATTTTAAATAAAAGCACACATTCTACTCATGTAAAAACACGCTGATTCCCAGACCGTCCATGGGCCGGATTGAGAAGGCGATTGGGCCGCATCCGGCCCATGGGCCTTAGGTTGCCTACCCCTGATTTAGCACAAGGGTGGGGAAACCTATGACCCTCCAGATATTGCTGGACTCCCATCATCCCCAGCCAGCTTGGCCAATGGTCAGGGATGTTCTGAGTTGCAGTTCAGCAACATCTGGAAGGCCACACATACCTCTAGCACATCTGCCTACCAGGCCAGCATAATAAAATCTCTGACATCCACTTAATGATGTGCTCTGGTTTGGTGACAGAAGTTTAAGACACTGAACCATCGAAGGAATTTTCTTTTATGGGGAAATTCCAGATCATTTAATTTGATTCAGTTTGCAGGTGAAACTTTCCCGGCTCCAACAGGACTGAGTTACAGAATGCTATGGAAAATGCAGATGACCAGCAGAGGGAGTGCAATCGCATGGCATCTTAACAATCTGGAAGGAGCAATGGCCTGGCATAGGGATGGCCAACTTCTTCCCTCTTTGTTAGCACACAGCTGATTGGGAGCCCATTCAATTAGGCCTTCCTGGAGGAGGGATTATGGGAGCACAATGGGTCCGTTCCACTTTAGGAGCTTATGACTCAGACAGACAGGAAATTTGGAGGCTATGAAAGTCCCGAAACTAAGACAAACGGGCTACAGCCATGTCCCTTACATCCTACTCACAATTTTCTTTTGTGGACAGGATAAAATCATATTGACAGCCAGATACTACATGCGATCCGTAGCCTAGCAAATCTAAAATCCTGGAGGGCTATTCTGTCTGCTCTGAGTGGATTTGCAACTGGAGTCCATTCCTCACATTTTCATTAGTGTCAGAAGCTACCCTCTCTCTCCTGGAATTGGCTATCCAGCCCTTTGTGGTATGGTGGATGGACACTGTACAGAAAGTAGTGTTACTGCCTACTTTGTGAACATGCATCCTGAATATTGGGTCCAAGGACCTCAGGCCATCTAATAAGACTTCTAGGTATAACCCAGTACCTTTGTGTACTCAGGAGTTGATTCTATTAAAACCCTTTTTACCATCTGAGCAGCCCATCCCAATGCAGACCACATCACAAATTGCTTTGGGAACTCCACTCACTGTCATATGTGGCATGGCACTTTTCGGTGCGTAGAATATTTGTACATTGTTATTGTTATTTTGGATCTTGGCTAGAGTCCCTTTCAAAAAAACCCAGTAAGTAAATACAGTACACATAACAGAATACAAATGAATGATAAGAAGAAGAAGAAAAAGTCCAGTTACTTTGTTGTGCCCCTAACCCAATGTCAGACTGAAAGAGAAAGTCACATAGGAACTTAAATTGTATTTATAAATCTCTTGCATTTTGATATTGCTTTGCGGACAGCATAAATGAAAGTGCAGCATCGTTTCCCACCCTTACCTGACTATTTCCTCCGGATAACAATTGTTAATTGTGTAGATATACTCTTGAAGAAGTGATCCAGCCTCTGCTTTTATCTCCTGAACCTTTTTAAGGCCTCCACTCGTTACAAAAAGGCGCCGTGCTTTGGAATCATGGGGCAGAACCTATTTAAAATGAAGCATATAATAGTAAGAAATTCAGCATTTCTTTGCAAAGGTTATTATCTCCTGTGAAGTTTTAATATTAAAAACAAAATTGAGGGACACCAAGAGCACAATCTAACAGAACGCTCTCCTCTGCAAGCCTTGCTGAGACAAAATGGAGGAGGGAAAGGGAACAATAGCAAAGGCACTTGTCCAGAAAAACATACCACTGGACTGTGCCCAGAGAGTGAAGAAGAACTTCAGACTCTCACTGCTCAGGGCACTTTCATTAACAAGCAGGAGGCTTAAAGCAGTTTTTGCTCAAACTGATTTGTACACGACTGCAAAACCTACAGTGGTCAGCATGCATATCTGAATTACAAATGCCTCTCTTCTGCTTCCTGCTCCACATTAGCAATCCTGATCCTATGTGCACATTAATAGCAGGAAGAAGGTGCAAAGGCAACTTTAGCTTTGCAGATAAAAAATTCCCCAGTCAGATACAAAATATTCTGTTTTTTAAACTTGACATTCTCTTGACTAGCCTTCCCCAACCTAGTGCTGTCCAGATGTTTTCCAGTACTCTAAAACTCCTATCTCTGGCGGTTGACCATGTTGGCTGGAACTGATGGGAGTCAGAGTCCAGCAACATCTGGAAGCATCAGATTGGTGAAGGCTGCTCTGGACAGAAAGCCCACATCAGGATCTTACTGTCCATAGCAGCAATACAACCCATCATTTCAGCAGAAGCTTCTCTAAACTCAAACTGTTTTGTTCTGCTTAGCATGCATTTATACTAGCTTTTCCTCTTGATCTGATTCATGCCGTAACCCTCCTAATAAAATCTTAAAAGCACAAAGGTTATCCTTCATTTCACCTTCGCCTTTATGATTATTTCTAATAGTTTAAGGTCCACTGAGTATTGACACCAACATGTACCACTCAACAGAGAGACAGATTCAGCTGAGGCTACTAAGGGTAAGCTGCAGCACAGAATGGGATGTGGCAGGGAATGTATGCAGAGTTCTTTTGGCCCTGCTTCCCCCCCAAAAGCATCCTTGCCACATAGCAGAGAGCAAGGGATTACCATTGGGGTTGGGAGGGGGCAGCTCTCAAAATAAAGGGTGGTCCTTAAAACAAGAGTGATATGGTAAACTACGAAGCAGGGCTCCACTGGACTCTAATAAGTGTGCTGTTTCCAGTGCAGGGATTGCCTCTATTTAAATTCTCAAGTAAATTCTCTCTGCCCCCCTTTTTTTTTTGCAAGACTCGGGGCTCATCTATACTTCCACTTGTGTGCTGCAGTGAGAAAGCACAGTTCTGAGTTGTTTTCCCCTTGCCCCACTGCTTTCCAAGGGAAAGCCCACTCTTTAGCAATAGATCAGAACACATGTCAATCCAGGGGAAACCTCAATTGCCATTTGCTCCGATTGAGCGCTAAAGAGTGGTTTTCTCTGGGGAAAAGGACAAGAGGAAGTGTGGATAAGCGCTCAGAGCTCTATTTGGGTTAAGCAGTCTCAAGTGGAAATCTTGCCCTCATTTCTTTAAAAACTGCAAGAAGAACAAAGAAAAGCGGCTTGATTTCTTTCTTTTACATTTTTAATAATAATAAAAATAGGAAGGGTAAAACATAGTAGACAATACGTTTTTGAACAATAGCCCTGAAAAGTTACTGCATTATTAATATAAGCAGGCAGTTTATTGTAGTAAGATATATAGGGCTGAATTCTATTAGAGTTCCAAAAACTGATGAAGGGAGCCCCTTTTCTTATACATTTATTGGCTTGAGGTTTGCAGAGACAACAAAATATATTGTGGCTGGATTTCTTGTTTCCTGCATTTCCTAACTTCAGTTTATTCTAGAAAAACATTGACTATTCATTCCATCTGAGGCATAAAACCATGGAGTGTCATATTAAAAAACATGTTAAAGAAGAGGGGACATTGGTTGTCAGGGACTCAGGAGTTATGCACAGAGATGCAGTGGTCTGTGGTTGCAGGGGGTCAAAGACCCGTAACTAGTTCTGCAGCATAGTCCCTGTCTCTAGCATCCTATTGGCATGAAAGGGGAGCTTTTTAGCTACTGAGAAATCTTCCCATTCTTTGTGCTGACTGGAGCCAATCAGAGTGAAAGGAGGGGAGTCAGAATACATCCCTAGTTATTATTTTACAAGATTACTGCACAATCTTAGAAGGCAGCAGGTGGAGTTGTGAGAGGCCATGGCTGAGACTATTATGAAGGGGCCCTGTAATTCTGAATTTGCCGCTACACTACTGGTTATGTGAGCATGGGCCTGAGAGGGCAGGTTCATGCAAGCACTGCCCCTTGCACCTGGCAGGCAGTATGAAGCCTATGGATTAGACAGGCCAGCATATATAGCAAGGGCATTTTCCCTTCTTCCCTTGGCTTGATCTACAGAGCAAAGCCTTTTTCCCGCTGCACTCTTGGCTGTTCCCAGCAAGTGATTTCAAGTGTCCTCAACAAAACACTCCAGAACTGGATTCAGGTACAGCTGCCTGCACAGATGCACAAGAACAAGACCAAAAGCAGCTGTAACAAGCATCGCAACGCAGAAAGAAAGCAGCAGCAGCACAGAATGGTCTTTATTTCCTAAGTGTAGAGACCAACCTATGCCACTGTTGTTGTTGCTTTCTGTGCACAACAGCTGCCCTCGGCCCTGAGAGTGCTAATGTGCTCATCAAGCTACCCAGATTGGTTTTAGAAATGTTGGCCACGTATGGAGCCTTTAGGAAGTGTAAGCAAATGCCCATTTACCTTACTGAACTGGCCGACTATGTGCTTCAGGATGTTTGGAGGAGCATCATGCAATAAGGGTTCGAGCGCTGGCAGATGAGTGCACTTCTGCAGGATGTTCTTTAAAGCTTTCTTAGTCTATCAAAACACAAAACGTTTTCAGTAAGGCATTGGCTGACAATCATCACCAAGAAGTTACCAAGTCTGCTTGGAAAAACCCAGCCTTCTGTTATTTCTATAATGAATAAACTTGTAAGTATCCTCTCTAGATCCAGGAATCTTGAAAATGTTTCTTGTGCATCAAGTCTGATTTATTTTGGAAGGCAGTATGTTTATAAATAAGCAGATGCACACATTTTTTTTAAAAAGCCACAACCTAGTGAACTGTTCTGTGTTCTGTTATATCCCAATGAAATCAACGAGATTTAAACGTGTGTATCTTTCAACTTGCGTCAGATTGTGGGTGTTAAGTATTGCAGCCCCAATGGAAATGGAGGAGGAAGTCAAGGCACCAACTGAAATGAAAGGCCATGTTGTGTAAAACAGGTACCGTTTAGTGTAACGTACAGCCTACAGGTTTATTCAAATGGATCTTGACTCGGCATGGCATGAGGCAAGGACTTCATTGGCATTCGCCAGCTCCAATATTGTAAAAGTTGTCTGATGCAGATATGACCTAACTCTGAAATTCTCAAAGTCTGGTCCATGGATCACTGGTAGTCTGCAAGCTCCGTTCAGGTGATCCATGGAAAGGTTAGAGAACAAATGAAAAATACATGTGCTTAACCCAGCACAATTTGTTTTTTTCTGATGATCAAGGCTGTTTTGATCGGAGACGGATTTATTGGACAGACTAATAAGGTTCTGATCTAAGGCCTACAATTTTCATAATGCAGTGATGGTGTATTTCCTCCCTAGAAATCTGCAATTTAAGGGGGCCTGTCTCGGCAGCCTGGCACCTGTGATTTTCATAATTTGGTGCTGCTTTTGACAATGGTTTCAGTGAAAAAAATGTATTAAGTGGTCTACTGACACCCCTAGCAATTTTCAAGTGGTCTGGAGTCAGCAAAAAGGTTGAGAGCAGCTGACCTAACATGTACTTTGTCTCCTGCGACTCCACACATTCAGTATGCATTTCTGTAGTCCAAAATGGATCTTCTGTATCCTGCAGGGATACCTGTCTCTCCCTTGTGACTACCTGAGGCTCTACTAACCTCAAATGTAATTAGATAATGACATGATATTCTATCCCTCTGTACTAACGTTGCAAGTAGATTAAAATACTACAGTGACTAACAGCTTGTATCCAGCTTCCCATTCTTGGAGTTTTAAAGGCAGACACAACCGAGCTACCCACGGCTGGGTGTTTAAGCTCTTTGTGTGGTTAACTAACATTCACCATTCAATTAAACCAGAACGCTGTATTTGAATTGAAAGACATGAATTCAAATACATCAAGGACATCAAGGAAACAAGCAGCCAATCCAAACCATAATTTTAAATGTCTGGGGGAGTGTTTTAGGTCGGCAGTAATAGAGTAAAGATAAAGGTAAAGGGACCCCTGACCATTAGGTCCAGTTGTGGCCGACTCTGGGGTTGCGGCGCTCATCTCGCTTTATTGGCCGAGGGAGCCGGCGTACAGCTTACGGGTCATGTGGCCAGCATGACTAAGCCAGGAGCGGGGACCGAGCAACGGGAGCTCACCCCGTTGCAGGGATTCGAACCGCCGACCTTCTGATCAGCAAGTCCTAGGCTCTGTGGTTTAACCCACAGTGCCACCTGCATATAAGGTTCAGGGTTCAATAATAGAATCACAGAGTTGGCAGGGACCCCGAGGGTCAATGCAGGAATCCTGTCCACAGCCGTCCCTGGGTGGGTTCAAATCACCAACCTTCTCGTTAACAGCCAGATGCACTGACCCATTGCACCACACAGACCAATCCCTAGGTAGCTGCTACTGGTCAGAGTAGACAGTCCTGCACTAGATAGACTAATGGTCTTGCTCAATGTGAGGCAATTCCATATGTTCATATATCCTTGTGCCACAACAGTTCAAGCAGCATCATATGCAACATTAAGACCGAGTGACATCACTCTTCTCCCATTTGCCTCTTCCAGCCTTGCTGCATCAATTTTTCAGGTAGGCTTGCACTAATGTTATCAAGATAGACCCACCTACCTAACCCCTCTCTCTGTATCCCCTCTCTGCCTTTTGCAGTAGACAATCTATCAGGAATACCTCCTGTTTTCTAGTCCTTGTTTCTATTTTCAACTTAAAAGTTAGTATGAGTTTCTGGAGATGTCGGTCTACAGGGTTTGGCTCCTTCCTGAGGATCTGTGGAAACTTAGAATTTCTGAGAGCGATGGCTGGATGCATCTCTAGCGCCTATCAGATTCTACCAGTCTCCACCCATAAACTCAAATGACATCCAACTGTCATTTTAAGCATGTGCATGATCACCAAGGGCCAAACTAGATAAATGTGAAACACACAGATATATATATATATATATATATATATATATATATATATATACTAAATAGCATTGCAGCCAACCCTGCCCCCAATCAGGATCTGAACAGTGGCATGGAGGAATGAGATGTTAACTCTGCCCCCGCCCAAGTCCTGCAGTTCCAATTAAAATCCCTCCTTAAGGTGCTATTTGCTGCAAGAGGGGTGGGTCTATAGCTCATACTTGGCATGCAGAAGGTTACAGATTAAATAATGAATGTTTTCAGGGAAGCTTTTAATGTTTCATAGACTATTGCATTTTAATATTCTGTTGGAAGCCGCCCAGAGTGGCTGGGGAAACCCAGCCAGATAGGCGGAGTATAAATAATAAATTGTTATGATTATGATTATTATTGTGATTATTACTAAAGAGTCATGTAGAAGGTGGTGGGGAAGTCTTCTGCTTGATTCCTGAAGACTGCTGTTAGTCAGAATAAACAATACTGGGCCAGAGGGGGAAAGGGTCTGACCAGGCATAAGGCGATTTCCGAAGCAGTCTTTGACACCAGTGGCAACTTCATCCTCCCAGGTGCAATAGTAGCTTCAGGGGAGGGTTTTATTCATCAGGATTGCAGCACTGGGGCAGGGTGGGGGGTTGAAGGCCTCTCCCAGTGTGCCATGGCCTCAATACTGACTGGCTTCTGAGATCCGTGAAATGCACCCACACCTTTCACAAACGGAAAGGCACTGTGCTGGGTACAGCCTGCCATTTCACATACTGCAGCTGCTGACACATATTTTGAACTTCTGGCATATTGTAATAGAGTTACATTTTTCTTTAAGCAAACACATCCTTGGCTTATTTATAAGACAGGCTACGACAAAGTAAACGAACATAGCATGCGGTAGGTGGAGGAGAGCCTTTTCCAGTGATAAAATAGGGGTGCGGGGAAAGGACTCAGATCCTTGGTATGGGAGCTGACATGTTATAAACATATATCTTCTTCTTTTTTTAAGTTGCAAAACACTAGCAAGAATGTGTTGCTCCAGTGCTGATGCAGCAGTGCCAATAGCTGACACCAACCTGGGACAGGAAATAGGCATGGACAACACCCAGCATTGCAAATGATTTCCCTTGCAGTAAACAGACTAGCATCCAGTCCCGTGTGCTTTTACACAGTGCAGTGTAGCATCACAGCTTGTAAACGAGCTTACATATGGATTAGGGTGCGGAGAACTTTCAAATTACCTAAGCGTGTAAATGCATCAAGGCCTGGGATAGTTCCCTCTACCCTGTGGATGGTATGATGCTTACTTGGTCAGCAAGAAGCACCTGAGAAAAATGGACGGCCCTGACCTGTACAGATTCCAGCAGTCAGCATGGGCAGGTGGCCCTGACCTCTCCTCCTCCACTGCCCCCTGCGGTGGTGAATGCTGCAAACAGTGATGGCCTGGGCACAGTGAGTCATTTAACCTCAAGACTTGATTATTGCAATGAACTCTATGTAGGATATCCTTGGGTCATAGTCTGGGAGCTGCAGCAAGTGCAAAATGCTGTGGATAGGCTGCTGGTGAAGAGAGACTACTACTAACACCTAATTCCAGAGTGTAAAAGCTAACACTAGCTGCCCATATGTTACCAGCCCAAGTTCAAGGGTCCCATATTAATTTACAAGGGTCTTAACAACTTGGGTCTCGGATTCCTTAAGGAACACCTGGTTCCTTATATCCCTGCCCAGTCACTGAGATCATCAGTGAAGGCTCTTGTTAGTGGCTCAGAGGCATGGCTGGGGTCCACTAGAAAGCATGCATTCAGTATTATGGGCCTGATTCTGTGAAACTCCCTCCCAGCTGAGATCAGATGCTTGACGCAGACCTTTCTATTCCAGCAGGCATTTGAAGGAAATTTCATCTTTTTCTAATTAATTTCAATTTATTCTAGTCACTGTAAGGTTTTTTCCATTTTATAAACAGCACTTAGAAACTTCAGTGATTATGTAGTATATAAAAAGCTGAAATAAAATGAATATAAATAATCAGCTACCACAATTGACAGGCAGCTACCCAAAAAAGCAGCTAGAAGCTGCGCTCTGCACAGGTTTATCCCATGCCATAACCCCAGCTGTGGAAAAGGCCAAGAAAATCCAGGAAGCCCTTGTTGTAATAAGAGATTTCCCCTCATGTGGTTCTCCTATGCTTGGAATGAATTATGACTCCTGGTTTCAGAGAGGCATGATTTGTAGCTCCTTGGATGGCTGACCATCTGGGAAGGTATGTGTGCACAAACTACAGTAGCAAATGGAGCTTAAGAAAGGCAGAGCCAAGAAGAGAGAAACAGGAGAGAGGAGGAGATTAGATTGGTGGACTCTTGCTTGTGTGGCTCCGAATGTTTCCTGCGTGAGAGTGCAACTTACGCTCTTTGTTACTTTCCACGTGTCACTCCCCAGCCTGCACACTTCTAAGCAAGTTGATTTACACTTTACACTCCAGCTGCTATCCTCAAAAGGAAGCAAAAACCTAGAGAGGCCCCAAAACTTTCCATGACTCAGACAATATTATGTCATATCCTGTACAGCAGAAACAGTAAATACGAACGCTCTGATCTTAACTATATTTTTTTCTTGGAGGTAAGGCCCAATTGATATGTTACTGAAACACTGGGGGGAGCCACTTCCATATAGCTTCACCCTGTGCTTCTCTGGCAATGTCCTGGCCTATGTGCAAAGCAGAACGAAGGTGGTGGAATCCTGATGGAACAGAATGGACTGTACCATTGCAGATTACAGGTAGGGGGAATGACATTTCTGAATGTTCTCTGAAATACCATTTGCTGAAGTTTAAAACAAATCACTTTCAAGCAGAAAACAAGCACATCTTAAGTTTTCTTCCTGGTAATCAAGTTTTCCATCTGCAAGGAGTTTTGTTTTCACATAGTCTGAAGTGGTAATCTACTCTAACACCTCAGGACTCTTACCACCTCATTCTAAGGCATATATAGTGCAAATCAATGGAGGAACAAGATGGTTGAACCAAACAGTGTGCTTCCTTTACATGCAAGCACCACTTTTGGAGGTCTAGGAGATGCTCACATCAAAAGAAACTACGTTATGTGGCCCATTGATACTAAAGTTGCATGGGAAGCAGCCATGGGGAAATTGCTCTTCCACTGCTGCACTAATGCATAAACTGGCCATGTCCCACTGAGTGGGTGGGACTGCAACTCAGTAGAAGAGCACCTGACTCCAGCATCCCTAGTTAAAAGGGTAAGGTAGCAGGTGATGCTTGCCTAAGTCCCTAGGGAGAAGCTGCCAATCACAACAGACAATACTGGGCCAGATGAGCAAATAAACTGACTTGCTGTAACTACGGCAGGTTCCTATTTCATAGTGATACTTGCTTTCACATATGTAGCTTGAATCACAGCCTATGGGGATAGTATGGTTGAAGCAGAAGGTCTCTAAATGAGAATATTGTACCTTTAAAACAGCCTGGCACATCTACCAATTGTAGTTTGATAAAATGATAAAATTGTGCTAACGGATCTATGCAATTTAGCAGCAGCCATCTGGCTTACTATATATTCCCAGGCAGGGTGAGCAAATTGCCACCCATTCCCGGAAATCTAATACTTATTACCTTAGCACCAAACTGGTTGCTAACCCATAATCGAACGTTATTTGTTTTCTAGCCCACCCTGTCTCAAAGTGTCAGGCAAATCTACTTACTTTGACTTGAAGATCTTCTGAACTTTCAGGTGACATATACAGGGAAAGCAGCACAGGCAAGACATTTGCTACTGCAACAGCACGGGCATGTTCCGGAGTGTGTCTCCCAATCTGTCCCAAAGACCAGGCAGCTGCTGCCTTAATATGATCTTCTGGCTCTTCTGACAAGCACACTGCCAGCTGTGGAACCCCCTGTGGTATTAATCAAAAGCACAAAACACTATGAATCCAGGCTGGGTTTGGAGAACCTTGCAAAGATTGCTGGGGAGGGAGGGGATAGAATTAAAAGCTTCTCCCTTTCTCTGTATTTATACATTCTCAACTCAAAAGCACCTATGATGCCTCTGTCACTTGCACCGTCTGCAAGGATTACTCCTGAACGCTACATATTTAAGCATCAGAAGAATATTAAATCTGCAAATTTATCCGAGATAAGGGCTGTTAGAGCTGACACGTTTATTGCTTTCCAAAGGATTCAGAGAGCAGGTGCCACAGTTCAGGCAGAAAGCAGAAAGCAAAGCTGGCGCTTTTATCAGGCACTGAAATTCCAGGGTTTCAGGTTTCTTTCCCAGGTTTCCTGGAAAGCAACCAAGCACTGCCTCTGTGCCCCCTCCGTTCATTTCAAGAAGACTTGCAGGAGGCTGCCACACAAGCCTCACATAAATGAATGGATGGGGGGCAGCCATGATGCTTGGAGGGAGCAGGGTGTTTCTTCCACCACTCCAAGCAGGATATTTAGGTCCTTTTTACTTGCTTTTCTTCATTTGCTCCACACAATGCCATTAAACACAACTAACAAGTTATTATTATTGTGAGCGTTGACCCTTACAGATGTATATTGGAACTTTCATCAGTCAGGTTGGCTTTTAGTCCTGACAATTTTATAATTAGAACACTTTGGTGTGTTTTTTTTTAAAAAAGCATCAATATATTCTACTAACCACCAGGAACCATTTGATACATTTTTTTTAAGGGAGAGGAAAACACAATAGCATCAATACCTATATTGCTCACAACGCAGTGAAATATTACATTTTCTTCCTCACTGTCAGGTTATCTAGCAACCCTCATCTCAGACACAAAAGCTTGCTTAGCAGTCTAGCCATTTCAAATAAAGCAATGCAGGAAAACCAAAAGAGAAGAGCATTCACAAGGGTTCAAAACTGCAAGTCATTTCATGATGGAACAGAGCATAAATGTGTTTCACTTTTTTGCAGCATTTAATTCCCCACCACACACACTTTAAATGTACCACAGCAGGAGCAAAGCAGGTACATATTTGTTTTATGAATTCTTATTTTGAAGAAATTTAAAGTGAGACATCAAATATTTATTCTAAGAAGCCAATTGCCAATTTTGTTTCTACCATTTAGAAAAACAACTCGATTAGCATCTCATGAAAATGCAAGACTGTGCTAGCAAACTAATCCATAACCTTTCTTAAAACAAAAAACAAAACCCAAGGCCCTGCTATTCCACTGCATTCCAGGCACAATGAGTAAGAGCATGACTCTGGTTATGGAACACAAATTAATACATTCAAGTGATTTTTTTTGCTTTAGAAACACAAACACCCTACCTTTAAGTGGACACAGTTATCATATTTCAATGACATTTTTAACAATAAATTTCTTTCTGATTTCTTTAATGCTCCCCAAATAACTCTGGACATCATTATCTCTAATTCTTTAAAAAGAATTATGAAAGTTATTAAATAAACAAAGGCACAATCCAGCCAAATGTAGACACTGATTTAACACGGACTCTCTCTCTCTCTCTCTCTCTCTCTCTCTCTCTCTCTCTCTCACACACACACACACACACACACACACGGGGGGGGGGGGGAGAGGGAGAGAGAGAGAGAGAATTAAATATGTGCATAACTCTCCCTTTGAAATCAACAGGATTTAAAAATGTTTAACTCTGGCAGAATTGTGCTAAAAATATTCTTTCTAAATTGGGATTAAACAAACACCTTTTTTCTAAAGATTTTACACATAATCTTTTAAATACAACTTAGAATTTTTATGAATAGGTTATAAGTGGGATACAAAGTTCATTCTTTTGGAAGCAAGAGCCACTGAAACCAGCAAGGCTGGTATCTAATTGTGTTTAGATTACATAATGAAAGAAGAATTCCAGTTGAAGTGTGAAATGTTATTTTCATCCCTGTCCTACAGTTCATGAAAAACATCCAAGATGTTTGGATCAGTAGCTAGCCTATATTCATTTGCTTTTCCGGTTGGTTTACAGTGTCAAGAGGGTACATGAGATTTATGTTTGTTTTGTTTGTTTGTTTACATTGGGTTGCATCCTATGGTGGCTTTGCCTTAGCAGATAGGGCTTCCAATTGTACAATCCAGATTTTTGCCAACCTCACCTATCCAACACAATCCTCTGCAACATATCCCATACTGTTCTGGAGGGTCCCTGATTCTTCAGAAGCAGCTTTTCATGTGGAACTTAAGTGGAAAGGGAGTGATAGGCAAAAACTGGGTTTTCCACCTTAACTGAAAGGAAGCATTTTCCAGCAAGGTAAAGCCAACATTGGATGCAAGCCATTCATATCCCACCTTTCCTTCAAGGGACTCCAAACAGTGCACATGGGCTGCCTAAGAGGTAGTGACCAGCCCAAAGACACCCAGTGAGCTTCATGGCTATCAGGGGATCAAAACGTTAATGAAAAACAAACTTGTATTCTTTGTCTTCAGCATCCTCACCAGTCTGATGAACACATTGTTGTGACACCTAGCCTGCACAGCCACGCGCATATGCATCATCTTCTCAGAATCTCATTATGATTATAGCAACCAGCAAGAACTAACCTTTGAAATGATCACTGCCATGGCCAGGTTCTCCGAATGAGCTGCCACATAGCCCAGCATCATGATACCAGGAAGTCTAACATTTCCTTTGCAGCAACCAACACAGTCAATGACAGCAGCAACTCCCCCTGCATTCACTATGAGTTGTGAAAGCTGAAAACAGATAAATCAGAAAGGATTTCAAGTAACTGTCAAACAGTGCAGTCAAGCAGTCTATGGCCAAGTGACTCCATCCCTATTGATGCATAACAAAAAATAATTTTTTTAAAAAATAAGCCATTCTATTCATATGGATATAATTGAGCTGAAGAAGCCCCTAGTGCTTAATCAGCCACATTATATGCTAAACAGATACTTACAGATGTATTCAAATTAGCAAAGTATAATACAATGCAGCCTTCCACTGAAAGGATGGAGAAACTGTGGTCCTCCAAATGTTACTGAACTATAACTCCTATCATCCCTGACTATTGGCCATAGGGCTGAATTCACAATATCAGGAGTGGAACAGGTTCATCATCTTTGTTCTACTGGCCCTAGCAACCAGGGCAAACCCATTTTGCTCCGCAGAAATCTTACGGTGCAGCTGAAGACAAGGAGCTTACTAGTAAGCATTGGGATGTATTGATTTGTAAGTGAATAGCTAGATTTGATTATTCTCGTGGATTCAGAGGTTTTGGTCCACAAGGACTTTCCCATTTGCTTCAGTGGAAGAGCAGTGCTGCACACACAAAAGGGGAGTATATTTAAATACATCGTTACATATGCAACACATAAGGAGTTACGGCGTAGGGTGTAAACCACTGTCACCCACAGGCATATAGATGCCCCTTTTGTTCAAGATATGTGCATAAGCAACAACCTATATGAATATTGGTTCATCTAGGTCCGTGCTGTCTACGGTGACTGTCAGCACTTCTCCAGGGTTTTGGACAGGAATCTTCCCCAGCCCTATCTGGACATGTCAGGAGTTGAACCTGGGATATTTTACATGCAAAGCATATGCTCTACCACTGAGCTATGGAAGTGCTTGGTATACTTCCTAATAAAGGGTAAGGCAAGCCTAAATTTATTTCAGTGGGTTTAAGCACATTCAAACATTTAGGACTATGCCTATACACTAAATGCAGGCCTGTTCACATTCCTGGGTGTCTACATGTGCACTGTGCTGTGTAAAATGTAAACTCTGAAAGTTTCCAGCTCTTATCAAGCAAAGTTTGAAAATTATATTGTCTGTGGAATTAAAGCAGAGCTATGGAAAAAGCTTGTGCGGGAATAGGATCCCGAGGATCCTATTCTTTCTCCCACTGACCTGCTCTTTAGTGTCCTCTCTTTCTTGCCACAACTTCTTTCCAAATTACTCTATTTTTTTTCAAAAAGACATGGCCAATTGGGGATGGGAAGGATTAAGTCAAATTTATCATGGACAAATGAATGAAAAGCTGAACATTCTGAGAACAGAATGAATGCTCTTGGTTTAGCATTCAGAGCCTTGCTTCCTTTTTAAGGGTGAACATTCCCAAGAACCCTGGTAAGCGAAGGTGTGTTGAGGCACCGCTGGAGTCCTAAGAAAACTGGATGAAGATTATTTAAACCCAATACAAAACTCATTTAGCATTTTTAGGTTTTTTTATTTTCATCCCTACCTGAAAGGTTCAGTGTTAATCCCAAGAGAGAACTCACTCAATAGTAATCTTGACCTTTAAATTAGCCTAAATAGGATCTTGCCCCCACCCCAAATACTTCCAGAAAATATTCATTCTCTGGCTTTGGCATGTATCCAAGAGGAGGTAATTGGAAAGAGGCCATCAAGAATATGCTTTCATCACACAGACAGAATTGCCAGCTTTAATTTATCACATTGCCACCCTGCCTTTTCTCTAAGGAGCTCAACGTGACATCCACAGAGTTTTATCAATTCTGTATTTACAACAATCCTACCAGGTAGGTTAGGCAGTGAGGCCAAAAGCCACATATGTGAATTTCACAGCCACCTGGGAGCTTGAACCTAGCTCTCCAAGCATGCATTCTCCTTCTAACTTAAATTATAACAAAACTAGGAGAGGAAACTATAGACACAGCTGTCTGGAACTGTTTAATCTAAGACCTTATAGGTTAAAATCAGCACCTTGAAGTGTGCTTGCAAAGCAAATTAAAAGCCATCGGAGCTTTTGGATCAGTGATGCAAAGTGTCCCCAGCAACTGTGTTCTCTTTTTTTCAAAACAGTCTCTAAAAGCAGAACACTGTAGCAGTTAGTGAACATGTTTCACCACTGAGAAAGGATATTCATCATGGGTGTAGCCAGGATTTATTTTAGAAGGGGCCTGGCTTTATGGGGGGTGGGGCAGAATTGAGTTATCTGCGACAGATTTGGTCAATTAAGTATTTTTAATTATTTACTTGATTTGGTGGGGGTGAGGAGGCAGCTACACCCATGATATTCATGGAAGCATAGCCTGCACAAATTTACTTAAAAGTTCCACTGAAATCCATGGACTTGTACACACATCACTGTGCAGGACTGCATCCTTAATGGATTTTTTAAATATGCTTTTCCAAGAGTCTGCTTATGCCACTACTTCTCAAGACTATACTCTTATCACAGTGAAGAAACCTTCAAACAGACTTTTCTTTTAAAAAAAACCTATCTCTACATATGTCTATCTAAAATGAGAGCCTTATCAGAGACCCTATTCTGGGGTACGCTGCCCATCCAATGTTTTGTGGATGGCTACTGGGGAAAGGGCCTTTTCATTGGAGGTGCTCCAATTGCGGAATGCTGTCACCAGGGAGGCCTGTCTACAGAAGGTTGCCAGATTTGTAGGGGTTCTGCGCAGTGGTCCCCGGAGTGGTCCCTACAGTACTGCTGAGGTTGGGCACCCACAAATTTACCCGATGGCAGCAGTGGCACAGAAAGCAGCAGAGTGTGTGAGCAACAGAGAAACATCAGTTGAGAAACATCTGCAGCCACCACCAACTTAATTTCCCCAGAAATTTCCCCAGAATGTCTCTGGGCCCCACCTCAGAAGCTGGAGGGATTCTGGGGATATTACTATGGTGGCTACAGCTTCCTCACCTCATGGTTCTTTTGCAGAGTGCTGTGCTGATTTTTTTTATATATAAGGAAGCTGAAGTCTACAGCAGTGGACCTGGCATTGGCCTCACCATGCTGGGGGCTGACACCAGACCTATTTGCCTGACACCTATACTGATGGCATTTGGGCACCAGGCAAAGACTTTTTAAATTTTATTTTACTTCAGTTTGGTCTGTTTTATATTGGCGGGGCTTATGGGTTTCATACCGCTCCTGTTGATTTTACTGTTTTAGTTTATTT
Organism: Podarcis liolepis; assembly: GCF_965112155.1. Taxonomy (NCBI): domain Eukaryota; kingdom Metazoa; phylum Chordata; class Lepidosauria; order Squamata; family Lacertidae; genus Podarcis; species Podarcis liolepis. The sequence continues at coordinate 22,959,269 of NC_139563.1, forward strand.
CAAAAGTTGTACATTTTAAATTTATTTTGCTGCATTTCTAAATTTTGTAACTGTCCTCAGAATTTTATGGCAGGGTGGGTTATAAATCCCTCAGATAAATAAATAAAGCCATTTTCTCCCCTTTTTCGAGGGCTATTTACTCAAGCAACTCAATTGAAGATAAATAAATCTGCTTTCCAATATTTAATAGCCGCCTCTCTGGCTAGCATTTAAAGTCATACAAGGGCTGTGCACTGCTTTAATTTTTAACAAGACCAGCCAGCCTGACAAATGAAAGCCAAACAGTGAAACTAATACTGTGCGTTGTTTCAATTTGGCTTCATCATTTGATGCCAATTTTGCTCGCTGAATCGCTTTGGAAAACTAACTGTGTATATGTAGTACGCTGTCCTTTGAAGAACAAGTATCAACAGGACTCTCTCAAGATCAAATCCTACATCCGAGAAAAGGCCTGGTGGGAAATAAATCCTCGGCGCTGGAGCGCAATACCAGATTCATCTACAGAGTCTGCTCCAGCCTGCAACCCAAGCAGCCCCTCCCCCTCCCAATCCTCTGCTTCAAATGCATGAGCTTTGAGAAGCAGAGCGAGGACTCCTGTGGAGATTGTGCTCCTGTGGCACAAAGGAAGTTTTGACTACAGCAAGGATTCCCCAAATCCTTCCTCCTCCCCCCACCCCCAGCAGCACCAGAGCTACGGAAAGCAGCACCTCTCACATTATCCCTGTGGCATCTGGGGGGTTTTCCCTAAAGCCCCAGAGCACCTGAAATAATGAGAATATCGGATTTCGACGTGGGGTTTTGTGGCTTAAATTAATAAAAAGCTCTCAATAATGAGACCCTAGTGTGCTCTAAATGTTCACGAACCACAAGAGGGGGGGCTCCCCCTCACACACACTCTTGTTTCTTTACAATCTTCTCAGCCTAGTTGATAATATTTCAACACTGGGGGTTTTTTAAAGTCAAGTTTTGGAGTATTGAGGTTCCGCAACGTTTGCAGAAGAAATGTAAGGAGTAACGTCCCAAACCTGACATGTGGAGCCCCACATTTGTTTCAGAGGGAATCTGTGCAAGACAATTATGCAGTATGTGATTCACTGTATTTAGTTCAATGGAGGCAGATGGATCTCACTCAGTTATCAGTTTATTTTTACTTTACTCCATAGTCCATGCACTGAGCTTAACTCAGATCTGCTCAAAAACATGATGTAGAATTCAGAGATTTTCACATCAGTATACAATAAGCATTTTAAAGGTAATGTAAGTATTAGTATCTTGCTAGGGCAGCACATTAAAAAATGGATTTCACACTGATTGGACATTCTGAAGGGGCCACGTCGAAAAAACTGAGGGGCCACAATTCAACGCACCCTGAAACATGCTTAAATCTATTGATTTGAGAGATCTTAACAGCACTTATCTGTGTGTTGAATGGTAGTTTAAGAAAAAAAAACACTTCATAATTGCCTTCCCTACACTCTCCTTTGTGTCCTAAACGTTAAGAATACTCTCCATAATGAAACCCACAAGCAAGGAAAGCCTATTTTGCCCATTTCCCTATTTGTATTCCAAACACATTCAATAACAGCAACAAACATTTCCTCTCTTTTTTTTTCCACCAATGGAAATTCCACAGAGCTTTTCACTTTGCCTAATGACAGAATAATACTGGGAATTTTTAACATTTATTTAAAGTATACACACTAATAACATGACCTTGTATTTGCATTCTCAAGGTTTTACCTCAGGCGTATGCCTTGCTATCTCTCTAATTAGAGTTGCGGCATTTTTCTTGACATATTCATCCGAGTCCTTCAGGCATGTGAGTACAACAGGGAAAATTTCTGCTTCAACCACCATTTCTGCCAGATCCACAGAATGCTTTGCTATCTGGCTGAGAGCTGAGAGCACCTGACGCTGGTAAATAGGAAGGATTGTTTTATAAATGGCTTATTGGGCAAACACTTTACAGACGCACACACACACACACACATAGAACAATATAAAAAAAAGAAAACTTCCTCTCATGCTGTGAAAGAATGAAACCACCCACAACTTTTACAAAACTCGCAGTCCTCCTAGTGTAACAGCAACAAACAAACAAAATATAATTATCAAGAAAAACACATTTACTTAAAGACAGTCTCATTAAGTTCAGAGGGGCTAGTTTTGAGTAAATAAAATATGGAATCAGAGTGGAAGAAAATGCACTCATGCTACAAGAAATTCAAAACAGAAGACATGCAGTTTATTGGTCTCATTTAAAAGCATTACACATGAAGTAACTGCTTTTTTCTTTTAAGTAACAAAGTACAGACCCCACAATTTTTCATCAGCTGTTATAATTTAAATTTTAATATCTGAAATAACAATATTTTTTTTTAAAAAAAACTATTTTAATTAAACATGCATGTGGAAAACGCCATTTGCTGTTAATTGGCATAAAATACCATATTATTAAAAAGACAAAGGAAGCTGAGGTCCTTTAAATAACTATCCAGTTTATTGTGTCATGATTTTCTGTAGAAAATAGCTATGAAATTAAACAGTAAAAAAGAAAACATATATATTATGAGAAACCTACAGTCCTGTACCAAGTTTCTCAGCTGATTTAGTAGGAACCAAGTACCACTAAAAGAAATGAAACTATGACCAAATGCATGTGCTTAAGAATGCAGAATTACCATTTTAAGAACCCCATTACAACACTTCACACTATATATTAGACCTACTGAATCAATGTTAGGAAGGTTTCAAATGTAAAGAAAATACCACTGTACCTTGGACTAGCCCTTGAGATAATTATCACAGATATCTGAATATGGACTGCTGATTAGAAACAAAATAATCTCAACATTTAAAGGTGAGTGGGCTCATTTTTTCCCCACCAGTTATTTCCACTATGTATGCAGAAGTCACATTAAAAGCAGTCGGATCTCTACAATAGTCAAGTTAGCTAAGTGTCTTTTGGGATAAGAGTCCTTTAGAATCCAACATTTAGATTAATACATTTTTTCTCTCAACACGCCATCACAGCTGAAAATGGGTTCCATGTCATGAGAAGGGGGAAATAGTTTGAAAAGTACCTTTAGTTTGGCATCGGGGTTGAGGATCATCTGAGCCAAGTGAGCAATTGCCCCCGCGTCCACAACCGTCTGTGCTAACTCCGGAGAATGCTTTGAAACATCACTGAGCGCGGAAGCTGCAATCCTTCTCAAAGCAATCTCTGGCTCCTGGATACAGAGGACTAAGAGAGGAATGGCTCCAGCATCCACCACAGCCTGTGACAGTTCTGTTGGTCCAATGAAAGTAATTAAGCGAGTATGGGTGACTGACCCTTGTGCGAGCCATTTTTCACCCTGACAGATACAGCAGGAGGGGGAGAGGGGAGGGTGTACTTCAGTGCCTTGACATCTGCATTTCAAATCAGCCCTCCTAGTTTCATAAACCATGTGGACCAATCCTTGGCTGAAAAGAATACAGGTCAATAGATGGACCTCCATTTACATGTACACATTTGAGGTAGATTAGGCTGAAATGGTTTCGTTACCGTGTGTGTGTGTGTGTGTGTGTGTGTGTGTGTGTGGTGTGTGTTTAAAAAGAGTAAGCAGATGTCAGCTGTTTAAGCCCTGACTGTTGGGGCACTGATCAATAGGCAAGCAGTTTCTGCACAGCTAACAATAAAGAAAAGCCAAAATGCCAAAACGTGTCCCCCTCTCCCACAAAGCTAATTTAGATGGCATTAATCCCCATTCGTATACGAAGCAAAAAAATAACATGCCTAAATAAATGCCCTCAATTTTTAAAAAGAAGAAATCTATATATAATAGTATACTCCACTGCAAAATCTGGCTTGCTAATTTTGGACATCAAAATGCTCTTTCGCTCTTTCTTTCTTTCTTTCTTTCTTTCTTTCTTTCTTTCAACAGTGCATTCCTCATCAGTAAACTACCAATAACCGTCTTTCCCTACATTAAATCACTGCAACAGACAGTTGCATTAAGCTGCCATGGCCAGTTGCTTGCATCTTAACCCAAGAACCCACAATTAACTGATATAGTCAGCGTACTGTTATAGCAGAAATTCATTACCCTCCCTCCACATATTTGTCATTAGCTTCAGTACTGAAGTAGAAAATTGCGGGATAGCAAATGCATGGAATAGAACAAGGGCTATTTTTGGAGATGATGAAAAATGAACACAAACCCCATTAATTTCAAATGGGCTATTATAGGTTCTTAAATAAGGTTTTGTTAGGTCCTCTCCTTGTTATGCACATACTCTCTTATCTTTAACATTTAACCTGCCTTACACTGCCATGGCAACAAATAGCTGTTGTAATTCAAGGATTCAACTTTGATTTTGCATTTACAGTCCATCAATCAAAGCCTTCAGTGGAACTTTCCCAATCACCGTGTTATAACCACAAACTTGGATTCTCTACTGATGTGCTTGCTCATGGCATATTTTATATATTTTATTATTATATAGATAGTTACTAAAGAGCACCATTCAGCCAAAATGCTCCAGTCCTCCACATTAGAAACAGGGTTTGACACAGGGTTTGAAATCTAAATAAATTGGTGGATTTTATAATTTAAAGGTTTGATAATCTGCAGTCCTGAAAGTTTTTTAATTTACTCTTGGATGTTCTTATTTGGTTTTGTATTATTCATATAGTAACAGCCATTGGCTACAATCATTAAAAATCTGACTGATGGTATTGTATTTTGCTTAAATAAGATACCTATACAACAATGAAACTGAACAATCCAAACAAAAATCTAAAAAGGATCTTAAGCTAATAGGCCAGTGCATTTAATTAATAGGCCTTTGCTTGAATTGTTGCTCTTTTAGTATGTTGCTGTTAAATACTATAGGGTTATCTGAAGAGATGTCTGACTTGTGACTTCCCTCTTTTCCCATGTGTCAAGCCAACTTGTAGATAAAATATAATGAATATGATCTCATCTTAAAACAGAATATTGAAAATATTCTCGTTTACATTTACAGATTTGAAGAGCTCTGTCATAAGTTTAGGTACATGCATGTTTATGTGTAAAAGCTTATTTTCCCTTTCTCAGAAAATGAATACTATATAGATTTTGCATTGTTTATCACACTCCAGAAACAACACTATTTCACTCCAACACCCACAACCTAGATGAAGAAGGGGATGGTGGTGGTGGTGGAGGGATTTTTTAAAAAAGAATTAGGCTATGGGAATTAATTCTAGTTCAGGGGAAAGGCACAGAAGGGTTCTGAACAAAGAATGTTAAGTTTAAATAAAGGAAGCAGATGGAAGACCTATGTGAGGTGATACAAGGGAAATATATATATTATAAATCAGATTGTATCATTCCCCGTAAGAGTGAACTTAGGAGGTCAAATGCCTGTCAGAAAGCGAAATGGAGTCATGCAAGAGTAAGCCAGCAATTTTTTATATATTAAAAAAACCCTGGCATTGTAGAAGTATATAAACGTGTAAGTTAAAATTTAAAACAAACATTGTCTGATTAGGATCTACAAGCTTCCAGGGTGTACATAATGTTTAGGTGTCAGTGAAGGAAAAACATGTAATCTGGAGGTGGAGGGAGGGAGACAAGAAACATGCATGTTCAAGCTCTTAAGAATTTATAGTAAAAATCTTGGAGGAGTGGATTAGGCTTAGTATGATGTGTGCTGGGAAGTTAAAAATCTCCCCTCCTTGAAACATACAGGAATTTTCTCTAGAACTCCACCCACTGCTATGTAATGCTTCGGTCTGGAGCTTGCAGTGAAACCTGAAAACCTGATCCCTCCAATGCTATGGCACAATAGGGAAGACCTCAATATGGTGGAAAGGGGGGAAATGTACAGTATCCTATTCTCCTGTTCCCCTCCTGAAAATCTCCCTGCTCCCCCACAGCTAAGAATGAGACCACTGTTCCAGGTTGGCCAAGGAGGCGCACCAGGCATACACTGCAACATTTTGTTGCAGGTTCCCCTGGTTTTATTGTATCACCAAAACTGTGGCCATCCTGGATTTCCATCTTGCATGCTAAAATCAACATTAGTTCAGAAGATTGGGAAGTACATACTAAGATGGTCAAGATGCATCTGGAAACCCCTTAACACCATTGTAAAGGTCTTCCTTTAAACTCCAAGGTATGCCTTACTACCCACTAGGATTCCAGTACCACTGTTTGTACTGATCAGATTTCAGTTCGCTTTCTAATTCTTATCTGCAACCATCTGCATATTGATTGTCCACTGTTAATTGGAGCACTTCAGAAAAGTGGTTTGTGGTTTGGCTCAGCCCCACAAGGTTTGATGTCATTCAGAATCAAAGACTGTGATCCGTATGAGAGAGAGGATTTCCTGATTGGCTGTGTGGTCCATTTTGTTTGCTATGTATTACTGTTTCCATGGACACAGGTTCTCTGCGTGTCTGAATCTACAATTGCTTCATGAGAGGAGAAGAGGCATAGCTCTCTAGAAGCATGCTCTGGTAATTTACGAACTCTTTGTAACAAGTATTTTCCCCTGTCTTCTAGTCTTCACCGTCTAAACTAGGATAGTGTACATACTAGAAATCTATTCAACATTTCCTTTATTTTCCTATATGTCTGGTTTTTCCCAAATAAATCTTGCTCTCTTTTTGCTTTTTCCTAAGTAATTATTTTCCCTCCAGTTTATTCAGGAGCTTTGTAATGCAAGCTTTCTGTGATTTGGAAAACAAATTATTCTGATAATTTAGTGGAAGATTTGAAAAATATGGCCAAGGATGTAAGTATAATTCTACACTTTTTAAAAAAAAATCACTTGCCTGTTTCTGGTTTCTAAACATACTTAAAAGGAAGTTGGCAGAGAGGAAACAGGGAACACAGGTCTTATATATTATATTATATATTAGCTAGCTATTAGCATATTGTTCTACAAAGTGCTAGTTCTAGGCTTGGGAGGGCGATCCTTGGGACACCTTTCTGGGTAGGCCCACCTCCTCTTTGCTTCCAGCCCCACTGCCAATTGACATGCCCTCTCCCTCTAAGCCCAATCCACACAACCACCCCAGAGGGAAAGCACAGGATAGGGGATGTTGCTGCTTCACCTCCTCACTCTTGTCCCTGCATGCTTGGAGAGGGCAGGTGAACAGGCAATGAGAACAAGCAGGAGGAACAGCAGCTCCCCAGGGCTCCAGGGATCTGTATTTGGCCCCTGCATGGGGTATGGGCCTTTGCAAGCCCCCCAAATCACATAGGTGCTGTCATCATTCAAATGTCAGGTGATGGACAGGTGGCTGGCCCTTGTCCTGTAGGGGGATGGTAGTGGGGAAGATGGTAGTGGGGAAGATAAGAATCTGGACCACAAACCTCTGCTGTACATTCTACTAATATTATTTGTGAGTTGGCAGTTTATAAATATTCTTGCAAATACATAAATAAATATGGCCTAGAAACTCTATAACAAAGCAGTTGTGATTATGGGCAGATCCACACCATACATTTAAAGCACTGGACTCCTCGCCAAAGAGTCCTGGGAACTGTAATTATGCCCCGCCCACAGAGCTACAACCACTAGATACTAGGGGGAGATTTAGGAAGTAGTGCTTGTGGTTTCATTACTGCCTCCCTTAATTCTTCCCTCACTCCTGATTTATATGGAACTTTTTTGAATGTTCAAATAATTTTGCATGCATTAACTCTGTGTTCCTGCCAACAGTTCTGTATGGTGGGTCAGCATTAATATCCCCATATTCAATTTTAAGGCAAAATTTGAACTGGGGACTCTTTTATCCATTATGCTACAATAGCTCTTATCTGCTAATATCGCATCTGGGACATGCTATCCCATGAAGCTACAATGGATGTTGCTTGGCCTGTTACCTGCTTATTTGGCAATAAAGGAGCTGTGACCATGCTGCTTTCTGTGTCCCCTTTGACAGTTGTCACCATGTTAGCACACACAAAAACCTTCTCAAACGCTAGGAATGCTGTTACCTGCATTGTGTCTCGCGATATAGCCAAGGGCCCAGGACGCAGCTTCCTTTACTCCAGGGTCAAAATCCTCCAAGCAGATGACCAGCGTGTCTAGTGCTCCACAGTCAACTATCGCCTGGGCTAGCTGGGGAGAATGTTTTCCAACTGCTCGCAATACAAACGCAGCTGCTTTCTTGTAGAAGCGCTGCAGAAGCATCAGGGAGAGGAGAATACACTGCAATTATCTGAGGGTTTTTCTAAGGTCTTGCAAGACAGAAAAACTTTGCACTAAACGGTTTTATACAAGTAGAGCAATTTGTTCCTATCACACCAGGGCATGAGGGGCTTTCTGGCGTATTTTTCACTGTGAAAATACTGTATATATAAAGGGAGTATATTTGGGAAAGGGCCAGAGGTCAGGGTCAGAGTAGCTGCTTTGCATGCAGAAGGTCCCCATTTCAATCCCCAACATCTCCAGCTCTCCAGTCTAAAATCCTGGAGGGCAGACAATACTGAGTTTGAGGGAAGGCAGCTTCCTATGTAGGGAATTTTACAGCATGCTCTTGCGAGGTCTCTAGAGATACATTCGATATGCAGCAGATGACTAAACTGGTCTTTGAACGTCCTAGCAGGTTAGGAAACTTTAAGCTAAAAGTGCAACCCTGCTTCCCCCAGCATGCTACATTGTGGTTTACCCTGTAGAAGCCAAGCAGACCCTCCCTCTCCCCTCCCACAAGCCACAGTCATGTGCATATACTTTATTACAGCCAAGCAATATTCCCCAAGCAGCAACCCATCTGTGCTTTGAAGGGACTATCCAACAGACTGTTCATTATCAGGACCCATCTATAACTCGGAGTAAAAGTATGAACAAACTGCTGGTTTGAGGTACAGCATTGGCGGTGTTTTTAAAGGAAAACAGATACTCAGGACAGCAGCTAGGCAAATCATTTCAGGTGTGCTGATGACCTGCTGAGGCCTAGTTGCACCACAACCTCAAAATCACACCCTCTCACTTTCCTGGTTCAGCTCTCTCCAGATACTCCAGTTCTTTCATGTGCTGGGAGAGTGAACACAAGCTCCTCCAGACCCCTCAACTGGACATCCTGTTTTGGGGGCTGTGCTCTTGCATAAGAGCATGGTGCCCAAAAATGAACATTTTGCGGGTGTTGTGCTCTCAAACAGGTCATGTGACTCACGCAGTGGGAGAGCCCCAGAAGATGGGCGTTCCAGTTTCCCGCTGCAACACATTGGAGGGTATGACTCCTCCCTTCCACCAGCTGTCTAAAATGATGGGTATTGTGGGGGAACCACAACACCTCTAGAGGCAAGGGTCCATTTCTCTATCGCACAAAATGGTTGGGGCCAGTTGTATTGTGCCTGAACCAGGGCAAAGTCACAGCTGACTTCCCTGTCATCCTGCTATACAGTTGTACCTCAGCTCCCGAACACCTTGGGAGTCTGACGTTCCGGCTCCCGAACAATCAAAAACCAGAAGTGAGTGTTCCGGTTTTCGACTGTTCTTTTGGAAGCCAAACGTCCGACAGGGCTTCTATGGCCTCCAATTGGCTGAGCTTTGGTTTCCAAAAGTTTCGGAAGTCAAATGGACTTCTGGAACAGATTCCGTTCAGCTTCCGAGGTACGACTGTACATATTGGAAATCTGTGTGGTAAAAGGTGGACAATCTCCACTATTTCAATGCAGGCCCATGCAGAGCTTGCCTGAGGCCTGAGGTGGGAGTCTTGTTAGAATAAAGTTATGAACTCAAACATAAAAGCAGCCCATCCCTGGGAGGGGAACCTGGCCAGCTTAGCCCTCCAAGGCCTGGAGTAAGTGTACCCAGCTACAGCCCCCTCTCTGCACAGGCCTGTTTCAACAGATGCATACACAAAGAGGTGAGAATGACTAAAAGGATAGAACCCACTTTACAGATTGCAGAGAGCTGAACCAGGAAAGTGAGAGGGTGTGATTTTGAGGTTGTGGTGCAACTAGGCCTCAGCAGGTCATCAGCACACCTGAAATGATTTGCCTAGCTGCTGTCCATGCACACATATTGCAAAGAATTGTGCAAGGCTTGCATATGAGAAAGATACTATCTAAACAAGACTCCCACTTTTAAAAATAATGAGAAAATACCGTAAGAATGGTCAGTGTGAAAAGACCTTGATCTTGAAACAGGAAAAAAATAAACCCTGTCAGCAGACTGGCTATAAAATATTGCAAAATGTTGATGGCTGCTCAGAGGACAACAGTTTAAGAGTGCCAGCATTATTATTAGCGAGTACTTGTATGTGCATCAGAGCATGCATATTATTACTTTCAAATAATTATGTTTTAAGCAGGAGGCTGTGTTTCAAAGGCTTTTTAATATTGGTTGGTAAAATCTGCAGGGAGGCCTATCTATGCAATTCCCATTCATTTCACTGGTGCCTGCACAGCTAAACTCCCAAAGGACTGCATCCATTATTATTATTCAAAATGAACTACCGGTACTTCTGAAATAATGCACATTACAAAGCGTCACAGACCCAGGGGCTGATGTCACTGCCCCAACATGCCTTACACACTCAGAGCCAGCTCAGGGATAACTTTTTTAGCATTGGAGAAAAAATAAGACTAACCAAATTTCACATCAGTGCTGAGACTTTAATAGCTGCCACTCTGCTGCCACATTTTATGGCAAACCATGAAGAAATGCCCAAGTAGCTGGTAGCATAGAGAGATTTTCAATTTCACCAGCTATCTTCCTAAGGAACCATTTATCTGAGTAACAAGCAGAAGAAAAGATTCACTAGTGAGAATGTTTTTATAGCTCAGGGCAAAACTGAGCATTTTTGGCAGGGAAAAGATTTTACAGAAAAACAGAAGACAATGTAAGATCAGACAATAAACATCAAAGCAGCACACAAATTTAGCTGAAACACTGCAGGGATGTGAGAAATACCATGTTCGGTACTTCATTCATTCTAGAGTATTCTTGGTTCCAAAAGGAAGTTATTAGTTCACTGATAGGAAAACAAGTATAGCCAGAAAGCACAGCTTATATAAGGAATTCTGGATTCCAAAGACGGTCCTTGTTTAAAGGAGAAGAGAGCAGGAACAAGCAGGATTCTATGCAAGGAGCAAAAGGGCGAGGATGAGAAAACCAAGGACTGTACAGGCAAGACGTAGCTGCCCTGCCTGATGCTTTGCTGGTGATTTTAAAAGACATGGCATCCAACACCAGGTTGGAACCTGGAAACCCTAAGACTACAACTCCTATCATCCCTGATTATTGGTTATGCCAACAGGGGCTAATGTGAGCTGAAGTACAACAAGATCTGGAGGGTACAAGATTGGGAAACATTGTAACAGGTCCTTAAAGTCCCTTTTCTGTCAGCTTCATTGAGTTGGTCTTTAAAAAAAGAAATAGCCGGAGGATGCATGTACCCCAGCAATCTGGTGCAAGACCTACACCATGTCACAAATGCCATGTATGTTGTACACTATTTCAAGAAGATCAAAATGATTGAACTACTTGACTATATAATACAACCTATTTATCAGCAAATATAAAAGTTTTTTAAAATATTTTGCTACTCAAACACAAATACATTTGATATTAAACTGCTAAGGGTTTCTAGACTCTCATGTGTTGTGGTATCATTTATGCTACAAAATTTAGTCTTACATGCATTTTACTCAGTCACTGTTAACAAATAGCTAATTACTGGGTGTGTGTTTTCCAATTATTTCATTGATAAAACAACCTTCTCCATGCCATCACTTCATTAAACAGTTCAGGAAATAAAATTACCAGTAATATACTTCAGCTAATGAAGTAAGAATAAAATCTTTTCCTTCTCCTTTTTTTTAAAAGGGTCATTAAATTACAATTATGGACACCTTCTATCAAGAGAGATCAATGAACTAAGCATGTATGTTGTGGCAATGACAAAACATGAATCTACAGAGTCTAATTAAGACAGAATAGTTTTTCATTAAAAAACATAATGTATACAATCTATAAAATATACATAAAACAGGCACATATATTAAACATAAATATAAGGCAGAAGATTTTAGCCCCATATGGCAGTGAGAAAAGGCTTCTTTAAGAAAATAAAAATTCCTTACATTCTGCTCAGCCAATGAATACACGAGCTGCGGAAGAATATCTCCCTTAACTACAGCTTCTGCCAGGTCATCATTATAATTGGCAAGTCTCCCAAGGGCCAAAGCAGCTGTCTGTTGAATATTTGGAACCACATCCAATAGGAGCGGCCTCAGCAGAGCCATTACACCTGAGTTATGAGAAAGGAGGGAAAGTCCACACAGTAATTAGAGAAACGAATCAAATGCTACTTTCAAAAGAGAAAAATAAAATAAAATAAAACACAGTCAATGCTAACGTTAAGGAAATCTGTTGCAAGTAAACCTAAGCTCTGTGTTAAGAACCATTCCTGGAGTACACATTTTACCCATCCAAAGTGGGCGACACCATTAGGAATCGGGGAGAAATTCAATTCAGTTCACATTTAAAGGCCAACATACCTAATTTGCCCTTCTTGAAGCAATATGAGAACCAAAACAATATGAGAACCATCCTTTGAAATCCATATTTCCTCAGAATTTGTGATGCATGTCCCCAAACAATGTTTACAAGGATGCATATATTAGGGGAAAGTGTGTGTTAGCATGAATATAATGGTGAAGAAAAAAAACAAAAATGCAAAGACACAGTAATCACAACCTATGATACAGTTTTATACTGCTAAATTATTAAACTAATTTTCTGAGATATTAATACTCTACTAATGTGGCTTGTTGATATTGCACAAATGCAGCTGGTGAAGCAAAAGAGACCATCTGGTGATGTTCTTGCAGGCTTCCCATAGGCATCCAATTGACCACTGTGTAGTGCAGTGGTTAGAATGTTGTACTAACAACAAACAAACAAACTCAACCTATACCACATTCTTCACATCCAGCAAAACTTCCAACCGCTTAAGTCAGCTTTTTAGTTAATATGAAGAACACTTTTTCAGCACAAAGACACAACAGTCTGTTTGCAGTTTTTCACTGGCCAGTGATTCATTTCTTGAAAAAGAGATGCGCCAGATCTAATCTCTTCCTGTAAAGTCACATTCTGGGACACAGAGACCCGTCACCTAATCTCAGATACGGTTTCGACTACTCATAGTGAAAGGAGGGCGCCCATGGGGAAGTTTCTTCCAAAGCAAATGCCACCTTCAGTGTTGGAACTACTGCAATCCCAATAATGGGGCCGTCTCCTCCCTTCACTGATGCTATTTGCCTTAGGAAAAGAGTTGAAGAAATCCACACATCACCTCACGAAAACCAGTTTCCACTGGGTACACCACAGTGGTCTGAAATCTGCCTGTGCCCACTTCCTGCCCATGGCCACCTGGTGGTGTGCAGCTGCTGACACATGCAAAACTCAACTCTTTGGCACACAGCTGCAAATTTCTTGGGGCACCCAAGAAAGGTCCTCACTTCCCATGGCTCCTGCTGAACACAACCAGCTGGCTCTGGAGAGGGAGCTGCCCCGTCGGAATTTCAAACAGCTTTGTGCAATATCAGCTTGAGTGGGTAGACTTCTATCCTCTGAGAGAGCCCTTGTCTGAATCTGTTGTTGAATGACAACCTCTATTGTCAATCAGCAAGATGCTCCCCCTCCCCTCCCCCAAACACACTGTATTTGAATGGCAGGTGTACAATTTAAAATGTTCGGAAGCAGAGAGAACTAGCTTAAAACCATTGGGGGTGGGGAAAGAAGAGGATTAGAAAAATGGAGATCTCAAAATGGAGATCTGCATTATCTCAAGAGGATTACAACTGGTTCTTGTATGAGAAGAGGAAGCTATCTGCTTTTCCTCTGTGGTCACTTCCCATGCTGTACCAGGAACACTGGGGCAGAAATGTTTGCATGTGGGAAGAGTTGGAACCATGGTGACTTTCCATGCCAATACTACATTTTTGTCTGGGAATAAGGAGCAACGTCCCATGTGAATTTCACGTCCTAATGTCAGCAGGGCATTATGGGATGGAGTCAAAAGGAAGCAGTAACCACATTGCTCCCAGAATGAAAGTACTGCCCTTTCAAAACAATGTAATTTAATCAGCAATTTTGGTCTTATTGACCTCTGCCTTCTTTTTTTGCTCTAGTCTATTGTAAAGTAAGCCTGTACTTACTCAAATAAATTATCTGTTTTAAGCATTCCCATCCCACCCATCCAAAAAAAAAAACATTCCCAGGACAGTACATAATAAAATATGCAAAATAATGTAAAATACAACAAGAAAATTCAGTAAAATATTAAGAAAATAATAAGCATAGGTGTTCTAAAGACACATGCAGCCAATATGCATAAGACTGCACCGTTGTACATTGTGGTAATTAATCTGGAATAAGTATGACATTCCATTTGTACTCACATGCAAGTCTAAATTCCCATCTTACCCACCCACAAACAAAAGGGTGAGAAAATTTGTCCTTTAACGATTTTAAAGGGCAGTTCATCTGTGTTAACAGTCTTAAATATGAGCCCACCAATTTACCTTAGCTATCTTGCAGCCACTACCCTAAGATAACCTAGTTTACCCAACCACTATGGACCATGAGCTGCTTGGCAATTTATGATAAATTACAGGAAACCAATGTAAAATGACTGTTCACAGAAAACATGTCAATGGGCTTAGGTAGGGAGCACTAAGCCCTAAACAAAGGTTGTCACTGTGAACTATCTGGAGATGTTCCAAGGACATGTGAGACCTGTTGTAACATCATGATTTCCGTTTTTTTTAATGTTAAGCTTCTAGATCTCAGCATTACACTGAATATTTTGAAAACAGAAGCAGTGCATGCCTCAAAAAAACAAAATTTAAAATTACTAATATCTTAAAATTTAATGAGCATTTTTAAAAAAATGCAACTCCCTTCATTATCTCAAAAAGGATCTGCAGTTGGTGTCTGTGGTGTGCAAATATGTTTAATTCAAACTGATAAATGAATTAATTAGTTAAAGGGCATATGATCAATAAAAATAATTTAATTGGTTGTGCAGACCTAGTTAATTTAGGAAACCTAAAAACAGAATAGTACTCACCTCATCTCACGGTGGTGATAACAGTGTTCCAAATATCTAAATGATTTTTAAAAGGTGGTCTAATTCTGTATAGAAACATATGCTAATATGTTTCAATTACATCAAAGAAGAAATGCAAATACCCATTAAAAAAATTCCATTGTGCGGTCCAAAACTTAAGTATGTGTCATATCAGCCCATCAGAATGTCCTGAAGGAATAACACCACATTGTGCTACATATACGAGAAACAACTTAACTGGGGAACAACCTCTATAATCTATTCCCTTCGGATAGCAATTATAAGCAACCCTCAGCGACTCTTGTTTATTTATATACTTAATTACAGTAGCCCTCACAGCACTTGTGCTGAGTCAAAGCTAGACAATGGCACAGTCCCTGTGTAAAAGATTTAGCGTATGCCTACTGTGTGATGCAAGGTTTTTTGAAGCAGTATGTTCCATAGATAAGTGAAACTATCCAGAGAGAATACCAAAATTACTCAGTGGTAGTGTTCAGCCACAGTTTCTGACATGTACTTCTGATTTTCTTTTTATTTAAAAAAAACAAAAAACCCTACTGAGCAGGAAAAAATAAGTCACTTGAATGAAAAGAGCAAATATGAACTAAAGCTTGAGTTTATGTGCATAATCAAGTGCCATGATAGCAGTTTATGAACAAGTTATGAACAATATGGAGAGAGAAATCTTTCTTCCTCTGTCATAGCACAGGAACTCAGGTCACCCAATGAAGTCAATTTACAGTAGATTCAGGGCAGAAAAAAGAAAATGCTTCTTCACACTACACATAATAAACTTAGGGAATTCACACACATACACCAAAGATATGATGGTGGCCATTGGCTTAAATGACCTTTTTAAAGGATTAAACAAAACTCCTGGCGGCTGGGCCTATCAACAACTAGCTAAATGAAATCTCCATCTACAAAAGCAGAATATTTCTGAGAATACCACCACTAACAGGAAATGACAACCACCTTCATGTCCAATTTGTAAGCATTTGGCAGGCCACCACTGAAAGCAGAATTCTGGGCATCTTCAGCAGACTTTAGTCTGATCCACAAGGGCTTTTCAAAAATAATCACATCATCATCATCATCATCATCATTATTATTATTATTATTATTATTATTATTATTGCCGCTGCTATTGCTATTATTAAAATCACTTCCAAAATATCAAAATAAGACATGATAGAGGAAGGTAAGCAATATACATTTAAAGCAGCCTAGTTAAAAGGAAAACAAAATGCTATCTTAAAAAAGAAAATCTTTACAGATAGAAATCCAATTCAAAATACAATAAGCTCCATAAAATAACATCATTAGTACCTAAACAAAAGAACGGAGAAAGAAGCTACATCCTCACACCCCTCTCCCCTGCAACACAGCAACCACTTCCAAAATGCATCCTTAGCAATCCTCCCTAGCCAAGCCTCACTCTCATGTGTTCTTGTCATTTAGGTCAGAGCTGTGGTCACCAGACACAACCTGACTTGTATGCCTTAAGGTAATCTGTTGTCTTCAGGTGCAGCACAGCAGGGGTGGGGAACCTTTTTGGTTCAGTGGGACAGACTGTTAACTGTGAGCCCCACCCCTGTGAGCCAACTTTGAGGGGTACAGTGGTACCTCAGGTTAAGAACTTAATTCGTTCTGGAGGTCCGTTCTTAACCTGAAACTGTTCTTAACCTGAAGCACCACTTTAGCTAATGGGGTCTGCCGCTGCACCACCGCTGCGCAATTTCTGTTCTCATCCTGAGGTACTATTTCTGGGTTAGCGGAGGCTGTAACCTGAAGCGTCTATAACCTGAAGCGTCTGTAACCCGAGGTACCACTGTAGTTGATTCATGAAGTCAGCTGACTGACAGGTAAGTTGTCCCTCTCACCTGTCAAAATCCCTGCGAAGTCCTTTCCCTCAGGCTGCAAAATGTCTTAGGACGGTCCTGGGGAGACAAAACTCTCCATCCATAGGAAGCTGCCTTATACAGTGGAATCTTGGTTCTTGAACACCTTGGTCCTCGAACATTTTAGCTCCCGAACACTGAAAACCTGGAAGTAAGTGTTCCAGTTTTCGAACATTTTTTGGAAGTTGGACGTCCGATGCGGCTGTCGTCTATTGTTTCCAGGGCTCCTGCACCAATCGGAAGCCGCGCCTTGGTTTTTGAACGTTTCGGAAGTTGAACAGACTTCCGGAATGGGTTACGTTTGAGAACCAAGGTACCACTGTACTGAATCAGACCACTGGTCCATTATGTACACTGACTGTCACCTTCTGCATGCAAAGCGGAAGGGTATTCTATATTTTGAGAGTAATCTTATATTCTCAGGAGGAGGATAAAATCCCAGTGGCACTTGTGGACTCTAAGAAACAGGGGGCTCTAAAACTCCCCTACGGTTGATTGGGGGAAGAGAGGATAGAGATAGTTTCAGAGAGATTAAATGCAAGCAAGGATACACTGCTGGAAATGTGCCTGCAATCAGTGCTGAATGGCTCAGAAGAGATACTTCACCCCCCCCCCCATTTTAAAAGGCCTGGCCACCAGCTGCCTATAATGATGCATACTGAGACCAAACCTCCAGATCTGAAACTGCCAAAAGGATATAGATATGCTTAAAAGGCAATGCCTGAAAGAAAATATTAAACGCAGAAACAGACCCGGAACATAAATCACAGCAGGGCAGAAATAAAAAGTTGATGGGCAAATTGCTTGCCAATATTTTAGCAGCATTTTCATCAGAAGAAGTGCTTCCCCCCACCCCCACGCCACCTCCATATGTCGGGACCTGAGCATCCAACATCTGCAGCCTTTCATCGGGCTGAAGAGTAGCACTCCCAAGAGAACACAAGGAAAAGTCTACATCGGAGGATATGGTGGCAAAAGGGCTTCTAAAGTAAAGGCATCACATTCTCCCACATACGACATAATGCTCCCCCCAAGAGGAGCTCTTCCCTTGAAGGCCGCATGTTGCCAGCTGTGGAGACAATCAACAAGGATGCCTGCTTTTACTGCCGCAATGGGATGGGAAATGACTTGATGACTTTTCACCGCTGCAAAGCAAAGGAACTAACTACCTTTCCTTCAGGTGTTGACAACTCTATGCAAATGGAATGGTCCAAATTGATCCCCAAAGCCTTTTTTATCAGTATTCAAATTACAGGGGGACAGTAATTTTGTGGTGCCCTCCCAGCTACCATTTTTAGAAGGTGGGGTATGATTTAGCTAATATTGAGAGGAGGGACAGGGGATGGAATATGGATTTCACTAAAGCGCCTCCTCCTTTCCTCCTAGAATTCACGCATTGGTTTTTATACACTGTGGTTCTGCCGCAAATGACAGTGTGCTAGGGATTAAGCCGCAGCTGAGGATCTTCCCCAGGAAACTTAGCAAAGACCAAACCTGAACACTGGTGGGGGGGGGAGAGACTTAAATCAACATTGGGGTTATTTAAATTCCCAGGTTGTATTGTGGCATGTTGACTCATATTTTATTTACGGATTTGAATCTTCGTTTTAGTATAGCTGCCTGCCCAAACCTCTAGGGATAGGTAGGCAAGTAGTCTAGATCAGTAGATTGATAGAGGAATATACAGATAATCAGTCTTCCCCCTTCCTCTTCCTCTTCCTCCCGTAACATGGAACCCAAACCACATAGAGAGGATCTCTGCATATGTTTGCATTCACTGTAAAAGTGCAGAGACCTGTCTGTGCAAGGCAACTGGAGGCAACTTGGGCTATTCTATTTTTAAACTCAGTTAGTACCATATATCTGTTATCACAACTGCCAACTGTTGCTGAAGGAGCAGAACAAATCCACAGCAGGATCCAAGATTATTATCCCAAGAAACGTAGCAGAGAATCCAATCGCCTGTGCAGTGCAGCTTCGAAACTGATGGGCAGTAAATTTTACTCAGAGTAGACCCACTGAAATTAATGGACCTAACATAGTCACATTCATTAATTTCAGCAGGACTACTTGGAGTAAAACTTAGTTGAATCCCGCCTATATATTTATTTATTGCGTTTACTTTTTTATTATTACTTCTCCAAGGAGCTCAAAGTGGCCTACATGGTTTCCCCCCCTCCTCAATTAATCCCCACAGCAAGACTATGAGGCTGGTTAGGCTGCAAAACTGACTGGCCCAAGGTCATCCTGTGAGCTTCGTGGCTAAGGGGGTATTTGAACCCTGGTTTCCCAAGTCCTACACTCTGACTTCTACACTGCACTTGGCTCTCAGTATTGTTACACCGCCTTTCTGAAAATTACCATGGTGGCGTAAAAGATCAAGGTCAATAAAAGCATTACAGCGAACAACAACGTCACAGAAAAATTAAAAGGTCAAATTTAAAAGATGTGCCTATACCTTTTCTAAAAACAGTTGCGCTCTGAATAAATATGCTGGTCTCTTCCTCACTGGGGAATAAGTCATGTTCCAGCCCCTACACCAAATGATTGGTTGTACTCTTGTGCTGGGATTCCTTTATTTGATAATAAGCACATCAGAACATCAGAACACCATTTTATATCCTACTTCCAATTTCAGAGAGCGTCTGCACTTTTGAAACCAAAACAACAGTGACAAGCCCAAGAGAGGGAAGAACCAGCGGACTCAGGAAAACCCCAAGGTTTTCAGAAGCACCCAAAAAAAAAGTATGGTGGAAAACCTAAGGGAGGGGAATCCCAAAACAACCCAGTGAGGGACTATACACACTCAGTGGGGACAAAATGTGTACTGATTGCTGGGGGGAAACAGAAACCAAATGCTAAGAAAGAAGAGCTAAAAAGGGAGGAAGAGACAAACAGATATAAAAAAGCTTAGACAGACCAATCTCATTGTCTGGATATGTTATTTTCTGGCTCACGCTGAGAAGCTATTTTTACATGTCCTCAGGGATGGAAATGAGAGCTGCCTATGGTAATTGATGGAGAAATTCAATATTTTAATATAGCTACGATTGGGCACCAGTGTGTCCACGCCACACACACAGCAGCAGCAAAGAGAAGACTTCCCACTCTTTCTAACTCAGTTCTTAATTAGTACAGAATATTAAAAGAAGCCTACAAATTCCAAGCAAATGCAATTAATAGTCCATTTTCCAAAATGGCTTATGACAGACAAGTAATGTGTAGTTCACACTGCATACTAGGCTCTGACTGGTTCACAACAACCCTGCAGTGTTGTCCAGTGATATTAGATCCCCTACTGCTCATGGGGATCATAGAATCATAGAGTTGGAAGAGACCACAAGGGCCATCGAGTCCAACCCCCTGCCAAGCAGGAAACACCATCAGAGCACTTTGAACTGAAGCTGAGAGATTCTAACAACCCTTGCTTTTGTTCCCCACATTGCAGGCTGGGCAGTAGTAAACAACAACTCTTCAGTATAACTCACTGCTTTACTCCTACCACACCTAGAAGGGCTGCACTGAAAGTAGCTTACAGCAGCCCAGCAATTTAGCCCGCTGTGAACACTGCAAGGCAGAAACGAGGCTAAGGCTGGCTTGCACTTCCCATCAAGAGTCTCACATATCTCTCAGGTTGCAGCAAAGGTCATTCTACTTACATTGCCCTCCCTGTAGGCCAAATCAAGCACTCAACTGCATGCCGCAACCTTAAGCTGCACTGAATGGATGCAGACTGGTTACACTTTTAAAACGTTCAAAAACTTTTTTTTATTTGCAGATGGTTTAAGACCCAAGTTAGAGCACAGACTCTTTCTTGATATTAATTTTTGCTTGTTTTCAATCCCCTTAGCCACAGGATCAGGTCACACACACACCAGGGACACAATACAACATTTTGTTGTGTGGCCTTACTTGTTCCCTCTGATAATGAAATTCCAAGGGCTTTGTCAAAGCTGAGGCTGTTGAAGAGGCCAGAGACCATCTTGGCTGTGAGCCCTGGAAGATCTGCTCCCTGCTTTTCTGGCCTGACTGACTGACTCCAGCTACAAAAGCTGCTAGACAATTCTTGTGGTCTTGTTTGGGCTGTTTTGTTGGAGGTTGTTGTTGTTAACTTATACATATTCATTTTTAGATATTATTAGGATTTATGTGGAAATGATTTCAATTTGATTGTGTACTTTTTGATGTGGTTTCTTTTTTGTTTATGGCTTTTGTTACGTTTGTAATTATGTAAATCTTGTCATCTTGTAAGCCATCTTGAGCATGGTTTTAACTATGAAAAGGAAGCATACAGTGGTACCTCGGGTTAAGTACTTAATTCGTTCCGGAGGTCCATACTTAACCTGAAACTGTCCTTAACCTGGAGCACCACTTTAGCTAATGGGGCCTCCTGCTGCTGCCGCGCCGCCAGAGCACGATTTCTGTTCTCATCCTGAAGCAAAGTTCTTAACCTGAAGCACTATTTCTGGGTTAGCGGAGTCTGTAACCTGAAGCGTATGTAACCTGAAGCGTATGTAACCTGAGGTACCACTGTACAAATAAAATGATGAATATAATGATGATGTTTTATTCCTCCTGTAGACAAAGCAACAAAATCCACACATAAGAGGGATGTATCAGCAGACTTGGGGGAACATCTAGGGTTTGTAGAATTAAGAAGAAGAAGAAGAAGAAGAAGCCCCAAAAATCGGTTCAGTCAGGACTGAACATGTTCAGTGGCCCAGTGGGGAACAGAAAACTGGGTGAAGAGGGGAATGGAATGCAGTTGAGGAGAGTACGGCTAGCAGGCTGAAATACTGAAGAGGAGCATAGCACTCCATCTTGTTAATGTTAAACCGAATTCTACTGAAAAACCAGTACATTAAATTAGAATTGGGTCTTATGCAACCACGCACTTCAGGTGTGTATCAGTAAGACAGCAGAGATTTCTTCTGTTGTGGGAGAAGCTCTGGTTCCAAATTAATCATGGATGACCCCCATGCTGTGCTCAGGCTCCCCTCCCTCTCCCAATGCCTGGTATGCTTCTTTGATTTAATGCTTACCTGGGACTTTGATATAGCCACTCTAGGGGGTGTGTTTTAGCTTATATACTGCTCCAGGCAACAGAACAGGAAATGACTTCATGGCTGTCAGAAGGCCAGCCAATCTGCACAACCAGCAGAATCAGGGGCGTGCCTTCCACGAGGCTAGGCGAGGAGGCAAACTTAGGTAGTAGCAGCAAGGCGTTGCCAGTTGTTTTATGTGCCACGTGGCCTACCCTGCACCCGCTGCTGCCCTCAGGTGCAACTGAAGACACCCTCCCATCACTAGCATTTCATTAAGATTCAATTGCCAATTTGCCTGCCTTCTGTATATGGAGTTGTGGGTGGAAATGCGGGTGAAGGTCCCCTGCCTCAGGCAGCAAAATATATTGGGCCAACCCTGGGAAGAGGGAGTTGCTCCCGAGCTCAATTCTCTTATGTTAGCTGTATGTATGAAGGGAAAGCTCTTAGTGATAGATAAGCTGATAGCAGAAGGAGACAATCACAATTCTTTTCCTTTTCAGTGCCATATAAATAGCTTCATTCCAGCCTTGGTTTTTATTTAGAGGCAGCATAACAGATTTCTCTGTTGTAGGCTAGACAAGTGTTTCTCAAACTGAATTTCATATTCCTTTATGGAAATAATTAACTACGCTCATTTTCTGTCATAAGAGTTTCTAGTCAAAATATGACCACTGTACCAATTCATTACAGTCAGAAGATTAGGACAAGAAAATTCTACTTTTAACAACAACAACAAATATTTAGTCAAGAATAATCACAGTGGAAAAATATGTTGTGATGCTTGTCATTTCTTTGTAGTTTAATTTAGTGATGAAAAAAGAGATTAACAGCACTGGAAAGAGTTATGCATGGGGGTGTGATGAGGAGTGTTAAGCACCCAAAACCGGGGGGGGGGGGAGAGAGAGAGAGAATCTGTATTCCTTGAACACACTGGTAGAAATACTGACATAGTTCACCATTCCACGCATGGGCCTTATATTGTGAGAAAGACTGAAAAATATGACACTAAAATGTGCTGCTTCACCTGATTACTACATTCGTACCTCAGAAGTTAAACGGAATCCGTTCTGGAAGTCCATTCGACTTCCAAAATGTTCGGAAACCAAGGAACTGCTTCCGATTGGCTGCAGGAAGCTCCTGCAGCCAATCAGAAGCCGCGGAACCCGCATCAGACGTTCGGGTTCCAAAGAACACTCGCAAACTGGAACACTCACTTCCAGGTTTGCAGCATTCGGGAGACAAAAGGTTTGACTCGCAAGGCGTTCGACTTCTGAGGTGCAACTGTACTGAGTAAAAACTGGATTTCCCAGTTTGGTTAGTTGCAGTTTGTCAAACGTCCTTACTTAAAGGGGTTGTCCTTGTCCTGAAAGGATATACTGTATCTCCTTCTATACTACATATTTGTAAATCAGACCTGCACAACTTGTGGCATATGGAAAACTCAGTTCACTAGCTACGTAGTGTAGTGATAACCCCCTCTGCTTTTGAAGATCGAGACTACAGCAACAAAAAGGTTTACTGAGCTCCAGGTAGACCACTGTATCAGGGCGTGTGAGCTACATTCAGCATGGTGGGTGGTAAATGTGCAGGCTGAGTCATCAAAATTCTTTGCATTGTTTCAACATACAGGTCCCTTCCAACATGAGGAGATGCCAACATACTCAGAGGTGCTGCAAGAAGTATGAGAAATATAACTGAAAAAGTGAAAAGGATACTTTCTATAGGTGAACATATGATTTAAAATACATCACCAGTTTTTGAACAATACATTTTTCATCAGCCACAGCAACCATATTGTTAAACACAATGTTTATTTATATCCCTCTTTTTCCTTCAGCATTTAAGAACCAGCTTGTATTTTCATACCTCACTAGCTGCAATTCTTATAAGAGTTTCCTCTCTTGCAATCGTTATTTAAATCAGACTTACAGATTAATTTTTTTAAAAAAAATTGAAAAATCTCACACAAGTGAGATATCCTGAGATGTACAAGTATGGGGCTTAAATATAAATATTACCGTAATCATTTCTCATTAACAATTAAAAGTTATAATCTGAAATTAGAAGGATTTCAGTGATGGTGAGCGCTATTTTCAGGGCTGGAACAAGGTTTCTTTTTAGAGAAACAGTTTTTTCAAGTTTAAAAATTTTTCATTGTATTTCTACACTGGATATTGCACCCTTAAACCGTGATCTGCTGTTATTGAAGCAAACATCTTCATTATGTTTTTTTTATTTAAAAAACCTCCTCAATGAAGGTTACACACATTACAGCCTTGTTCTGATACCTCTTATCCACAAGAGTATAATGCACAAAATTATAGCATTTTAAGATAGGTACTTACAATAGGTTATAAAGGTGACAGCTATTTTTTTGGTGTGTGTCACCTTCATAGCCCATCTTAAGAACATACCTTAACATGCTATAATTTTAGCACAAAGCCCATTGATATGAAAATGTGTTTCTTTCTTCTTCCTTTTCCCAGGGCACTTCATGATAAAAGCTCAATTTGAAAAGATACATCTTACAAAATTGAAGAGACATATTACCAGCTTAAGAATTTTTGTAAGCTTACTGATATCAGGGGAAAAGAACTAGGTGGTTAGGAATTTACTAACAACAGGGTAAATGTTGATAGTAGGAGAACAGGAGAAGGATTGGTTGGGGAAATCCTGAAAGGTTGCAAAAATGCATAAACTCACAAAATTTGCATGGTTGACTTATGGCAGACAACAGATGAAAGGATTTCAGGAATTAGTGGCTTCAACTGATTTAATTTATGAAAATCAGATATAAGTTGAATATTGACAAATATATAATGAACATGAATGGGTCCAAGAGCTCTTACATCGCTCTTGTAAGACATCTCTATATGCAGGGATTTTTTATTATTATTTTGTATTGAGGAGTATTCAATCATGTCAGTACCTACTCCATCTGCAGTCTGACAAAGCACAGTCTAGTTACAGGTATAAACATCAGCTGATGTTTGTGAGCACTATGCCATGAATAGTCAATATGGAAGAAATCAAGCACGTGGGATTTCACACACACACACACACACATGGCCGCAAGTACAAATCATGTCACTATTTATAAACAGATCGGCTAAATTAGAAGAACATGCATTTTTATATTTGGTGAAGTTCTTAGGATTGTTTTAGCATCACCATCGTATGAATGTGGTTGGTTTTTTTTTCAGAAGTAGCCCGGTCCCCACTATGTTCAGGGACATGGGACTGTAGCCTAGCAGAACAATCCTATGCATATTTACTTGGAAGTAAGTCCTATTACATTCCATGGTGCTTTGTCTCTAGTAACTGTGATTAGACTTGCAGTCTAAAACTAAAAATATTAAAATTTAAACAGATCACTCTCCAAGTAAGTAACATTTCTGTAATCTGGCCTGGGAGGAGGGCAGTAAGTGACTCCTGCTACGAAAGCTGAGGTTGCTGAACACACTCTTGGCCTGGGGTATTGTTTAGGAGATATGAGGGAACCGTTGCTGCTATTGATATTTTAAAAACTGCATCCTTATTATAGATTTTTTTTATTATTTATGTTGAAATTGTGCAATTTGATTGTGAATTTTTTTAATGTTTTACTTATTGTTTATGGCTACTTTTGTTTTACTGTAATTATGCACTCTTTTTTCATGTTTCATCTAGAGCATGATTTGAACTATGCAAAGACAACATACAAATAACATTATATATGGGTGTATGTATGTAAACTTCGGCAACCAAGTTTTGGACTATATATATGTTTGAAAGATTATAAAATTAAATTAAATTAAAAACCAACATAAAACTTCTTTTTGTGTCACAGTGATGTCCTCTTCTCCGGATATAAGATTTGCTTGTCTGGGAAAAATCGTATTTTAGAAAAGCAGCATTGTGAATTCTGAAAACAGTTTGTTTACTCTGCTGTTTCAAGTAGCACCCTGAGAAGGCAATTGTTAAGTACTGTACAATTAATACCTGTTTTATACCCTCCTCTTCTAACAGCAATGCCTAGAATAGAAACACTTGGCACTGAGTGGTGAATTGCAGTCCCCACCCCTGCTCTGTCTTTCATTACTTGAAATAGTCTGCAAACAGCTTGTAAATAGTCACACATGTGGGGAGTTCCCTTGGTGCAATGTGTGGCTATATGAAGCTAATATTTCAGCTGACTTTAATGCATAGACATGTGTCTTACCTGCTCATTTTATTGGACCATCTTTAAGCTATCTAATAAGGAAGGGGACTTCAAAGTATCAGACTGCTCTCAGTTCTATGGTAAGATAAACAAAAGGGTTTATGCATTTTTTTATTCTGAAGCACTGTTTTTGGTTGTGTTTGTTTGTTTACCTGCATTCTGAAGAGTCTCAATATTTTGCGGCCTAGTAGCAAGTTCTGCAACAGTCTGAACAAACTGCGTTCGGGCTCTTTGATACTGCTCAAAGACTGCAAAGAAGGAAGAAGGCAGAATAAGTGCATTTCAATGAGGGCTTCCTATCACAAGCCTTCACACATTAGATACAGGCCCAGATAAGCAGGAAATGTATTGTGACACCTTATAGAGTCTATAGATCAAAGAAAAGATGATGACACAAGCTGTCCTGAGCAAGAAGCAAAGGCTGTATTCCGAACCCTACTGGTAAACGGCATTTCCGTGCGCTGCTCTGGTTCCCCAGAAGTGGCTTAGTCATGCTGGCCACATAACCCGGAAAAAACTGTCTGCAGACAAACGTCGGCTCCCTCGGCCACTAAAGCGAGATGACTGCCGCAACCCCAGAGTCGCTCACAATTGGACCTAATGGTCAGGGGTCCCTTTACCTTTACTTACCTGTGAGTTAGCCCCACTGAATTCAACAAAACATATTCTCCTGCTTAAAGTTTATTTCCATAAACTTTTATAGATTGACTTTATGACTCAATGAGGCTTACGGATTAATGGGGGGAGGGGTTAGAAACCAAATTACAACAGTACATAATAGAATAAAATATAAAAACAGACAATTCATGGCAAGTAAACTCCAGTGAGTTCAGTAGCAAATACTCCTAGGAGGATTACTGTATTGCCTGTGTACACATTACCAGGACTACTCAGAAAGTCTCATTTAATTCAAGGAGGTTTACTCGCAGGTAAATGGAAGATTCTGTTGCGTGGGCGCGCTCCCCCCCCCTTTCCTTTCCTTTTCAAGAAACTGTAAAGCTCAGAAACCCCCCAGTACACAAAACCCAGCCTTAAAAATACCTTGCAAGACCTGCCTCTGACTCATGGCTCTTGCTGGTCCCCCACTTCCAAGAGCCTCGGCAGCGTCCCCGTGGGGTGGTGTCTCGCCCCCTGGATCCCCCCGCGGCCTTGAGGGGGTCTTGCTCCTCCGCTTCGCCTCTCCACTCAGAAACCCGAGCGGGTCCTGCAGCTCCACCTGCCCCTCGGGCTCCGCGCTTCCCCGTCTTCCTCCGGGGCCTTTTCAGTTTGGGCCGCGGTGTGTATCCTTCTCCTTGGCAACCGAACGGAAGCCGGCGCCATCAAGGGGCGGGAGGGAGGCCGCGGCCTGCGCCTCATTGTGACATCAGGCGGGCGCGGAGCGAGAGGGCCGGCCAGCCGGCGGCGCCTTGCGCTGGGCTCTCGCACGGAAAGGCCGGCGCAACGCGATCCTAACGCTGCGTTCCTTGAGCCCTTTTTCTCCCCCTCCCTCTGCGCTTCTCCAGCTCGTTGGGAAAGGCCGTCAGGCGACGTCCTTGCCGCTTGGATCTACAAAAAGAAAGTCTCTCCCTGCCAAGGTTGGCTGCGATCCTGGTTAGGCGTACACTAAGTACACCTGATGGTTGCATCTGAAGCAAGTGCGAGTCAGTGTTTGCCATTAAGGCCAATGGGAGGAGCTTGAACATAGGAACGGGGGGAAACCGCCTTATACCGAGTCAGACCATTTGGTCCATCTAGCTCCGCACTTGCCCACCTTGGCTGGCAGCGCCTCTCCAGACGGAGCTCCCTCTCCCAGAGATGCTGGGAATTGAACCAGGGACCTTCCTGCATAGAAAGCAATTGCCCAGGCATCGCTCTGGGTGTGCGGGTGCCGCTTGCAAGGAGGCACTGGGTAGAGTTTGGTCATGAGATTGGTTACTTGTGATCTTATTATGGAAGACTGTAGTGATGTGCCTTTAATGCGCTAATCCGCCTCGTCTGCGTTTGGAGACCTTGCTGCGCACTCTGCTCAGTAGTTCGCGCGCAGGTTTCTGCCCCCAGTTCCTTGCAACGAGATCCTCAGCCCCTCTTGGCTTCCTCTTCGTGTCTTAGTCCTCATTTAAAAACACAGCAGTGCCTTAAAAATGGCTAGTACTCGGAGCTGCCCTGGAAGGTAGGTCATTTTTTTAGACGGGTTTGAAATGAAAGACAGCGATTTTTCCTAGTGAGTGACCTGGCAACCGCTAAGCCGCTTTTCAGCGCAATCCTAACCATGCCTTCTCCGAAGACAGTTCTATTGGATTCAACAGGACTTACTTACTCCCCAGTAAGTAGAGTTAGGATTCCAGACTTGGTCCTGTTTAAGTTCAACTCTCTTTCCTTCCTAATACTGCAGTTCATTGTTGCGTGGATGCGATCCCCAGACCAGTTAAACCGAAGCATTTGGCTTTGATCGTGTCCTACGTGTATCGAAGGGCTAGATGGACAAAGTTGCAATAAAGTAATAAAAATGAACATCGACTTTGTTTTACCCATTCCCTTTTCTCTATTTCCCTTGTTTTCTTCCCTCCCCCCTCACTCACAAAAAGTCCCTCTCCACGTTTAGTAGTCGCCTCTATGTATTCAGTGGATGAAACCAAGGTGCTCGCTATTTAACTATTTGTAACTTTTTAATGCGCTTCCTATAGCAGATATACAATACCGTGCTGGGCTTGAGCTAGATGCGAAGTTTAAAGTAAACGCTCTTGTCGCGAATCAACAGGCATTGGCCTCTCCCTGGGGACGCTAGTTTACCCCTAACAGAGCTACAGTTCCCAGCACCCTTAACAAACTAGTTTCCTGGATTTTTTTTTACATTTTTAGAGGAGGTTTCTTTAAACTTATGTTGTGTGCACAGTGTCAGACTATCGAAGGGAAGATTCCCCACAACCCGAAACTCACTTTCGTGTGTTCCTCTCCTCTCCGATGCCAAAAATCCTTAAAAAAACAACTTCTAATGAATGAGTTTCTGTTCCTTCCAAGGATTTAAGCTAATAACACGGTTGTCCTTCTGAGTTTAATTTTAATTTTCCATTTATGTTGTGGATACTCCCCCGCCCCCATATGTGACATGAAAGGAAATATCAGTAAAAGAGCTTCTGCGGCAAGCCTCGCAAACTCTCTTGCTACTGTCACGCGAGGGCCACTTCACACGTTGTGCAGGAGGGAAGCGTATCCGACCATGCAGAGTTTTACATTCCCCGCCCCCCGCACTCAGGAACGTGTCTTGATAGAAGAACTACTCCGTGTGCATGACACCTGCGTTTTCTTTCTGGGTTGTGCCTGGCGGGTGTCGCTGCCGGCCAGGGCTGGAAGCAGGATGACGACCCGCAGATCCCGACCAAAAGTGGCTCCTGCCTGGTCAAATCCTCTGAGCCAAAGTTTGAGGCTAGCTGATCCTCTTCCAGCACTGGAATGAATGCCTTTGGGGTTCACATGCACCCCGCTCTCGGGATCTTGGGACTCTGAACCGTCCTTGAAAGCAGCGTGGCTTCTCTTCTCCCTTCGCCTCTGCTCAACTGGAATAGATAACTCTCAGGTCTTTCATATCCCTGTCCTGCTCCTCCCTCGTTAAAATATATGTTCATATGCTTGCTCGAATGACATTGTATGTTCCTTATGGGCTCCCAAGCTTCAGGGCAAGGAGCTGAGATCGGTTATAGCTGGCCACTTGCGCGCCCCTCCCGCAAAAAAAAAAAAAAACAACCCTCCATGGCAATGTATTCCTGTTATTGTGTAAGCTCTGTATCACCGCGTAACCTTGCCAAATGCAGTACAATTTCTCATACAATATCTTCAACTTGCCCCTGGTCGCCTTTCCATGGTAGAGTCTCTCCCTGAAATCAATAGGCAGCTGCATTGGACGGATTCAGAGTCTGTTGGTCTGTTGGTTCAGCATTGTCGACACTGACTGGCAGCGGCTCTCCTGAGTTTCAAATGGGATTTTTGTTCCCGCAGCAGCACTTGGGAGATGCCAGCAATTGAACCTTGGACTTTCCCCTCCCCACCAGCGTATAGTCTGCCGCTGAGCCACTCTCTCATGTTTCAGAGCAGGAGGCCGGGAGGATGTCAATTAAGGTCAAGCAGGCCGTCCAAGTTGGACTTCTGAGCCAAAGTCTCGCACTGAGTCCTCTCATTGGCTCGTAAATTCAGGAAAGAATCTGAGAGGCGGTGGGTGGAGTTTCCCCCCTTATGAAAGCATACAAAACATCCAGTTCGTATTTCACACGTAGGACCGCCCCCACCAAAAAAGTCCCTAGATTTAGCTGAAATCGAACCATCAGGTAGAACATTCTTTCATTCCACTACCAATGATGACCTACAAAAAAAAGGATACCTCTCTCCTCTTATTCCTACCTGAGACTCAGGTGTCCCTGCAAAACGCCACTGCGGCGCCTTTTGGCCTGCGCTAGTGTTATAAGCGTCACGTGGCAGGGCGAGAGCTTATCAAAAGTTTGAAAAAGAGGAGGGTGTGCTTCTCTTCAGACACCAAAGATCTGCCCTGTGCTAAGGAATGCGGGGGCTGCAGCGGCCACGTAGGATCGA
This sequence comes from Podarcis liolepis, assembly GCF_965112155.1. Taxonomy (NCBI): domain Eukaryota; kingdom Metazoa; phylum Chordata; class Lepidosauria; order Squamata; family Lacertidae; genus Podarcis; species Podarcis liolepis. The sequence goes on from NC_139563.1 coordinate 22,990,040, forward strand.
GGTCTGCTTTAACATCTCCTGTAGTCTGATGCCGGGCCCCGATTTAAAGGCTGCAATCTTATGCCCACTGAGTAAGCCCCATTAGGTGCTTCTGAGTAAATAATGCCCAGGGTCTGCACTGCACACAGTCCGGATCCACAGTAAAGCATAGCGTGAGGAGAGAGAGAGAGAGAGATCCCCGCCCACTTAGCTATTCAAAGTGTGGAGAGGCTGCTTTCAGATCCTGCAAAGGATTTTCCTGTCTGGCTGGGGTGGTTGGGTGGTTAGTGGCGACAACCCGCTTCTGCATCGGCGACGGAGGCCGCGAGGCTCCGCCTAGCCCCGAGGGGGCGGCGTGATCTGAGCGGCCTGCTCTGGGCCAAGCCGCGCCCGGCTCAACCCGGCAGTGAAGGCCCTGCAGGCTAGAGACAGGATCGGCCCGCCAGCCTGGCTCTCCGGGGGAGGAAGCAGAGCAGGCGCCCCGAGCAACCGCACAGCCCCACCTGCAGCCCCCAACTCCGATCGATCCTGGTGGAGCACGACCCCGCTGCACGTTTCCTCGGAAGTAAGTCCCAGCTAACCCCGAGGGACTTACTCCCGGGTAAACTAGCCTACGATTCCCGCTGCAGGGAGGAGGAGGCTGTGGCTGGTTTTGCAGCAAACGGCAAACCTCTTAACTTAAAAGACTCTGAACAGGGGTAGTCTAACCCTGTCTACTCGGAAGGGAGTTCTGTTGAATTAAGTGGTGCTTACTCTCAGGAAATACTGGAAGGGTCCCGTTTGGCATTTTAAGGATCGCAACCGCGCAGGATTCCTTCTCTCTACTGGTCAAAAAAAATCGGCGATGATCGCAGCTTCATAACAACATAACCCCCCCCCCCCCGGAAAAGTAAAACCCCTTATGGAAGTTCAGAGTCTACAGCAAGGATAACTCCTAGTTGCCTGCGGCGGGCAATGCGCATGCGCAGGGCGGAAGGATGCCTTTCATATTTAATAAAATCGCTTTCGCTTCCCTGAGGACGTGACGCGTCACATACCCAGCTGGTCCCGAGCGCCTTGGCGAGCACGTCGTAGACGTCTCTATGCGGCTGCGTCGGATGGGGGACGAGTCCCTTGGCCAGTCAGTTGCGTTGTTTTACGATCAATCTCAGGAATAAGACTTCCACATGCACAAACACACAAGTTGTAGTAAAAGTGGACTTTTTGCATTAAAAGGTAATGTTTCGGCACGCTACTGACATTAAGGACAAAAGCAATGATACATTGAAAGATATATTTGCACCATGTATTTAAAGCACATGGCTTCCCCCCCAAAAAAAAGAATATTGGGAACTGCAGTCCACCAAGGGTGCTGGGAATTGTAGCTCTGAGAGTAGTAAACGACAGTTCCCAGATGTTGGGGTGTGGGGAGTCATGTGTTTTAAATGCATGGTGTGCGCGCAGCTCTATCACCTATTTTATGGAATTAAAAATTAAAAATTTGCAGCCTTGCTCCCAAATAATACCGGGGTCGCTTTTATAAGCGTGCACCTGTTATTTGTCAGCCTGATAAAGTTCGATGCCATTATTCCCGAATAGCTCTTCTTAAAGTAGATGTCGGGGTAAATAGCTGGAAGGTTGCTGCAGCTAAGTCCACAAATCAGTTAAACGAATCAGTATCTGGATTAGACAGGTCCGACAGAGAACGCGGTCCGTGTTTCTGGGCTTGATTCTCAGTAATTTGTGGGACTCGTTTCCAAATTAATGTGGTGTCCCTCCACTAATTCAAGTTCTCACACTCAACTGCCTGGGAGAGCAGTTAATTTATTGGCCATGTTCTTAGGTGAAGGTTATCATTATTGTCCGTCATTTAACCTAGTACGAGTAAGACCAGTTTAAAAATGCAAGACTTGAACGTCAATCCGATATACCTGGAAATGAACTGTACTGACTCTCCCAAGGACGTGGAAACAGGATCTGTCTCTGAAAGGAAGGGATTTGTGCAACATGTCACAACAGATCTGGATAACCTATTTCTAAATAATGTTCTTCACTGAAGAGAGCTTTTAAGTTCCCACGCACACCATCATTAACACAGGGAATAGGTGGAAGAAAAATAATTAACATCTATGAGGTTTCTTCCCACGGTGGGGGCCCCACCAGGCCAAAGCATTTTAACTCTCATTTGTTCCAACGGGGGAGTCTTAATCTTCAATCCCGAACTCAGTTTTCCTGAGAGTCCCAAATGGCGCTTACTTTTAAGTAGACATGCATAGGATTGCACCATTAAGAATGTCCAGTTCACCTATTTACATAATTGGGCTTATTTAAAAACCCCTTACTGTATGCTTAGGATGGGAGGGGGGGCAGCCCGTGACGCTACTACTGTGACAAACTCTGATTCATAATTTAGTAGATCAAGGGATATAATCAAAGTTCTCATGTAGCATAATAGAAATTAAAAGTAAGGTGAAAAAATATCGGATGAATCCTAACATCAGCAGCACGCTCTGAAAGTTTCACAGCTATTCCAATTACATTATATATTTGCTAATAACTTTTTATAATAACACCTCAGTGTTTAATCTACTTAGTCCAGCCTCTGAGTATTTCAAACTACTACCAGAACATAAGCCCACAGTTTGAACACTTTTAAACATTTTCACTTTAGATAAGAACTTGCTTTGTGTAAATCTCAGGCAAAGTTACTTATCCTTTGAGGTTGAATGTTCCCCTCCAGCATCACGCTTGTACTGTTTAGAAGTCAAAGGAATTCTAAATATATGGAGAGGCAATTTTCACACCCAGATCATAAACGCTTTGCCTGGAAATAAACGCTTTGCCTGTCCTCCCCTTGATTCCCAGGGACACTTCTAAAAAGTTTTTGGAAGCATGTGTCGCAACGGGTTGCCGACGATGTTCTCTGTTCATATTGCCTTCGCATGCAAATAAAGAAGGCTCAAATTAGCCGTGTTCTCTTGCCAGACTGAGGCAGGCGGCGTTTCGGTTTCAAAAAAAGGATTAACTGTTTCTTTCTCGACAAAGAAAAGGGGACGTGAAACTGGTCTCACGAGGAAAGAGATGGATAATACTGCAGACAACAGTAGAACGGGACAAAACCCCTTGCTCCCATAGCAAACACTGTGAAGCGAAGTTCCATCGAAGTGAATGGGTCTGGCGCCCATTATTGTATGAGGAATCACACACGTGTGATACTTGTGCGTTGGTTCGCGCATACACAACTTGCTCACAACTTTTCGCCTAGAGACTCCATTGCTTAACCTAAAGCAGTGATGGAGAGCCTTTTCCTTTGTATTTCGTGCTCATCTTTAGTGTTTGATATTTCTGAAGGGTTCTGACGGTGGATGTGTCCCTTGGTAACAACTCACGAAGGAATTAATTTTCAGTATTAAAGGTCCTAGATCTAAAGCGCACAAACTTTGCTCCCTAAATCCAGCGGAGTGAGGGGAGTCTGTTTGAGTGCCTTGGATATTCAGATAGGGACACTCTCAAAGCACCCTCATAAAAAGGATTATAATTTATCGTAATTCCAAACGTGTTTACTCGGTAGTAAGTCATTTCGATTTCGAGGAGACTTACTCACGAGGAAGTACGGTTAGGATTGTAGTCAAAGTGTTCCAGGCTGGAGTCTTTTGCTAAGAATGGGTTTCCCGGTTAAGCAAGCCCTGGTGGAATGCCCTTGGTCGAATGGAGCCCAAGCAACAAACACGTCTCGGTTTAAATCAATCCTTAAATCGCCCTCATTCCAGCAGAACAACCTAATGTGTGATAGGACACAAATCAACTTTTAATTCGAACGCTTGTACTGCTTAGAAGTCCAAGGAATTCTAAATATATGGGAAAGATTAACGCCAACTCTTTCTGTGAGTCTCACACTGGCCTTGAAAATCACAATTAGACAGTGACCTATGAAATGCAACCGCACTCATCTTTACAACATCCCTGTAAGGTATGCTCCTTTTATTCCCAAATGTCATAAGGCGATCTGGCGAATCGGACAGCAGCGCCTAGTCTCAGACTTATCTACTTACCAGCAAGGGCGGAGTTGAGATTTGAACCTGTGAACAATTGGATATCAGCTCGTTGATTTGCCGGGGCATATCCAAGAACAAGAGCGTAGGAACACAGAGTTTAAGCACTTGACCTTTCAATAGGTGTACATCCAAATTCGTCAGCTGAATAGGGTTGCACTGTTCTACCCTTAAGAGAATTGATCCGGTTGGCGATTCACTCTCTGAATTGATATACAGTCAATCCGTGGGAATTTTAAGTGCTTCAAACTTAAAGCGATTGGCAAAATGGCAGGAGACCAAAATAGGAGGAGTGACGTTTAAGCATGTTCTAGATCAGTATGTTCGTTCCGTTTATGTCAGTGGCTTGATCTGGTTTCAATGTGGGACTCAGTTTCGGATTGGCTGTTGAATGCTGAGCAGAGAAGAAGAACCACAGACTTTGCTAAGTTTACAGCCCCACTGCTGCTGTTCTCAATTCTGGAGCAACCAACACACGTTCTAAACACACAAGCCAGACTCTATACGGGGGTAAGACTCTGCTTTGATTAATTCGAGCGACTATTCCTGGATTTCATAACAGATAATCAAATTCCTGCCCACCCATAAGCAGGCACTGAAAGGCTGAGAAAAGACATTTAACTACCACGATGGTGAGTAGAACCAGATTGCTAAAGAATTGGTTAATCTGGATTCAGGAGCTTCTGAGCAAGCTTTAGGGTTCTGCTCTGTTTTAAATTATTTTCGAGTCGTGCCCAGTTGGGCTGGCTGTCTTGGGAAACCCAATATTCTAGCCTGCGCACCAGGTTGGCTTTAGGAAACATTAACGCTCCTTAGCATTTATATGGCGCTTAAGGGTGTGCAAAGCACGCCACACGCCTCTCAAACAGGACAGCGCCACTCTCCCCCTATAGCTGAGGTTGAAATAACCGAGACATGCCGTAAACCCATGTGGTGAAGTAAAAACTGAACTGCTGGCCTCCTTGGTTGCATCCAGGCAAAGTAATCCGAAACTTATATCACCCCAAAGTAAGTTCAGTGCCGTTTATTCTCCAGATAAGTGGGCTTGGCATTGCAGCTTTAGTGTGGGCGCACACAGAGAAACGCGCACAGATGAAGGGGTCTGACGTGTGCAGCCCAATTTAAAATGGTCAAGGAGATAGCTGTGAATCTCTCGGAAATATTTGCAGCGATATCGTGCCTTGAGTGATTAGAAGGCAGTAGCTGTGATGGGGAGTGGGGGTGGGAAAAACAGATGGCGTTTTATTCTGTTCAGCCCACAGTTGGAAGGAAACTTTGATTACCTTTTGGTGTTTTTATTCCTACCGCACTATGTGGCTACAGTCCCCGGGGTCCTATCATGTGTTCTTTCTGGAAAATATTTGTTTACTTAAAAAAAAAATATGCACCACTTGATTGCAAACAACTCTCAAAGCAGTTTGCAAAATCGTGTGGGCAGATGGGGAATTCTTTCCCTATAATCCCTAGAATGGGGCGTCTATGTTGTTGGACCCCAGCTCCCTTCACACCTAGCCTGTATTCCTCCTCCTCCTCTTCTTCTTCTTCACTCTTTCCTCTAAGCCTGAGCTCAATAGTACATGGTTCTCTTCCTGCCCATTTAATCCCCACGACAACCCTGAAAGGTAGATTAGACGGAGGGTGAGTGACTGGCCCAAAGTCACTCAGTGGGCTACAGAGGCAAGTGGGTATTTGAACCCTGGTCCAACACTCTAGCTGCTGCTCCCCACTGCTTGTACACACGCATGGCCAATGGCCAGCGATGGTGGAAGTTGCAGCCCAACCACCGCTGACCGATAAAACGTGGGTTGCCTATCAGGCCTCCTAACAGGCTTGTTTATCTTGATCTGTCTGTGGGCCCACGGGGGAGAGCAGTTCACACAGGGAAGCGGTCGGCCCGATTCACGAGCATCTTGAGTCGGTGTATTTGGCTTTCAGGCAGCTTGCATATAGATCAACGCCAACAAATAAAAATGCACTTTACCTCGAAATAAGCTCTGCTGAAACGTAGGAGCTGACTCGCAAGTAAAGGTGCTTGCCATCCGAGTCGCTTCACTGGGAGCTGGTGGGTGGTTTGCGATGGGTGCCAACTTGGCACGAACCCAATAATTTGTTTCTTTGCTTAAAACAAGGACACTCGGCTTTGCCAGCGGGATGAGCCTCCCCCGACCCGCTTAAAGCGGCTTATGGGCCAATACTGAGTGGAAAGATGGGGTAGAAATTATACGAAGGAAGCCAGTTTGGATACCTGCTAGAATTGAACCCCACCAGTCCTGGACTGAAGTCCCTCCGCTGAGTGCCTTAGACTGAGAATGGCAGCCTGTATCGTGTGCTTTGGGTACTGTTGCTGCTCTGGTTTCCCAAAAACCACCAACGATAAAGTGTCCCCCCCCCCCCGTTGTTGGTGCATCCGAGCCAGAAGGTCATTGTTTTGCATTCGCTGAGGTAGATGCAACGTGCCTGGCAGGGCGCGCAATTTCTACAGCGCTGATTGAGACCTAAGTCCTAGCTGGCCTTGACTCCTCTGCTGAGTCACTCTTTCATTATAATGACTAGGCATTAGCTGCATGTGTAGGGTACGTGTGTATACTGTATATCATCATTGGTATCAATGGAACGGTGCGAGCTTCGTCTCGATTGTCCTTCTGGCACCCTTAAGCGAAAGAAAAGCCTCTCTCTCGACGCAAGGAGAATTGCAGCTTGGAGGAAGGGATAGCCAAGGAGGTCATGACCGGCTGGGATTGGGCGAGCTCAGAGCAGGGGTGGGCAGATTTTTCATCTGCGGGATCTATTTCTTTTTATTAGACCGCTTCCCAGCCATCAGCTGGAGAAAAAGGCAAAATAGTGGCTTAGGAAGGGAGCCGGCATGGGAGGGAGTCAGGTCCAGGATGTAGGAGAAGACGACATCTCAGCCAGGACGTTGGTTTTCCGCAGCAGTGACTGAGCTCCCAATCCTTCCACACAAAACTCCATTCCTGGTTTCCCCCCAAGCTTTCTTTGTTTTAGTAGCCTTGCGTTTTGGTTTTGGTTTTTTAGGGGAGGGGGAATTTGTTGCTTTTGTTAAAAAAGTGGGAATAGCCTTGGTGGTCGCTCAGAAATCTGCCAGTAGATTATTATTATTATTATTAAATTCTTTGTATTCCGCCCATCTGACTGGGTTACCCCAGCCACTCTAAGAGATTCCCAATGTACTAGAGATGTCCGTCTGTCTAGCTTTCCTGCTGACCGTCCAGAGATGGACTTAGTAAAACACCCCACGCAGTTCTCCATAGACAAAGGAGGTCGGAAGCTGAATTGAAGTGTGTTGTGGAGGCAAATTAGGCGTATTTCAGCGCTTCGAAATAAATATGAACCGGATCGGGGTGTCAGGCGCGTAAATCCAACGCTTCGACTGAACTGCGTTGTACAGATCGAGGTGTTCGTGTGATGGTACCCAACCCGATTCACCCACCTGGGGAAGCAGAATCACTTGTTGGCGTTTCTTTTGAAGTTAAACCTCGCTAGATCCGTATACAGTAATGGACGAGGGCTGTGCATTTAAACGCTGGACACGATCCAGTCCAGATTCAGCCCTACTGGTTTTAATGGGCAAGTGGTTAAAACTCTGCCATTTGCATCGGAGGGATTTAACGCTGAGATTAAGTTAAGCCCCCTTCGTTTTTCTTTCGAGTAAACCTGTTTAGGATGGGGTGTTAGTGAGTTTAATTTGGGCTGTTAGTGAGCAAGTTCTTGCTATTAGCAACTAACTACATACTGTTTAGTAAATTCGTTCTCGGAAGGGGGAAGAAGCACCCATTGGTCTGTTGATGAGTTATAGGAAACGGAAAGTACTGGGTGGGTGGGGGGAGGAAGAGGTAGTTGTCTGCGGTGCTGCAATGTTTCTTATAACAAGCAGGCGATGAACCATATTGGACCAGTTTCAAAGAGTGACAGTGACACGTCCGATGATGACGCTTCCAGGGAAGGCGAAGCTGAACGGCGTTTGTTAAAGGACTATCTGACCCGGAGCTCTGAGAGTGCTGGACTGTTTGTTACAAGTTTAACCAGCAGTAAGCCCTTACTCAGCAGTGAGCCCTGTTGAATTCAATGGGGCTTATTCCCAGGTAAGTGGGGTTAGGATCTCAGCCTAAAACTAATAAACATGCTGCACAACAATCCTTTGCCCTTGCATTTCTTTGAATTTAACCTTAGTTCAGTGGTTCTTAGTCCTGAGTGAAGGTGCAACCTCCACGTGTCTATCCAGAAGTATGTTTCATTAGGTTGGATGTGCATAGGATTCCCACCTTACTTTGAAGTCAGTCCCATTGAAACCAAGGAGGTTTACTTCCTAGTAAATTAGGTCAGAAGTGTGTTCAGTTCCCTAAGGTGACATTGTGTGTTTGTTTTGTTTTTGCCTTTTAATACTTTGATTCTAGAAACTGACGCTTCCAATGCTCTTTCAGAGCCGAACAACGCAAACCTATTCCTTAATACCATTGAGCTCAAGGGAGCTTGGCCTGGAGGTTTGGGCTGCGTTGACCTGCAAAACGATGGGAGAACGGTTCTCTTTTCAGGACTTTGCAGCCGAAGCCAGCTTTCCTTTCACGCACGGGCCTCTACGATGTTCTGTTTATAAATTCACAGTGAGTTTGCCCGTTTATTTTAAGCCCGTGTCAGTGGGTTCAAGGTAAACTTGGAAGCACCGATTTCCAAGACAGGGGACTTTGCGGTGAAAAGGTATTGCGGCGCTTGGCCTTCCTTCCAAATCCACGTGTTTGGGCTTGGAGTATAAAAACGACCAGAGATTACCATGGTATTTGCCTCCACATAATGTGTTGATGATCAAGGCGGCTGACAACACTTTACAAGCAATTTATTTTTTAGACAGATGGGTGTGTGTGTGTGTGTGTGTGTGTGTGTGTGTGTTTTCAGAACTGCTGGCTTTCCGGAGCCTCAAGCTGCCATTTGGCTTCTGTGATGGTTTCTGTAAACAAAGGACCGTAAAGGTACAATCCGATCTTCAACCTACTTGAAGACATCAAGGCCACAAACCTGGGCATTAACCCCACCACTGAGCACTGCGCGGCTTCTGATTAGGTATGCCTAGCGTACATTGCACGGAGCTGTTGCTGTAACAGTGCATGCCTATCCGGAAGTTCAATGGGTTCAATGGGATGTACTCCCAGGTAAGCGGGTAGGGTTTGCATCCTGAAAGTAAACCAAGTCGCCATTTGATACTTGACACTTCCAGCCGATCGTTCAGGTCGTACTAAATTTAAGGCGATATGGGCACAGCAAACCTATGGATTATTCTTCCCAAATAAATAAATAAAGGCATCAATAAACAATTGTTTATTCACAAGTAAGCCCCATAGCGTTCCATGAGGCTTACTCCCTGATGTTTAGGATTCCTAAGGCGTGCTCAGGATTTCGCCTTTTCCATAGAAGGAAGCTCCCTTGAGATCGAGGGGGGGGGGGTCTTCCCGCGAAGTCAACGGCTATTGGACATTCCCTGCCGTTTTCAAAGGTTTCTCTTCCAAGAGACTACGCTCTCGCGCGCGAGGTGGTTGCCAAGAGGGCATTCGCGCGATGACGGTGCGAGTAAGGGGAAGGAGTCAGAACCTAGCAGCTCCGATGTGGAGCGTCCTGGTTCCGTTCCAGCAAAGGCAGAAGACGCCACTGCAGAGCCGCAGGAGGGGAATCAGCCCGTGGTAACCGCGGGATGGCAGCTCGCTGCATTCCCAGGGTCCTCAGAGGGACGCCCTACGTTTGAGGAGGGGTGTTTGCCTCTCCGGAGGAAGGAAGAGAAGGGGATTCAGTTGCTCCCTCAGGATCCAAGAAGGCTGATTTACAAGACTGTGATCGACCGACCTTTTCTTATTTAGCCTTTACCACATCCATCCATCCATCCTGTTGGCTATGCACAGAAGACAATGCCAAAAGGAAATTTTCTCTTTTTCATGTGTGTAAGAACGAGGAGAGGAAAGCTCTCTCTCCCTACACGTAACCAAAGGCCCCCTTCCAGCCACCAGCCCCACCCCACCCCCGTCGCTTGAGCGGAGGATACAGGGAAACAATGAGGTGGCGGAGGCAGAGGCGCAGGGCTGGGGCAGAAGCGAAGCGGGAGCGCGCGAGCCGCAGCCACAGCAGCAGCAGCAGCAAATCGCTGGTGTGGTTGCTACTAGCAACACAGCGGCCCGGAGCACCTAAGCGGGGAGGTGGGGAGAGAGAGAGAGAGAGACGGGGGGGGGGAGGCGAGGAGGGCTCTGGGCCAGCCGGGCTCTGCTCCCAGAAGCCCCTCGCCTGGCCCAGGGGGGCTCCAGCCCCGGGGCAGCGCCGCCGCCTCCCCCAGGAAGGCTGCGGCTGGACAGTCGCTGCTGCTGGAGCCAGGATGCACTTTCTCGCCGCTCCGCCGGGTAGACAATGAAGAGCAAGATGGCAGATAGGAGGGGGGTACGTGGGTGCCTCTTCCTCACTGGCAGGGCGGAAAGGGATCGTGTCCTCTTGGCACAAGAAGACCACACCTTAGCGGGGTCCTTTTCGCGTGGGGAAAGGTCGAGGCTGGCACAAGCCCTGCTCCTATGGAGGGTTCCTTCAAAGGAAGGTCGTCCTGCTGGGCTCCAGGGGGCAAGGAAGGGTGCCTGGGATTTCGGCCCAAAAGTATGTGCGTTGAGTTAATATCCTGGCTGCTGCTGGATCAGATTTCTCTAGACCAGTATCTTCTTCCCAGCAGAGGCCAGCCGTATTCTTCCAAGACTCTGGCCAAGCAAAGAGTGAGGACCACGACCTCTCTTAGTTGTTTGTCCCTGTTTTCACCCGCTGCTTAAGAGGTATACTGCCTCTGCCCTCGGAGGTTCTATTCAACTGTCATAGCCAAATGCCAACTATCATTGCTGGGCCTATCTTCACCATCAGCCATGCTGGCTGAGACTGAGGGGCGTTGGAGTAGGACAATGTCTGGAGAGACAAGGGCTAACCTCTTTCAGCAAGACAGAAACATTTTTCGCACACTCTCCCCTTCCCACATAAGCGCGCCTTGAGGAGGGGCCTTGATCCGGGTCGGTTAACCCCTGATTTTAGTGGTTTGTGAATTGTAACCAGAGCTACACCTTACTAAGCGCCCAGAACTCATATCCTTGGTTTCCCATTCTAAATACACTTACTAGGGAGTGAGCTTCATGGATTGTAGTGACTGAGACTTCTCAGGAAGCCTCCCTCGGATTGCAGTGTTAGAAGCCGGGTGTCCTCCCTGTCCCGGGTGTCATCTCATATTCCTGCATGCTGGGATGATAATAAGGACAGGTCTACCTTACAGGGCTGTTATAAAGATTGTTGAACTGTAGCAATACGTTGAAATATAATTGAAACCCCTAAACACACTGTTTCAAATACGAAGTACAAGCCATTACAGTAAAGCCCCAAATCCTCCATCCACTGATTGACTGGAGGTTTTGAAAGGTGAAATCGTTGAGGGGAGGTGGGCAATTTATTTTAATTTGTTCATGAATTTTATTTTAGTTAGTTCGTGAATTTTATTTCAGTTAGATAGCCTCTCGGGGTAAGCCTCCCTCACAAGGCGGCTTACAATAAGAGAAGCAAAACCATCAAGATAATGTATATATCTCCAGAGTCGGTTTTTTATTATTTCAGGACATGTTGGCGAAGTTTCTTCGCTCATAAGGGAGCCCTTGAGTGCCTCGGGTGAGGCCTTAGCCCGGCTCTGTCGGCCCCCGTACCCACACCTCCCTCTTTACTGCTTACCATGGGCGTAGCCAAGGGGGGGCAGAGAGGGGCAGCTGCCCCCTAAATCGATAAAAATCAATAAAAAGTGCATAGCTAACTGAGGTTCTGCCCCCCCCAACAAAAATCCTGGCTACGCCCATGCTGCTTACCAGCCTTTCTAACAAATGGGGCTGAAAAGGAGGCGTGTGTATGTTATCTTTCTGGTTCTAAGCTGATTTGGGTGTTTGTTAGAAAGGAATCGGTGCGGAAAATAAAGCAAGTCACAGAGTCCTTTTATACACGTCTGCTCAATGTAACTCTTATTTAATCTCATAGGTATTAATTCTCAGGAAAGCGAATACAGGATTGCACCCTAAATAAATAAGGGAAGACCCTTGGTAGACCTCAGGAGGAGAGAAACCAAGGCGAGACGCAGAGCCGATTTACTCGGAAGTAAGGCCAGTTGAGCCCAGTGGGACTTAGTCCCTAGGCCTAGGAAGTTTGCACAGAGTTGCAGAAGTGTAGCATTTTGGAAGGCTCGCCCGGATCCCCATTCCCACCTCGCCGGTCTGGGAGGCTCGCGCAGCCCCTAAGGAGGCTGTGCTGCTCCCTCCTCCGTCCGACGCGGATCCTGCTTGCCATTTACAGCGAGGCCCAACAGAGAAGTGGTGAAAGTTCAAAATGTCAGTGCTGAAGGAAATGTCACTGATGGCTCCTCTCCGCAAAAGGTCAAAACCTGAGAAGAAAAGAGCATTTCTCTCCATCCTGGGACTGCCAGCCGTTCCCCTTCAACAACGCCGAGCTCTTCGAAAGCTACAAACAAGGTTCTGGTTATGAATGCTGTTTCTATCCACCCTTACCTTTCGGAGTATCGCCATGCCTTCATTTTGTTTAATCTTAACAACAACCATGTGAGGTTGTTTAGGCTGAGAGAGGGGATTCGCTCGAGGTCTTTAGCCCAATATTCTGTCCACGACACCCCACCGGATTTTGGTATAGCCACCACGCACATTGGGTGCCCTATTGAAATCGAATGGGACTGAGCTCCAATGGATGAATTTAGCACCAGCGTGGGAACCCCGGCTCTGTACAGTTTTAATATACTGTTTATCCTACTAGCGTGGCCAAAGGCAGGGCTCTTACACCTTTAATTATGTTGCCACCTAAGCTCTGCCTTCTGAAATTTGCAACTATGAAAGGCGGAAGGACAGTCTTCTCCATCTGATCGCCCTCGGCTCCCCGCCCGCAGATTTAAGGCTTGCCCAACCTCTCCGGTAGTACCATCAACGGATCGAAATACAATAGGAAAAGTGATCCGCGTTGCTTCTTCACATCTTCAAGCCGGGAAAAGATTATCGCCTTGACTTCCCGCGCAAGAACTATCCAGAAGAGGATGAGGGAAGGATCCTCTTCTTCAAAAGGTCCGGGGGCTGTAGCCCTCACAGGGTTTCGGGGCTAAGCAGTGCCCCCACTCAAGGATCCACTCGAGCCTAATGGTTAGACTCTAATTCGTTAGAGTGTTGGACTAGGACCTGGGAGACAAGGGCTCAGCCATGAAGCACACTTGGGTGACCTTGGGCCAGTCACCATCTCTTAGCCTAACCTCCCTCACAGGGATGTTGTGAGGATGAAATGGGAAGGAGCAGAAGAACCATGTGCACCACCTCGAGCTCCTTGGAAGAAAAAAGGTGGTATATAAATGTAAAAATAAATAATAATAATAATAATAAATCCTTAACTTTGCAGGTCCGTTTGCTTCAACTGGGTCTCACCAAAGACCTCAGGAACCCACCTTTGTCTGGAGCACGTTCTCGCGCCGCGCAGCGCCGGAGCAGTTAATGGGTTCCTAGGGAACGCTTTTCAAGAAGATCAAACCTATGGATTCTTAAGAAAACCAGCCCTGAGTGCTCACTAGAAGGACAGATCCTGAAGCTGAGGCTCATGAGAAGAGAAGACTCCCTGGGAAAGACCCTGATGTTGGGAAAGATGGAGGGCACAAGGAGAAGGGGACGACAGAGGACGAGATGGCTGGACAGTGTTCTCGAAGCTACCAGCATGAGTTTGACCAAACTGCGGGAGGCAGTGGAAGACAGAAGTGCCTGGCGTGCTCTGGTCCATGGGGTCATGAAGAGTCCGACACGACTAAACGACTAAACAACAACAACAGGGGACGCTTCGCCAAGCAACGGACCTGCCTTGTCCCACGCGAAGGAGATGCGCATCTGAGCAGCTCCAAACGCCGAAAGACCACAGAGCTTTTCTTTCCCATCTGGGAGCTGGGATAATTTCCTGGCAGACGAAGCAGGGAACTTCCTGGGCTTTTCTTGAGTTTTTGAAGCGCTTCTCGAGAACCTGAAGGCAGCAGGAAGGCTGAAGCAAGCCAGGAGATCTAGATCTGGTGTTTTAACCCCGCGCAAATTTGCTCTCGACGGACAGATTTCCCTCCTCTTCCACCATGAGAGCGACCTTTTTTGCCTTCTCCTCTCGGATCCTAAACCTAAGTCGGAAGAGAATCCGGCTGGGGGTAGGAGGGAAAATGCTAGCACAATATGGCTAGGTTTCAGATAATAATGAAATTATTAATAGTAATAATACCTAAATATGTGTGCCTGGTGCCCTGTGTGCCTGACGGACCAACGTGGTTTTGGATCAAGGGTTGCTCTCAAAGGTTGTTCTCTAGGTGGAGGGCAAATTGCTTGGAACTGGGTGGAAATGGTAGGAACGCCATAAATTTCCGCGCCCCTTTGCAGCTACAGGGGAGCAATACATTGAGCTGAGCCTTTGCAGATCTGAGAGGTGAGGCGTTTGTGGGCCTCCAGGCGCTGATGGACACCAGCTCCCACCAGCCCCGGCAGCATGGCCAGTGGTCAGCTCTGATGAGACTTGTAGTCCAGCAAAATCCGGAGGGCCACGCGTCCCTCCTCCTCGGCCCTGCAATCCGAGAGGGAAAAGGACTGAAGGGACCATACTCCACTGGAAGGTAATGTGTGCCTTGCTTGTCAGCGGGAGACGCCTCAGCTCACCTTGTAAGTCCGCCACGAAAAGGGAGATGTTCCTGGCAGCCCCAGCTGGGTGGCAAAGCGGTGCTAGCCGGAAGGGGCGAGAGGATAATAGCTAAAAGGCAGATCTGTCCATAGAAGGAAGGGGATGGAGAGAAAGAGAATTGCTTGTCTTCCATATACAGCTTATTTGTCCACGGTCGTAGCTTTTGCCTGTGACAGCAATTGCTAAGTAGGGTTTGTGGTCGAAGCCATCCTTGCAGCAGAGACTCCCGTTTCCTTGAAGCTGTGCTGATTTTAGGGGCAAGTTCGCTTCGTGGGGCGCAAGTACTTTAGCAGGGCAGCTCTAGCAGGGCAACTCGCAAGGAGCCGCGCACAGGATCGCTCCCTGGCCCTCTTTCCTAAGTGAGGCTTACACCGCAGTGCTAAAGACAGTTACTCAGAAGTAAATTCCATTGGACACAGAGGCCTTGCTCCTTAGTAAAATTATTTGGAATGGTAGAAATTATTATTATTATTATTATTATTATTATTATTATTATTATTATTATTATTTGGCCAGGCCCTAGTCTATACTTCGAATTCAAACCCGGACTGGGTTTAACCTTACCCCCTTCTCTTTACACCTGAGAATTCTGACTTGGCCCCATCTCCTCTTGTCTTGTATCAGCTGGAGTTGGCTTCATTTCTAAGGTGGTGGGGGGGGAAGCCTGGTGGGATGATACAGCTGCCAGAAAACCAGAATCCACTCCGCTGTCCGCCCTCTCTAATATCTCCCCGGGGCACCTCTCAGGCCTCCCCCCACCCCACCCCGGGTCCGCTTCCCGCCAGGCAGCAGCGCGTCGACCCAGTTTCGAAATTTGGCGGCGGGAGGGCGCCCAATGGGGGCGGGGAGCTGGGCTGCGGCCGAGTGCGCAGGCGCAAGATGGCTCCTGCTTCTCAGAGGCGCGGAGGTAGAGCGGCTGAGCTGCCTTCTCCGACCCGAGGGAGGGAGGCGGGGAAGGGGAGCGAGAGGCCGCGGGCATTTCTGCCTCGAGCTCCCTTCTTCGCACGCCTGGAAAAGCGAAAAGACGAGCCAAGGACCTGGGGAGACCCGACATGGGCGCAGCCAAGGGGGGGCGGGCAGAGAGGGGCAGCTGCCCCCCGCTAAATCAATAAAAATAAATAAAAATACATAGCAAATTGAGGTTCTGCCTCCCCCCCAAGATCCTGGCTACGCCCAGGAGCCCCGGGGAGCCTCTCCAAAGCGGGGCTCTTTTGCAAAGCGAACTGGGGAGCAGCAACAGGAAGGGGATCCCTGGAGAGAATCCGTTTCTTTCCCATTCGGTGGAAACGCCTCTTGTTCCTCCTCCTCCAGCTGCTGCTTCATCCAGCGGGGAAAGAAAGGGCGACTAGGCTTGCAATCCTATGCACACTTGGATGGGGCGCACTCTCCGAAGCACAGCGCTATGGTTCAGTTGCAGCGCAACCCTTAACCATGCCTACTCAGAAGGAAACGCTGCTTAATTCAATGGGGTTTACTCCTTGGTGAGCGGAGCAAACAGCCTTCTTGTCTTTTTATTCTGTTCGTTCTTGATTCCTTCCCGTTCCTTTGATGTCTCCTTCCTTTCTTTGGCCATATTCGCCTTTTCTTCTCTCTCTCTCAAGAAAAATAATAAATAGAGCCCGGATCCCGTTCTCCTCTCTTGGGCTTGTTTGCAGCGCAGGCGGTTGCGCCCTCCTTTGCTCTCCCTGGTCCCAGCCTTTTGCTGGAGGATAGCGGCTGAGTGTTGGCACCTCAAGGTCCAGCGAGGTCGGAGGATGCGACTGGTAAGCCCAGAAGCATCCCGAGATGAGGAGGGAGGACGCACAGTTCTTGCTTGCTGGATTAAGTGCCTCTTGGAAGCACACGGCTTGAAGCCGCCTCCTGCTCGGTTTCAGAGGCAATCCGCGCGGGGAACTGAAAAGAGACAGAGGGAAGGTAATACTGTAATAAAATAAACAGCTGGGAAGTAACTCCTGTCGAATTCAAGCAGGGCTTAACTCCCAGGTAAGCAGCCTGAAGGCATCCAGCGTAGGAGCGAGTTTGCGTTGCGAATTGACAGCGCAAACGAGAGAGATCAACAGTCTTCGCGGAGCAGACGCTTGAAGCTCACGTCGAAAGAGTGAAACCGTCCCAAGGTTGGCAGAAGAAGCAGCTAAGTGGCCGAGCTGCGCCTTGCTCAGCTTGCCCTGGATGCTGGCACCAGACTCAGACAGCCGAATTCCTGCCCGGGTTCGGCTGGTGGCTGAACTCGGAACTGCAAGCAAAGTGAGCTCTTTCTTCCATTCTTCCGTGCGGAAAGCGAGCGCAGAGGTGGTGGTTGGAATTTGGGGAAGGAACGCAAATAACGCACGAAGGAGAGAACTCGTGTACGTGGATCAACAAGATTCAAGGATCCCAGTGGCGAGCTACAGATACAGGATCTCTTTCACAGATCCACCTTCTAAAGTGAATTGTAAATCCTCGCCGCAGAGAATCTCCTGCGTGTAAACGGAGTGGGTGGGGTGGGGGTGGGGAAACGTCTGGACAAGTCGGACTGGGCAGCCGCACGAATCCCCGAAAGAACAGAACGAAGCAGAAGCATCCGCGAGGGAAGGGGGAACGTTGCGCGCATTCTCTGGTCGTTAGTTCTCCCGCCGGTCCGATGATTAATAAGCAGCTCTCTCCTCGCTTTTCCGGATCTGTCGGGAAAGCTCCGCGTTACTGTCCAAGTGGGACGCCAGCTAAAAGCCTGGCCGGTGCGATGGCGCGACGGCTGAGTCCCAATCCGAAGGGTGGTGGTGCTAATAGAGCCTTGCAACACTGCAGCCCAATATCGGAGGAAGCAAACTCTCTTTCGCAAGGGGAACCTATTTGTAGTTCGTAGGACAGATTTTTCTTCCTAGTTTATAAAGCGCGTTTAATGTGCGGTCTTCATAGTTCTTGAAACAACCACGCCGGTTTTTCAAACGACCAGATCTTTGCTGCGCCTATTTTACGGAGAAAAATAAGACGTCGCCAAGAACAGTCAAGGTTGAAGCTTAAGGTCCAAAAAAGAGGCCAGAGGCGCCAGGCCTGCAAGTCCTAAGTTCTGAGCAGTATGGCCTGCGGCCCCCACTGAACTCGGAGGTGTGGGGCTTTACTCATTAGTGAAGTGAAATACACTCTGCACATGTTCAGAAACACTTAGATAAGACACACGGTTCAGGACTGGCTTCCTTTCCCTCTCTGAATATTGTGCAGCACTGATGCCTTCCAAGCTAACATGCGTTACTGTGCTTCAGTTCGTAGGTTTACTCAAAGTAAAACCAGCCCTCCGTTTTGGTAAAGCCAGCAATGAATTGCGCAGCCGCTGTTCGCTTTTAGAGCTCCCTCGGCTTGGAAACCTTTTGTATGTAGGGCAAGTCAGTGAGCGATGCAGCGTGGAATTCTCTTTGCTTCTTGGATTCCCTTTTAAATTATTATTACTCCCAACAGTTTAACACAGCATTGGAGTTTGTATTCTGAGAAACAGGCTTACAGGGCCACCAGGTGCATGTCTGCTCAGAAGTAAGTCCCACTGAGTTCAATGGGGATTACTCTGAGGTAAGTGAGGATAGGACTGCAGTCTTGCACAAGGGTAAAGTTATACTGCACCTCACCAGCTATAAACAAGTCCCCCCCCCCCCGCCCATCACCTGCGTGTTGGGGCGTCCTGAGAAAACCTTGGGAAATCCAATATTAATAATAGACTTTGATGGAAAGTAGCGCGATCCTAACCGCTACTAATACAGTTAATCCCATCCTGTTTGTATTATTATTATTATTATTATTATTATACCGCCCTTCATCCGAGGATCACAAGGCGGATTACAATATCAAATGGGAGTTCCGCGTGATCGCTCTTAGGATCCGGGAGGCAGCAGTAATCACCCGCTTTTACAGCCACCTCGAACATTATTAAAAGGAAGAACAACTATGAGGTTTGTGACGACTTGAAAGGCTAGCACATTTATTGTGCCACAATGAGCTTGTGTGGAACAGAATCCACGTCATCCACTTGCTTCTGATGAAACCGACGTTACTCCACGAAAGTTCATAGCTTATTATGTCATAATAAAACTCTGAAGTCTTCTTCTTAGACTCTCCGTCGGTGTTTCAGCAACCACCATGACCAGGCACCCATCTGGAAATCCTTTCAAAACCGTGTTCTTTTTCTTAAGGTGTACTCACGGTATAAAAGGAAGATAAAATGTTCACCATGACTCCAGTAACCCGGCGAGAGGGCAGGTTCAGGCAGTGACCCTCAAAGCACTGCGATGGAAGCAGGTTTCATTGAAATGAATGGGACTCGCTCCCAGTTAAACGTGCTTGTCACTTATTTTCGTAGAATTAGCAATACCAATACAGTATCAGTTCAGTTTCAAAATATAGCAGCGTTTGCCGTGATTGAACTGGAACCAAATTGCGCAAACTTGGTTTGATTTATCTGCAGTTCAGAACTTTGGGTTCAACATTGGCCTTTGTGATAATTATTCGATCTTCTTATAGTTGGTTGAAGTTATTTTTTTACCTTTTTTTTCTCCTTTGAAAAACAGTCAGTTGAGGATTTTCTCAGAACTAATCCAAAGCAGGAAAAAGATTTGTTATAACACAGCTACTTTAATTCCTTTCACTGTTAGTGAGATGGAATTCTGACAGAAGCGACTAATACAGTCTATTGACTGTATGTGAGTTAATTAATGTGCATGAATTTAGACCTAATTTACCTCTCTAAGATACTTTATTGTGAAACAATAAGGGAACAGGGATGTGTGTGTCTATGTGTTTTCCCTGGAAGCTGTTCTGATTCATGAGAGGAACCTTATTCTCTCAAACTGTATTTTATATCATCATTGGAAACACGCACTTCCCCCTTTTAGAATCTCTTTTTGGATTGGTTTGATCTGCCCAACTAAAAATTTATTCGGCTACCTAAAACTGATTTTGTGCTTGTGACTACGTCTATCACGAAAAAAGAATTAGTCTGAAAGAGACATTACTTCAAAGTATATATCTCACATTTACATTAGCAGCTGAAGGACTACAATCCAAACTACTTTTACCAGGAAGGAAGGAAATATCTTTGCTTTCCATTGATCTTTGGCGCTATCTCCCAGGAAAGCGTGTATATAGGACTGCAAGCTTCATAGGTTGCAAGTTCCATTTAGTTAAGCTGAATGTTAAACTTTAAGTGTTAAATCCGGTGAACATGATCTCCGGATCTCTTTTTGGAGGCATTCGAAAGTTAATAATACCCTTAAACATTGACTATATAACGTCACAAGAAGTAGCAACGGGGTATATGCAAAAGTAATGATTTAATGACCGTAAGCAAGACAAAGCAATAGAATTTGTGCTTCTTTCGCAGACTGGAGACAATGAAATGTTTAGCTACAATTTCCCCGTACAAACATGAAAACAATAGTCATATAGGATAACCACCCTCACGAATGCGTAACTGGTGAGTGAAGAACACACACGCACGCACACACACACACACACAACGTTTGACCAAAAGCAAAGCACAAACTGAAGAGTATTTGGGGGCTCTTCACAACGCTTAACTTTTAAAACAGTCCTTCTTTTCCCAAACGCAACGCCTTCAGAGGCCCGCCTTGAAGAAGGGATTCCCCGCAGCTTATTGGAAATATCAGAGTACCTGTTCATTTTTAACCAAATTAGTACTGTACCATATACATACATACAGATATATATATATTAAAACAAATTTAGACTAAAAGCCTTCATCCAGCAACTTGCTGATTTCTTAAGAAAGAACAACTTAATCAAATAGATTCCCGCATATTTTATGGCTTCTTGTGTGATTTCCTGTGCTTTTTTATATTTTAAGGGTGGAAACACAAACCCATCACACCAAATAATAAAATTTAATGAAATATTTAATGCGCCCTAGTGTTCCTGGCGTCGCCTCCTGCTCTCCTGAATCCTTTCCCACTGCACCGTTGGAACAATGAATCACATTCTGTAAAAAGTAAGAAATGAAAGGAAATACTACTTGGAACCAAGACAAAGCCCGTAAAACCCTTTCGAGATGGCCAATTGCTTCCGGGTTAACCGCGGCTTGAGCTTGCTCCCTGCGACCCCGCAGCCTTCAGGCGTCACTAGGGGGGAAAGCTGGTATCTGCGTCGTCAGCAAGGAGCTAAGAAGAGGCGTCACCAAGGGCCGAGCTAGCCAGGGAAACGGAACCACCGCGTCGAGAGGGCGAGAAACACAATATTCTCTTTATAATATTTATAAATATATCATACAATACTGCTTCCTGTTTTGTCAAATAAGAACGTGGCAATGTTGCACAAATGCAAAATGCCACCTGATTCTTACCCTCCAAAAAAATGTGATTCCCACCCCCCTCGTTTGTTTTTCATTCTTTAAACAAGCCAGTAAAATAAACGGCAATACCCGCCTTCAGGCATACAGGTTGTAAAAAGTGAAATAGTATATTTTTTTCTTGTTCTGTGGTTTTTCTTTTCTCGCCCCCCTCCTTCCCCCAGTTATTAAATCCTTTCTGTGCTGCAGTAGGCAAGTTATGGGTGAAACACTTTAAAAAAAAGAAAATCAAAGAAAATAAAACTGGCTAATAAAGCAGGAAATTGTTGTTCACAGTGACATGGCTACATAGATGCATAGTTCTTCTATGCGTTTTTTTTTTCTCCAATCCGGTTTTGTTGAAGATTATGAAGATGTGGGGTGGCGGGGAAATCCACTTGCTTTCCGCAGTTTTACAAAACAGTGAAATAACGATTAACAACGGAGATCTTAAACGTAGAAGTTAGTCTGGATTAGCAAAAAACTAGATCCCATTATTGATATGCATCCATTTTCCAGAGAATCCCGTCCAAACCACGAAGGATGTGGCAAAAACCAAAAAGCATTCCTCTTCCTCTATAGTTTATCCGGGTTTATAGCGTTGCTAGTCCTTAAGAAACTCCTCTCCTCCTTCTCCTCTTTCTAAATCCACGGAGACGCTCATAGCTCAAATCCCCCCGTTTTCACAACAGCCCGAGGTTCGTTTTAATATCCAAAAGTTCCCATATCTAAGGTTCGTGTGGGAGGTTCCGCTGATCGTCCCTCTCCCTTCTTAAAGCAATTCGGAGGACAGTCACACGGCGGGATAGCATCTAGAAAGCTGAGTGGCACGGAGAGAAGGAGACGGGACAGGACAGAGCAGGTCTAAAAGAGACGGTGGAGATTTTGGAGTCCCAGAGGCGCTCGGCGCATCAGCCCGAAGACGTGGCAGAAGAGCCGTTGACCGAGGCTTTCCGGGCTCTGTTGCTGAAGGAGGGGTGGTGGTTGCTGCTGCCGCCGCTGGTTCCGTTCATAGTACTAGAGATGTGCGGGAACTGGGGGTGCGGGGACTGCACCGGGGTGCCGGGGCTGAGCAAACAGGAGGAGGTGGAGGGCGGGCCGCCTCCCGCGGGACTGCTCGCCTTCTCGCTCCCAGAGTCACTTTCCAGCTCGCCGCTGTGGTTCAGCCCATCCTGCTGGTGGCAGCCGATCTTCATCCTCTTGCAAGTTGGTCGCACCCGGTACTTCAAAGGGAGGGGGCCGTTCTGCAAGGAAAAATAAATAAAATAAGAGGAGGACGTCCTCAGACTAGGCGCTTCTTTCCCATCGGTCCGCCACCTCGCTCCAGGCAGGGGCTTCCAAGCCTTCCCCCCTGCACTATTTACCCTTCTCCAGGTGTAAATATAGGCAATATCCATGAGCGTGTAGTAGTCCTTCAAGGGCTCCTCTTCATACATGACGTCGATCTAGGGGGAGAGATGCAATTGAGCTTCGTTTTACACGGGTGGGGAGGAAGCGACGGCATCAACGTGCACGCCAAAGAAATATCCACCTGGCTCCAAATTTAAATGAGTTAAGCCCATTGACCTAAATTAATCAAAGATTTAAATCCAGGTACTTAGACTTACATTTGTTGGGAAGGAGGAATTTATCTTTCCTGAGTCCTAGGCTTTAATGGGATTGCTGATCGGCCCTTAAGGAGCCAATACTTCAAGTATTTTATTTAAGGGTTTTGGTGATTGCTGTGTTGTTTTTTTATAACCCAGACGCAAAAGCCATTAGGCAAAGGCTTATTGAGCAACCTTAGCATGAAAACGACTGTCTAAATGCTGCTCAGGCTCTGATCTTTCAAGGACAAAGCAACCTGTGATCTGACAGCACAGAGCAAAACACTGGGGGATACTTATCTGATTCTCCGGTTTCTGAAAATAGAGGACTACATTAACAACTTGTTTTATGTATATAAACCAAAGCAAACCACTAGCTAACATGGTACACTGTGTTGCTTAGTAAGTTTGTGGCAATACATTTTTAAGTAAAAAGCATTCATTTAAATTAAATGCCAGGAGCCCAGATTTTACTGGAACTTCTACCACTATCACCCCTTTAATAAACAAAAGATGTACCTGAAAAGTATTGGGTATGTCCATTTTGCTCCTGAGAAACTTTCTCAGATGCATTACAGTCATAGCTGCAGGGCAGCGCAAATATCTTTTGTCATTCACCTGGGAAGGGTGTTTGATTAGGGGAAAAAAATAAGGCATATAGTTAAGAATTCAGTGTAAATGTAGTAGAGATACATAAGCATAGCTGGAAACTAGAAGCTAATTGCTAAATCAAAATAACAAAAATGCAGAACAGTTAATAAGGAGAGTCAAAATGTAGTAGCACACATTTTCCAGGGTTTGTTTGCAATATATGACAAGTTTCCTTCTCAAAAAAAATTTGGGTAAAGAAAACTAGAAGGAAACAAAAGTTTTTGGACCATCAATCAGTTCCCTTTTAATTTTAGTTGCCAAGAAGAAACAATAAATGTCTGTACAATAGCTGCCTGCAGTGTTAATTTCTTTAGGGGGATAAAAATAACTATTAATCTAGCTGGGGCAAACAAATAATCTAAACTACTTTCTAAAGAAGGGATCTGTTAAATTCCAAAGAAAGTAAAAGTTATTTACCTCCTCTTTGGGTTTCTCTTTCTCTTTATTTCCTTTCCGTTCCAGTCTGGGAAGAAGAGTGATACAATTATAACAAAGAAGAGCTATCTAAGAATGTGCAGATAAAAGTAAATTATTGTGTTCACAACTTGCCTATTTTGGTCGAAGAACTCTATGGATAAGCTTATTATCTCATCATCTGTTATAATCCTTTTGTCTTCATCTGCAACTTCACCCCTGTCTTCATTAGAGCCATTGGCAGCTGCACAGAAATTTCCACAGTCATTTACATCTTTAAATTCGAATGAGAACAAACCTCATCAAGAGGGGAATCTCTCTCACAGCTAAGATTATTTCTGCAAATACTGAGATAACTCTCTGTAGCATGTATTAAAAACCTTTAAATTAATTATGCCGTATTTTGTCACTGAAATGTTAGGGGAATAATAGATGGGGAAATGTTTTAACAACCTAAGCTTTTGAGTAAGAGGACAGTTTTATGTCTACAAAAGAAAGATATTGAAGCTTTTACCATCAGCAGACGGATGAGCAGCGTAAAAGTCTCTTCTTCTTTTCATTTCATCTGAGTGAGAACACACATTTGTCATTTAGTATACTCTGGCTTTCATACAAGATAGTGCTCGTGGTGGTCACTTAATCTAAGAAGGGCTTACTTACTTTTGAAAAGGCCTGGCACTAACTTGTAGACAATGTCTTGGAGAGTTTTATCAGATCTGAAATATAAAATCCCAGGACACTCAAATTTAGAAGGGTGCCAGTATTAAAATCCAAACTGCACCTCACTTTCCAAAGCAAAGAAAGAGTATTTTCTAACAGATTCAAATGGTCAGCCCAAAGTCCCGCAACATTTAAAAATAGTTTAGACAGAAGTCTTTTACACCAGATACTTATCTGCCTAGGTGGGAAACAATTCTGTCTACGGAAACCTACTTGCCACAGTGTTACTGTCTAAAATGCATGCAGCTAATCAAGAGACGCCATCCCTAAACAGCAAAGGGCGATGCAGCTAAGTAAGGAGGACTTCTGAAATGAATCTAACTTTTGCCTTTCTCCACCAGCACAATATATGAGTGGGATGGGTTAGCTGGAACTGACAATAATTAGCAGTTTGGTCAGGCAAGGCAAGAATAAAGTACGTATCCATAAACATATAAGAAGCTGGGGTTTGGGTTTGGAGGGAATTCAAGGAGCGACAGGACTTAAATGCCTGCTCCCCCTTCACACATGAACTTCAGTTTGCAAACTGACATCTCCAGCCAGATCCCAACGTGTGATGAAGAGGTGGCAATCCAAAGAAGCGCGCAAGCGACGCTACCCTCTGAACTTATCACCTGAAATGAAACACAGCAGTTCAGTTGTCTCTCGCCTACCTTATATTTAAAAGGGGTCTGGTTTTGTGAACTTGGACATCGCAAATAGGGCAATACTTGCTGGTCTCCAAGTAGCGCACGATGCACGTCTTACAAACTATAAGAAAATAGAGAGAGAGAGAGAGAGAGAGAGAGAGAGAGAGAGAGAGAGAGAGAGAAAAGAAGAGGCAAGATTTTGGTCAAGGCGAGGTTTCCAGCTATTAAAAGAAGTAACGAGACTTTTCTAAACCCGGAGCCACCAAGCAAAGGTAACCATTATTTGGATAGGGGGCCAAATCTCGAAGGAGCTGCAAAGAGCCGGAGGGAGTCCCTTAAAGATATATAGGGCATGTTTACAAGACTATGGAGCCACTGGCAACCGCACGTAAATGGGAGCAGACCTTTATTGCGAGGGATCAGAGGCTGGCGGGGGTGTGCGATTGCTGGCCCAGAGCCTTTATCTGCGTCCCTGGAGGGCTAAGGGCACGTGTGAAGCCGTACGGTACTTACAGGAGTGCAGACACTCGATGATGGTGGTCGCATCGATGAAGTACCCCCCGCAGAGCACGCACATGAGGTGGGGGTTTAGCTCGGTGATTTTGATGCGGGTGGTGCGATGCATTTTTGCAGCTCTGAAAGGCACACAGGAGGGCCGTTTAAGTGCGGGAGGGAAGCGTCTCCGAGGCGCACGCAACCTCCACTCCCCCTCCGGACCCCTTCTGGCTTGCAAGGCAGCCCCCGGCCTCCCGCTCGCCCCTCCTCAAGGAGGAGAGGAAACCTCGGAAATGTAACTCGGAAGGCGGCGGCGGCGGGAAGCTGGCGAGGCAGGAACTGTAATGCAAAGCGGGAGGCCCGGGCGCAGGGAAGGGGCTGCTGCTCTGCCCAGTGCCCACCTGCCCGCCTGGCCTGGCGCGGCGGCGGCGGGTGCGGGGCTTCTCGGGGGCCTTCTCCCGCGGCGGGCAGGGCACCCCGGTGGCGCTTGCCGGAGCAGAGGATCGCGGCCGGGGGAGAGGCGAGGAGGACGAGGAGGAGGAGGCGCCGGATCCCGGTGCAGCTGCGGACGCTGCCCTGGGCATTTCCGGCGAGGGGGGAGGAGGGGAGGGGGCGGAGGAGGAGGAGGAGGAAGAAAGAAGAAGGGGGGAGAGGGAGGGAGGGAGGGAGCTGCTCGCCCGGGGGCTCGCCTTGCACCTTGGCACCGGCGAGGCTGGGCAGGAGAGGATCGGGCCGCGGCGGAACTGGGCTTCTTCTCCCGCGTCGCCTGGCTCCGCTTGCCTCGCTGCCGCCAGCCCAACAGGCTCGGGACGGCGGCGCCTTCGGAACCGCGCTCTGGAGGGGGTTGCTATAGCAACTTACACTTACACTTGGCATCCTGCCACCGCCCGGAGCGCAGCACCAGGAGGAGGGGGAGGGGAGGGGGGAGAGAAAGAGGGAGTGGAGGGGGGTGGCGGAGAAAGGAAAGAGGGAGAGAGAAAGTGCGCCCAGGAAGGTGGCCCGGGAGAGTCCTGCGAGCAGCGAGGGTCTAGGTGTGCCGCCCCCGGGAGGGGAGGTGGGTGGGCAGAAGAGGACACGGGTGTGCGCATGGGGGGCGGGTGCAGCCTCAGGAAAGGCGCAGGGGGCGTGGCGGGGGCCGGGAAAGGGGGTCCTTTCCTCTCCTTCCCCTCCGCCGCCAAGGGGCCGGGCAGGAGGCCAAGAGCGGCGCTGGAGGGGGAGGCCTCGGGGGCGGCCTGAGCCAGCGCCGGGGTGTGCGCCAGGCCGAGCAGAGAGGCTCCTCCCGGCCCTTTCGGCAGCTCCTCGCAGGGGCCTCCATCCACGTCGACTCAGTCCGGGCAAGGAAGCGGCAGCAGCTCAGCCTCCGGTTTCCTGCCCTCTCCAACGAGCCGTGTCTGCGCCGGGACGGGGCTCCAAGTTGGCCCGTCTCAGCCCAGTCGCGGATCTGAATCCGCACCTCGTCCCAGACCAGCACAGCGGCCCGAGTGTCATTTCCAGAGGTTGCTGAACCAGAGCAATTGACGGTGCCACCAGCTCCAGAGGCAGCCGGGCAGGAGGGAAGGCGCCTGCCGCCCCGGAGCCCAGGTTAAGGTCCCTGATCTCAGCAGATGCCCTCGCAACCAAGGCGAAAACCTTCCCTGCAAAGAGCCCGCAATCCCGGCCGAACTTGGCCAAGGAAAGAGCAAAAGCCCTCGCGTTGCGCGGAGGAAGGAGGAGATGGGACTGGCAGCAGCAGAGACAACCTGAGCAAGCCAGCAGCTGCTTCTCTGGGGAGAGGGAAGCAAACGCTGCACCAGGGGGAAATGTTTCTCTTACATACACACACACACAAATTCCCCAAAGGGAAGAAGGCCCGGGGCAGAGGCGCTAGCCTTGGCCTTAAACTCGAGGGTGGCAGCGAGGCTGGGCGCTCCCATGCATTGTGTGCGGATTTTCCAAGATCTCTCCAACAGTATCAACAAAGGAGCAGCCTGGAGTTTTTGGATCTCGCCAGTCTCGGCTCTTGGCTTCTTGCCCGCGATTTCCCTCCATGCCCTCAGCCAGGAGGAAGACTCCTTCTTTAGCTGACCTGAACCAGTCTCTCCTGCCCTCCTTTTATTCGTGAAGGAAACCCTAAATATCTCACAACTGGGGCAAGTAGATGGCTCTTTTAATCGGCCGCCTTACAATTCTTCTCCAGCGCTGAGACTCACCGAAGCAGCCCAGTCTTTCGGAAGAGACGAACATGTTTTATTTCACAAAGGACTTCCTAACTGAAAGAAAACTCCCAACAGCCGTGAAGCTTCCCTGGTCGAAGCTCTTTCCCTTAACCGCATATTATTTATGACCCAAGTTAGCCTTCTTCCCCAGGGCATGGTCGAAGCTATCTCTGAAATCCGGGGTCTGAAAACCAGCAAACTGAACCGAAGAACAACAGTGAAAGACGCCAGCCAGCACACACGTGTGCACACGCACCCCCCTTTCTGTTCACACACAGTTTGCACTGCGCGTAAACATAAAGAGCATTTCACTCCCAAACGCGCCAACTCCTCCTCCTGGAGGGGAGCTCAACTTCTCATTCCCCGCCCCCTCCTTATGTTAAGATCGGCGTGCATACAGTCAAGAAACGCTGACCTTTAACACGAGCGAATATATTTTATTCCAGGCGCTCTCTCGCTCGCCAGGCAAGTCTTCAACCGTGCAAACAAGGGGAGGGTGAAGTTTGCTATGACAGCCAGCCTGGAGGCCATGCGCGGGTTACTTCAAAATACAGGGGCAAGCTCTAGTTATGAAGGCTCACGGTACCCCGTGAATGAGCACAAAGCATCTGCGCCGGCAGCTGAAAAGGGAGCGAAGTCGACCCGAAGACCAGGTAAGCCTCGATGGAGCAGAGCTTCACCCTTTGCACCAACAGCCACACAGGCAGATAGCCCTTCCTTCACCTGCCATGTATTTGAGACCTTAGAATTCTTACAGCAGACCTAAATCCTGATGGCGATCAATCAATCGATTGAAAACCGATTCTGGAAGGCATGTATGCCCACATGTGTTGCCAATAAGATACGTGCTCCTTCTTCCCAATATCTGGCTGAAATCCATCTTTAAGTGCGGGAGGGAAGCGGCTTCCAGAGAAGAAATTAATGTGCTCAGTGGCAGAAATCCTCCTCCTTTAGAGCCAAGCTCCTAAAAGTAGCAAATGGGACTCTCCAGCTGGTCTCCTGCTACCACAAAATCTGGTTCCTTCCCAGCCAGCGCGGTGTCCAAACTTATTAAAGGTTAAGAGGCTACACACAGAATCCGCCAACTTCCAGCAAAAGTCTTCCCTTACACATACGGACGCATCCCATTCTCCTCCCGCCCCATATTATATTTTCAGAGAGTGTTCCTCCTCCTTGGAGGCTCATTTCCAAACAAACTCTCCCCCAATACTTAGCTGCGTCTTGTGCTCCTGAGTTCTGGAGGCAAGAAAAATGTTAGAGCTTTAACGAACGCCATGGAGGTGTTCTGACCACATGTCTGTCTCTCCCAGGTTTGGGGGCAAAGGGGGATTTTACCCGTAGGATTTTGATGGCACCGACTTATTTCCTGAACTCCTTTTGCCAGGACTACCCTGTCAAGCGAGGTTAGGCCAAGCTAGGTTAGGTGGACGTGTGCTCCGTTTCTCGCGCCAGGAGCAAACCCATCACACCTCGCATACTAGCAAGTCGTTGCCACTAAACTTGCCTTGACCCAGCTTGGAAGGACTGCGGGACAAGGGGCTAGAAAACCAGTTAGAGAAAAAGAAAACCGCGCTGGAAGATCCTGCAAGTCCCATCATCTCAGCTTCCCCAAATCTCTTCCGTCTGCACAGGGCAAACTCGCATTAACGCAGAAACCCCTGTGCCCCCGAAGTTAATTTCCCAGCTTTGCCCTCCCGTCCCCAAAGCGCAGAAACTTTAACAATTTACGCACACACGAGAAAAAGCGCCCAGCTGCAAGCTGAGCGAGAACCGCCATCTTACGAGCCATCCAGTCCCACACCGGGGTCCGCCAAACTTAAGTTAATAAAATTCCTGGGAGAGCCCTCCTGAGCGCGACCAGCCCCCCAGCGGGATCGCCCCCTCGGGGGGGACCCATCCCTATAAGATGGGGGCTCTGCGGGGATCCTGAAACCCCCTGCGAGGCGCTTCTTGGCCAGGCAGCCGCCGTCCCCTGACCCAGGCAGCGCCAGGTTTCATGCACCGCCCGCGTTCAATCGAAATCTGCATTTAAACAAAGGAGCCCCAGAGAGATCGGCGAGCAGGGGCTGAAAATAGAAATATCCTCCTGCGGGGCCATGTGCCCAGGAAGGGGCTAGCGGCGAGCCGAGGGAGGAAAGGAACCGAAATCCGCCGGAGGGGGGGCGTCGCCCCAGCCAGTGCACGGGCCGCCGCCGCCGCCGCCGCGCCTCCCGGGGTCCCTGCGCGGAGGGCGAGGGCGCGGAGGCAGCGCGGAGATGGAGCAGCCTGTCAGCGCTTTCCCCACCCGGAGAGCCCGGGGACACCTAGCAAGGCTGGCGCCCCTTCGCAGCCCCCCGAAACCGCCTCCCAGGCCCCGCCGCCCCCCGGCCCCCGGAGGGCAGCCGCGCCCGGGGATACGTACCCGCGAGAAGGAGCCGGCGGGCGACGATCCGAACCGCCCCGAAAGACAATGAAAGTTAAAAGTCGCTCAGCAGAAAATGAATGTGAGCCAAGCGGCCATCTTGAAATGAACTGCAGACGCTGTCAATTGCAATGAGCGCAGGGCTGCCGCCGCCGCCGCGCTCAGCTCAGCTCATGCTCGCTCCCCCGCAGCCGGGCTCCTCTCCGCCACCGAGCCCCCTCCCTCGGATCCCTGCGCCGCCCCAGGAGTTGGCTCTGCCTCCCCCCCCCCCGCAGCCCTCGCTCTCCCTCGCCTCCTCTCTCTGCCTCTCCCCACCTCCTTCTCAATGCGCAGCTCCAGTGCTGGGATCTCAAAATCTTTCTAATCCGGATGGTTTGCCTCTCCTCCTCCGCCAGCCCATTGTCTCTTGCGCTCTTTCTTTTCTTCCTCGGCTTCCCCCCCACCCCTTCACCCACTCGCCTCGCAATCTCTTTCCCCCTCTGCTCTGCTTTTTCTTTCCTTTTTTCGGCCCCTCGGAGAGGGAGGCTCTTCCTCCCTCCCTCCTTCCCACTCCTCCTCCTCCTCCTCTTTTTTTTTCCCTTTACGAGGGAAAAAAAATAATTGTGATTATTTCATAGTTGTGGAGGGAGCCAGGGGAGAGGAGGGAGAGTGGCGGGCGAGGAGGGGGCTGCTGGCTGCTGCCGCTGCTGCTGCTGGTGGTGGAAAATGCAACGCTGAAAGGCACACAGTGGAAACTGACACCGTCCCCAAAATGGCTCAGAGTTCGCCCGCCCCGCCAGGATCACGTGGGGCTCCTCATTCCTTAAGGGTGGCCTGGGAATTAGTGTCGGTGTAGTCGGAGCCCGTCAGCCTCCCTGTGACCCAATCCCGCGGCTCGGCCGCCTCCCCCTCCCCGCGCGCCACCCTCCCCTCCCCTCCCCCCCTCCCCGCACTCCGCCTGGTCCTCCGCCTCCCTCCGCTCCACACACACTTCGCCGAGTCCTCCTTTTCTCCACCGCGCTCACGCTGCTGCTGCTGCTGCTGAGCTGCCGCTGCCGCTTGTTCCACCTCCCCCCCTTCTCTCTCTCTCTCTCTCTCACACACACACAAAATGTATTATTCATTTTCTTCCCCCCGAACACACCCACTCCACGCTTGTAGAGTCGCTTTGCCCGTTCCTTCTCGTTTCCCCACATTTTGTACACCCTGTCACTTCACGCGCACAATCCCTCTCTCTTTTCTTCTGGCTTAACTGCAACACACACAAACCTCTTTTTCTCTGCTTCCCCTCCCCCCGCTATCGCCTCTTTCTTTTCTATATTTGCTCCTTCTCTGACCGACACCTATCTATTCCTTAAATATGTCTCTCTGTGTGTGTGTGTGTCTCCCCCACCCCGCCCCCCGCCCCAGGGCACAATAAACTGAAGCTTGCCACCTTTTGGCTTAGTCCATTCCCCTCATCTAAACCTGTCTACTCCGCTCTTTGCGCCTGCTGCCACCTCTCCCTCCTCACACGACGGTGGCCCCAACTCCGCAACCCACCATTTTAATATCTGGAGGTGGCACCCAAAGGTCCCCTTGTCCTCGAAGCGTCTCGTCTGGTGGCTTCCCTCCCGCGCGCACGAGACGCGGCGCTCCTCCGCCGTCGTTGCCCCACAGCCTTCCTTGGGTGCCCGCGCCCAAAATTGCCCCCTGCCGCTCCCAAGCTGCTGTGGGCAAGACCTTTGGCGACGCGACAGGAGACTTGCGCAGCAAAGGCGTTTCAGGTGTCGTGGGTGTCGGAAGTGCAACGTGCGGCCAAGGCGAACTAACCCGCAGCTGCGTCTCTGCGCTTCCACCTCCGCCCCTCGTTTCCTTATATTTTCCCGCCTTGGCATCCGATCCACGCGTCGTCTGTAGACGAGCTGCTTCTCCTCAGTGCGTCCCAACACTCTTCCCGCCCTGCACATCCCCACGCGACCCCCGTTTCCTCCGCCTGGTATTTCCTATCCAGCGCCCCCAGTCTTTGCCTCCTTTCGCCTTCCACTTTTACCATTCTCGTCTCACGATTTATATACACCCTAGAAATGTTTGAAAACTGACCCCCTCCCCCCTTCTCCACGCCTGTCTCTCTCTCTTCCTTTCCTTCTAAGGACCCGATCCCGATTTCCTTCCTTTATTTCGGTTCCCTCTCACGCGGCTTTGACTTCGCCATCCCTCGCGCCTTTTTTTGCCCACCCAAAGTGCCCTCATCCTTCGTCCTGGGCTTTTCTCCCTCCACAACCCCAATTGAGATTCCTCAGACACACGAGGTTTCCCCCCCCCTCCCGTCCCTTCATCTCTTATTTTCTTTAACGTGTTTAAACACAAGAGCGTTCCTGACCCCCCAGCCCCGCGAAACCACCCATTTCCCCTTGACTGGCGAACGGTCTTCCTGGCCTTGAACACGCCGTCTCGTTTCCCGCCTTTCTTCGTCGTATCAGTTCCCTTCTCCACACCAGCTCTGCCACCTCACGTTTCGTCACGGGCGATAAATATGATCGCATTGAGGCAACAAATGTCTTCCGCGAACACCCCCACCCCACCCCTTCCCTACCACAATTTTGCCTCCCCTCCCCCACCCTGTCGCTGCCTCGCAGGCATTCCTCGCCGCACTTTCCCCGCTTCCCTCGCTGTCTCGCGCGCACCTCGCACGATTTCCTTCCACAGATCGCGGCGGCAGAATCCCACCTAATGGCGCGCCCCGGGGGCAGGCAGCCCGGCGCTGCGGGTGGGTGCGTGGGCGGGTGGGGTGGGGTGGGGAGGAGAAGAAGAGGCTCCCCAGGGAACCAACTCGAAAATAGGCACCCCGCGCCTCAGCCGCGTCTTCTGGGCAAGGAACAATTGCGCTCTTCGCAACACTGAACGTCGCTTGAGAACAAAACGCAGCACAAGGCGCTCCTTGCCCCGAGGTCGGTCGGTCGGTCGCGGCGTGTGGGGATCCTTCCATTCCACAGGCGATCCTTTTAAGGCTGGACGCTGTTGGACGCCGTCCCTTTCTCGGCAAGCGTTCAGAAGAAACGCAACCATCGAAAAGGAGCTGGGAAAAGCCCGCCCGCCCCCCACTTCGCCCCCCACTTCCCAAAGAGAGAAGGGCGGGGGTCGTGCGGAGACTGGCACACCCGAGAGACGTCGGAAGGGACGTTCCTAACCCGGGTTCGTGGCTTGTGCTGCTTGCCACGCCTGGGAAAGAGCCACACTCTGGTCCTCCTCAGCCATCGATTGGGAACACAAACGTCCAACACACACACACACACACAAACACACACACACACACACACACACACACACGGGACAGACAAACCTGGGGCAGCGCCCTCCTCGTCACAATTTGACCCGTTCGCGTGTGTTATTTCTGATGCCTTGTTGCCAACCCTGTCTCCCTCTCAACAGGACGCAGGGAAATGGAAGGTTAGAGAGCATATCGGATTCTCCTCCGCGCCGGGATTATAATGGGAAGCGAATAGTAACCGGCATAGAGGCATTCATTCATTCATTTTTTAAAATAAATAAATTATAATTAAAAATAGCTCTCCGATTCCACCAGGGATGGAGAGACTGACCCTGGCGTAACCGCAGCACCGAGGAACTTGACCCACGCGCGGATTCTCTTCCCAGTGCCAAACCCAGAGCTTGGAAGTTGAGGATCGGGGTGCAAAACAGGCTGGGAAAAGGGGGGCGCCGGCTTCACTCGGTCGCGGATGGGGTGCCTCCCATTGCAAGCTCGCTTCCACCCCACCTCGCGCTAATCATAATAATAATCATAATAATCATAATATCTCAACGATAAATGGTGTGAACCGAAAGGGATGGGAGGATGTTTGTTTGGTTTACCAAAATCTCTTCTCTCCAAGCCGGCTGAAGGCTGATAAAAGGACCCGCTTCCGCGTGCGACCCTCCCCGGAATAAGAAATGTGGAAGAGTCTAAGCCAGGAGGCGATGGCAGCGTCTTCGGCACTTTGCTTCTCTGCCTTTCATCCGTTCCTTTGCCACCGTGAACGCGGACATGGTTCTACTTATGGGGAGGGATCCTTTCAGGTGGACTCACCACGTCTAGCTCCAGAAGATTTCGATATCCTAAACTGAACACTCCAGGTTCTTATGGGCTTGGTACAGAAAACGCTGGTCTATTTCTTTGTCACTCCCCAACAAAGAGTAGCAAACGGGTGTTTTCCCTCTCAGGTGGGCAGTTTCCTCTTGCCCTTTCCACGATGGTATAAAGAGCCCAAGGAAGATGAAAGGAAAAACGGGAATTCGGATCATGGATCTCGCTGTAAACCAGAGCTGTCTCGCTACCCATTTCCCAGCCGGGGGTGTATAATTACCAACTGGGAAAGCAGCTTCTGCCCACGTTGTAAGATGGGGGCGAGGGTGGAGTTGTTTTTTGTTTGTTTTAAAGTTGTGGAGACAATGCTGGTCACATTCCATCTATAGCCATTCAACTGCATTGAAGTGAAAAGAAACCCACTGGTGCAATTAAGGGCACTCCAGCTATTGTCTATCTACATAAACTACTGAATATTTAAGCAAGTAAATCCGGGTCAAAACAGATGAAGGCATGACAGTTTCGTTTCGCGTGTGAATCGCCAATTTATTTATTTATTTTTCAAAAAGCTGCAACGTGACTTCACCAAAATGAGACTCAAGACGACTGACTACTTAATTACAACACAATGAAGGCCTCCTTAGGTTCAGAGCCTCACAGCCCTTCGAAGTGATCTTTGCTGGTGAGAAGGTTACTCTTGGAATGTTGACTCCATAGTGGGGACCCCCAGAAGAACCCAACCATTCCGCCAGTCCCCCAATCAACACACATTATTATTGATAGATGTGGCACACAAAATAGATCATCTCTCTATTGCTTTTGCTCTCTGTTTTTATTAGAGGTTAGAAATGGGAAATAAAGCCTTGTTTTTAAAGACAGGACAAGACTGAGCAGGGAGCAGGTATTTAACAAGGGGACAGGAAAAAAAAAGAAGAAGACAATTATCTGGTTATCTAACAAATAAACATTTTCCCATTAGACATGATACTAAAAATGCTACAGTCTTGACTGTACATACATACAAAACATGAAACATTGGCTAGAAAGTAGGTATTCCATTTCAGTACAGCCAATGCTTTATCAAAATCCCATCAAATGAAGTAAGAACAAGGAGTAATCATATTAATGTTCAAAGATGAAACTGTTAGGAAACAATTTCTTTTTCTTCTTGGATCCAATAGTCTGCCAAGGTCTGCAGTTACAGCTGAGTTGTTCTCTCTAGGCTTTTAGCTGCATCTTTTAGTTTCCCAACTAAATCCTAAAACATGAAATAAGAACTTTAGAAAAGAAGTAATTTGTTGTACATAGTGGGGTTACTTGAACATATTAGTTCTGTGAATGTTGTCTTCAAAGGTGATCAAGTTTACATCTGGAAAACTTGGTGTCTAACACTTTGAGAAGAATGCCTACAGGTCAGCTATTTTATATCTTTAAGAAACATTCAGCCTTTCTGTCATATTTTAGTTAAGGGTAGATACTGAACATTCTTAACAGAAATGATGTGTTAATAACAGAATTTTTTTAATGAAAGTGCTTGAATTAATATAGAGCAGAATATAAATGACTGTAATAAATTAAATAAAAAGTATCAAAAGACAGAGACAACTTCGCTATCTTTCTTGCTGTTTAATATAACAATTAAATTAATTCATCAACTTTTCAAGTTGCAGTCCTAAATATATTTACTTATTTGCAATGGATTAAAATTTCAATTTAATATGGAAAGTAAAACTAATTTTTATTTTAAAATAATTCCCAGGATTAACCTGTAACCCTTTTCTTTTGCTCAACTTCTCAATCTTTACCTAATTTTACACTTTTTAATGCTTGGGTTAGGTTTTGTTTATTGCTTGCTGTAGTCAATGAACTTCTTTGTATAAAGAGCTCAGTTTACCATCCTTGAACAATTTACACAAACCCAATTTAGCCAAAGTCAATGCAAGCTGCACTCTTTATATTAATGTACAGTATATAGTTACAGAAAGTGAATTTCCTCTCAGGTATTACAATTGAAACAGTTCCCCCCAACCCCCTTAAAATGTGATTCCAAGATCATAGCTACTATGTGGGTTAATCTGAAATCTCAATTTGGTGAGGTACATAATCAAACCATTATACAGTAACATATTTAATCAACACACTTTTTTGCAAACTTTAGTTTGGGTGGATTCCTGATAGAAAATTTCATTCTGACACCTGAAATGGTCACACCCGCACAAACATATGAAGAAATACCTGTAATTGCTCCATAGAACAACTAAAATTAATGTCCGGTTGAGATCTTGAGTCACTGTTCTAAAGGAACAAAAATCCCAAATGTTAGAAGTTTAACATCTGGCAAAACCTGAAGTAATATTTAATTCAGTGATGGTGAGGAAAAACATAAGAATGGGTGCAGTACCTCAACATTTAAGGTCATCAGGTAAGCAGGGCGATAATTTTTATGAAGTTGATTTGTCTAAAGTAATAAGGGAAGAGGAAAAAAATGTATCAGAGTTTAGCAGATAAAGAAACCAGAATAAAGCAGTACCCTTATTAAATTACCTTGATCTGATATTCCAAACGCCAACAAACATCAGTTATATGCAGCGGACATCTGCCTATACTGAAGAACACAATCATCATTTTCTTATTAGGTTATATTATGCTAAATGAAAAAGCGGTTGCACACATTTCAGGCATAAAAAGGTGACTGTTCCATAGATCAATAGTGTATTTCAAAAGTGGGTTAAGGGTGCAAATTATCTCAACTTGACAACTTGTGCCTATGTTTTCGCCACTGTATCCATTTCAGCAGCCTCTTATATTAACTTTAAAGGTGCATTTGAAATTAATAGCAAAACTCTAGCCATATAGTTCTGATGTATTCAATGGGGCTTACTCCCTAGTAAGTTTGTTTCAGTTTGTAACCTTAAAGTAATAAAACAGCTTCCTTTGACATACCTTCCCAATAGGATTTCCAAGGTATCTTTATTTTTCTGCAAAGAAGAGAAAAAAGTTTGCCATCTTCTACAGAACAAATAAAATATGAATATGGGAATAAAATAATAATAAAATAGGCTTGAAAACCTGGTATTCGGTGCAAAATTGTTCAATTCTTTCTTTGTCAAACTTACAGTCTTCTAAACAAGTACTAAAAGGGAAACCAAAAGGATGTGTTAGCCTAAATGCCAGTACAACTCAAGCAGGAAGATTTACAGCAATGGCTGGTGTTAAAAAACAAACTAAAACACCTCAAACCCTGTGAAGGGCTTTAAAATGGGAGTACCTTATGGCAGATTTGTCAGCTTTTTGCTTTCCAGCTTCTACTATACAAGTTGCAGCTGCTGCATGGCAATATTTTAATACGGCTGGATCAATATGTTCCAAGTCTGGATGATCTAAAAATAAATGAAATTTCAAAGATGGTATAACTTCAGGGGAATGTTCTTTCAAACAGAGAGAGACTAAAAACTTTCCATGCAGCCATACTTAGCATAGCCCAGTTTTAACAGTTGGGAAAGTATAATGCATTTCATATTGGCAATACTTAAAGCACAGCTATAAAGATATTGACTCATTCATAAGGTTTCCCTCATTCATAAGGAGCAACAACAAATGAAGAGGCAATCTCAGCTCTCCTTTAAAATGCCTTTTCCCAAGACCCAAACCTGGCCTAAGTTGTTTCCAGCATAAGTTTCTCTGGAATTATCCCATCAGGCTCAGAATTTGGCACGTTATCCAGAAGAAACAAACGGATTTAGTGCATTTTCTAAACACAGTGTCCTGGTTTTCCTCCTTCCCAGCGTTTTTTGTTTTTGTTTCAATATGCAATCCATTACTGGAATTTCTTGGCAAGCATCGAGTTATAAAACAAATGTAAATTGCAGAATTTATTTCTACAAAGAAAAAATCGCCATGCTTTTGGATGTTGCATTCATACAATGAGGGGGAGCACCTGCCCCCCTATAAACTGCCAAATGCACCCGTGGAAGAGATGGAGAAAACATTTCATAGGGTTGAGTTCTAAATCAAGGTCAGTTTAAAACAAAACAAAACATACACACAACCAAGCCATATGCCTTTCTAACTATCCTACTCCGAATACCGCGCTCCCTTCAGATGTACCGTAACTACAAACCCTTCTGGCCACAACATTTCTAACTTTTCCTTCTCCTTCTCCTCCTCGCCGAGCCCCGTCTGAGTAAACAGAGCTGCTATTCGGCAATTGCAGTTCAAGCTAGTTCCTACCGGAGGCCGCGCGTTTTGAAGGCGAGCGACTACATGGCAGCGAGCAGAGCGGCTCAAACAAACGCCTTCCTTCATCGGCTAAGCGAAAGCGGCCGGCCCAACGTCAACAACCAGCTCCCCCTTGGCCAGCAGGCGACTGCCGGTCACCGATCCAGGGTTTCCCGCACGGAAACAGGCCGGGAAAATAATAATAATAATAATCATCCTCATAATGATCATCATAATAATGGAATGCAGTTTCAGAGCGGCATTAAGGAACAATGACGTGAAAAGAAAGCACTATTCATGCACAGCCCAGAGAGCCTTGATCGTGAGGTTGCAGCACGGAGCCTTCCTAAAATAAATCAACCCGTTTAGAAGCCTGACCTTTGCAAATAACAATAACAATAATAATAATAATGACGCCGCTAATCCCAGGGACTGCAGTAAATAACTCGCGGGGGCGGGGGGGGGAAGGGAAGTGAAAATAAACCGACACCAACGCGACGGCGGAGGGGAACCGACACCCAGCACAAAGCTGCCTCGCCAAAGAGGCTTTTAGGCCAGGAGCGAGCGAGAGGAGCGCTGCTGATTTTCTGCAAGGAAATGACAGCCGCCGGGAAATGGAGGAGAGCAGCAACAATAACAGACAGAAACAAAGAGCGAGACTGGCTGCAGGACGTGGGCGGCTGCCTTTCTCGGCGAGGCAGAAAGCACTTCCTGAGTTTCAGGGGAAGCGGCCGAGGCTGGTGCTGGAGCTGCGGGCAGCAAGCAGCCCTGACAATGCGCCGGGGCTGCGGGGAGACAAGCCGAGCGAAGCGGGGGAAGAGCCACCTCCCCCGGCTGGCCTGCCTGCTTCTCTCTCCCTCTCCGGTTCCCCAGGCGGCAGCAGCAACAGCAGCCGCCCTGCAGCTTCCCCCCCGCCCCGGCGCCTGAGCTCCAGCTCCTCCCGGAGCAGCACTTACCTAGCGCGGCCTGGCCGGCCTGGCCGCCGAGCAAGGCACCGAAGGCGGCCTGCAGCAGAGCCTCGTAGGCTCGGGGGGAGAAGCAGCCGCGCTCGGCCAGGAGCTGCAGCCCGCCCTGCACAGACTCCGACAGCTCCATTGTGAGCCGCGCGGTGACCTTCGACACGCCGCCCACGTGATCCCCGCGCTCAGCTGATCCCGCGGCGAGAAGGGAGCTGGAGCTGCAGCGGTGGCGGCTGTGGATTTCAGCCCCGAGTCTGCGAGGAAGGAGGCGGCGCTGCTGCCGCCGCCTCGCCGTTGTTGCTTTGGTGGCTGCGAGCTCAACGTCCACTTCCTCTCTCTCTCTCTCTCTCTCTCTCTCTCTCTCTCTCTCTCTCTCTCTCTCCAGGCATTCCTTGAGTATAAACTCCCTTTCTTGTACTTGACCCACCACTACCACCTTCCTTTCATTTTATTTTGTGCTCGCTTTGCATTTCATGCACAGTAAAGGAAAGGACCAGCCGCCGCCTCCTCCTCCTCCTTTCATTTCTGGCTGGGGGTGTTGGGGTACCTCAGTTATATTTTGC
The DNA here is from genome assembly GCF_965112155.1 of Podarcis liolepis. NCBI lineage: Eukaryota > Metazoa > Chordata > Lepidosauria > Squamata > Lacertidae > Podarcis > Podarcis liolepis. The sequence goes on from NC_139563.1 coordinate 23,029,970, forward strand.
TAACGCACATCCAACTGTTTTCAGGTTTTATTTCATGGCTAAGGAAACTGGCCCCACATGGTAGTTATTTGTAAAGGTGGCTTTGGACGTAAACCTCTCTCTCTTTCTTTCTCTGTTTCTTTCTCTCTCTCCTTTCCGTATGCTTTGTCGACATGGGATGCTGTTTTCCTTAAGCTATAGGCAAATGGGTTTTGGATATTCAGAACCACAAAAACTTCTTAAGGAATTGCATAGAAGCTGCAAAGGCAATAATGACAACTCTATCGTTTATTATATAATGTAATCTTCATTTCCCCATTGCATTCTAGCTTTAAAACAACACAGTGTTGTTGCTTTTTTAAAAATAGTATTCTTTATTCATCTACAGCTATGCTGATACATTTGTATAATTTGCAAAAGCATTTTAGTGGTAAATGTTAAAAATGTTGCTCTTAATATTTTTATGATATAAAATGCCATTTTTGTGTTTTATAAGACACTGACTGCAGTTTCATTAGTTTCTGCAGAGTAGATTCTTAAAATTAAAGGTCAGGGCATTTTTGTAGATGGCCTACTGCTAAAGTAGGAAGGGGAAAGGGGAAGTTTCATAAGATTTTATTATTTATTTATTATATAATTTATGAGTCACCTAACCAAGATATTCTCTAGGCAACAGCAGAATAAACAAAGTTAAAGAGAATTTGGTAAAAAAAACAAAAAACCCTCAGCACTAGTTCAACAATAAGATCCAGCCATAAAGTCCAACTCAGCATAAGAAAGTGACAAATTCTGGGAAACATTTAAGTTGACAGTCCCTTCTCCCCCATTTTATTGCTCTTGACGCTATGGGGAAATTGCTAAGAAAACATAATATTAATATTATTAAAAATAGATGGGTTAAAGAAGAAGTCATGACCTAACTTCACAATGAAAACATTTGCTCTCTTTTTCCTTGTTGGAGTTTGACTCATTGGGTGATGGATTGTATTAACAGCCTGAACACCAGCCAAATTGATTCTGCGAAGTTACAATTGGATTTTGTGAGCGATTTATGATTTCTACATTTATTACAAGTCACTTGGCTACTTCCGGACATGTCACTTTCCTTGTTACAGATAACTGAACTCATTCACTAGTAGCCTACTGAGGAATATTGGGATAAAAGCCTTTTGGAAGATCTATCTTTAAAATCAAACTGGAGTTGCATAGCACATATTTATCATCTCCTATGCATATGTGAATATGTTTTTTTTTCTATATTCACATCAGTAACATGTAAAAACAAATGGCACTAGCATATTAATATTACTCGTGTACAAAAGACTGCAGCTCTGTGCCTTTGGGATTAAGTTCCATTGAATATACTGGAACTTCTAAGTAAATATACATAGGGTTGGGTTTTTGGATGGAAATGACATTTCCCCTGACTTCATGAGAAGCCTCCAATTTGTTCGAAGTGACAATGGATTTTACCTTTACATACTAGGATGCACCCCACAACAAGATGTAAACCCCCCCTTTAAAAAAAATATAGTGTTACATGCACTGAAATTGTTGCGTTTAGAATGTCATGCACACTGATGGTGCTGGAACAACATATATATCATTTGTATAATTTCAGGGGGGGTGTAAGCTATTCATGCCAATGAATAGTTTTGCATACAAATTGAATGGCAGTGATACTCAAAACATAAATAAGATTGGCACCAATTTTATTTTCAGTTTGGTGCCATGTTAAAACCCGGTTATTTGCCCATGCTTTTAATAATTGTTAATTTCACAGCTTAATTTGTAATGAACACTGCTTGTGTTTTAAGATTATTTATTGTTTTTCTACAACTGATCAGTAGTTAGATTTGTTGTTTTAATGACTGGTGTACATCACCTGAGTGCTTGGATAGAGGGTGAGTTCTTAATTATTCAATAATTGTTAATTATTCAAAACTGGCTTTCATTAGGCACTCTCTTCTCAGTTATGGTTTTTTTTTTTTAATGATGAAGGAAATGGAAAGGTACATCAAAAATCATTAGGCAACTGATTAATGGCCTGAAAAAGGACCTGAAAGTTAACTGGAGAAAACTTCCAACTATTCACAATTGTGTTTCAGAACGCAAAGAACCATAGGCTTTTTTTGTTCCTAAACAGAGGAAGGAGCAAAAGCAGGATTCCAGGGTCTAAAGCAGCAGAATTGCAAAGATTGAGCGACTCTCTTTTAATCAATTATTCACAATTAAAAAATTAATCATATCTAACCTGTATGTATTACCAAAATGTCATCATAGGTGCTTTTTGAGATGGTGAAATAAGCGTTACTTACAATTGAATACACAAAGCTAGTGTTACTACTCTTTGCTGCATCTTTTTCATTTCCTATTGTTTCCCACAACTACCAAAATAGCCTGTAACACCCCTCCATACAAATGTGTGCTCTTAACTCTCAGCAACACTGATTTATCAGTTAACACATGCTGTCCTTTTAATAGCAAATCATGCACATTCATAAAGTGAAGTGATGGGGAGAGAGGCCTCATATTTATTCATATGGGCTGGGATCCAAAGAACCGCTTGGTCTTCACACCAAGGTCTTCTATAATTTTATTCTTTGGGCAGATGCTTGCCACAAGCACCCTAAGATGAAATTTCCATGTCACATCAGGAGGTGGTGTTGGAGGGGAAAAAACAGTAGCTCCAACACCCTGTTGGGCTCGTGGAGCTTTGGTTCCTGAGTTTTTGGGTCCTCGCTGTCATTTGTTAACATCATGCATCAGAATGTCTGCACTGTGGCCGGAACCTTCTGCTGTAGCAGTCTGCCACAAATGGTGCTTCTTCCAAAGTAGCCTCCCAGTCTATCATTTTCTCTCTCTTGTGATCTCTTATAAAAAGGCACACCCAAATAGGACAAGGTACAGCAGCGCTAGCCTTGCAAAGGTATTCATTTAGGCTCACCTTTATTACTGTAGTAAGCTACACCCGTGGTAGTAAAGCATATTTGTGTTTGCTTTATTGGAACTTTAATTTGTTGGAAGAGGGAAAATGGATTGCTAGAGAGAGTACATACACAGACAACGGTAGAAATTAGGACTATTTTACCTGTTACATATTTATCTCAAATATGTTTATCTCATATTTCTGTAACCCTTGGCACATCTTCCCCAGTAATAATCAAAACTGCCTCATACACATTCACTTCCTTTTTAATCTAAAACGTGATGATTTTAAATCAGCAACTGGTAAATAAATAGTAGCTGCCATTTTGCTTGTCAAGTGATATTCTGCTACTATTTTTTCACTTGCTACCTTTTGTTGGCAAGTTAAGGTCTTCTGTCAACAGATTCTAGCTGGGATGCTGTTAATAGTAATTATTTCCACCAAAACCTTAAAGCCATAATTAACTAGGCAGCAGTGCTTTCCTGATTAAGAGAAAGAAGTGCCAGTACTCATATATTGATAAAAGTGCCGTGGTTGCCAGCACAAAATGGCTGCCACGAGCAGCCAAAAAAGCAGTGACAGTATTCCATACTGGTGAATACTGTCACCCAAAAAAGCCCTACTGGGGAGTAAGCCCTATTTTACTCAATGGGACTTTGTTCTGAGTAAGCATGCACAGGACTGTACTGTGAAAGAATGCTTTATAAGCCTCAGAGTGATCAGCTAATGGAGTTGTATAATATACTGGAAACTGCACTTCTTATTATTTCTCCTCTTCAAAACACAATGTATTATCAACTGCGGGTACAGCATCATCAGTTCATGATGGAAATCAGGGAGAGGTTTAGTTGGTTGAGAATTGTAACAATAGTGCTCTTTTTAGTTACGGTAATTAAACCATGGCAATATTACTGTCGCCTCTGAAAAGACCACATTCATTAGATACCTGTTTATCCAGGCCTTTGGTCAAATGGTTCTCTTTCCTCCTTCTGCATTGCTGTTCTGTGGTGCTTTCAAATTCTGTTCTGTGCTGTTATCGTATGATTTTAAAATAAAATGTACTCATTTTAATTGTACCATTTTTGTAACCTACCCTGGGATCATTTGATGAAGGGCAGGTTATATGTGCAAATAAAAATAATAAATAAAGATACCGGAAGTTTGAAATAAAGGTGCTATGAATGTTCAGCAGAGGTGCAGCTCACCTTAGCAATTGTTAATGAGATTAGTGCCTACTGAAAAGTTATATTTTCATTTCTTTAAAGAAACCTGAGCACTCCTTCCCTAACACTTTTCTAGACAAGGCCAAACAAATTATCTCGCTCTGCAGGGACTGTCTGTTTTCCCCTCCTTTGTCCTGAGCAGAGACAGTTCAGCCAGTTAAGCATTTTAAGTAACAAAATATTTTATTGTTCCCAGTCACCCATGAAGGATCTGTTGCTTTCAAACCTCACTATTTACTATTATTTTTGAACCGATGGGGCCACCAAAAAATATAATTCAAGTTACTCTGTGTCTCTTAATTTCCCATTATGCCATTGCTAATGATCACTGACTGGATGTACCAAAGGGAGTGTTTGTAATTAAGATCCAGCCTCCTCCCCATAGCATCAACAAGAAAACATGCTTCTCAGCTGCAGGATCTGTCTCTTAGTACCCCGTGCATAAAATGCAGCATGTACAAACACACAGAGAGAGAGAACACTGTGTTTTGCTAATAATGATTTCAAGAAGCAAAATCTGCCATGCGTCTTGAAGCAGTATTTTTGTTTTGATACCTTGCCATCAAAGTGAAAGTCCGAAGGGTAATGACCTCTGATGCCCTCAACCCACACATCACGGTCAGCTTTATTTTTTACTCTGCCAGAAGAAAGTAGCAGAAGAACAGAGAAGGACATCAGAAAGGAAAATAAAAATATCTCTGGCTCAGTCTCCCTTCTAACAAGTACTGTATCTATTTTGTGTTTGCATGAAGGAAAACAGTGTATTTAAAGAATTGGGGGGAGGACATAGGAAAAAAACCGGTGGTTAGAAATGTTATGTTTACGAAGCAAAGCACAGAGTGGACAAAACTGATGTATAAATTACCTCATATTATCCTGTGTAAAGTACATTTTAAATCTTACCAGGCCCAACACTTCAGTTTAGCATCCTTTCTTTTTAACTGAAAGATCAAAGTCAGTTCCTACCATATAGAGAAGCCTAAAAAAACCATATTTGTTTTTGAGTAGGTTTTCTGAAAAGGGCATATTGAGGGACAAAAGCTCACAAAGGAAATACTGTACAATTCGAATATAAATTACTTGATCAGTTGGACTAATTGCCACAACCTAACAAAAAGCCTTAGCTTAATAACTAAATGCATGGGACATGTTGCATTAAATCCAAATGCCCCCCCCCCAATTTTATTGCAACAAAGCTCAGGAATTAGAATAAAACTATTAAAAAGGGTATTTACTTAAACAACAAAACAAAACCTGGAACAGAATTAAGGGAGAGGAAAAAGAGAGGATTTTGCATTTTCTGCAAAACTCTTAGTGATGTCAAAAGCAGTTTAATTTGACTGATGGAACATTGTATAGCCTCTCCTCTTTGGTAGGAATTCCCTTTCTCTCTCTCTTTTACTTGTAAAAAGGAAAGCATGAAAAATAGACCTTGTTGTGTGCCGCTGTCCTAGTGACTTCAAGCATAGCTAAACAAAACAAAAACCCCAAACGCCACAGCCTATGAACAAATAAAATGGCCCAGAAAATGTTCTGCATTTACTCTTTCCTTTACAACTTGTACATATAGTTTAAGAAACTAAATACATCCATGGATAAAATTATTATTTGCTGCTCTTTTTAGATGGGGTGAGGGTTGGCAATAAGAAATGTGTATCAAGTATAGAATGCAGCGTTCATTAAAATAAATAAATCTGCCACTATACGTAATGGGGATTTCCTACAATATAACTATTTTGCAATTAAGTGGCATACCAGTGAAGAAAATGCATGCAAGATATATTGCTTTTTTAACTTTTAAGTTTGTTTTTTTAAACAGATTTCACTTTGATGGCTTCATATTTTATTTCTCTTTATCAATGATGTTCCCATCTAGATCTATTTGCTCTACATTCCTACTCTGAAGAAGTCCATCTGCTTGAACAAGAGTGAAAGTATGCCGGAACGAGTTAGGGCCTTTTAAATCATTCTGTTTAGCTGTTTGGTTTTTAATCCTTTCGAGAAATGCTAAAAAAAGATGCTTTACTGGGAAATGACGCACTTTAAAAACTTCAGTGGTATTTTTAAAACATAACAATGGAAGTTCAAGCTCCCTGCCAATTCACTTAAAATATCGAATCAAATTTTAAAGATTTATTTTAAGATCAATGCCAGGCAACAGAGATCTGTTCAAATCAGAGAGACAAGAGTATAAAGCTGAGGTCTTTAAAATAAGTAGTTTTAATTAGAAGTACTGGACCCTATTAAAATGCAATATCTCATTAATATATTTGGGCTTCATTCACTGGCACAGGCATCGAAACTGCCACAGTAGTTCTGTTAAGAGAAAGCTGAAACAGGTACAGATGGATTCCAAGATTCCTTGAAAGGTCTGAAATAGGACATTTTAACTATTCAAAAGGTGTGGTTCCCACAAGATAGCAGCCAGAAATTCAATCAATATCTAATAGAAGGCAGTGCTGAGATTTTCCCTTTCACACATTTTACACATATATTCCTTTGAACTGGGGCTTGCTGGGACATTTGGGAACTTATGTGTACGGTATATGCAAAAATACAAATAGTATTTACTGAATGATGTAACGCAGCTCACAGAACAATAGATCAAATTTTTGTGTGTACATTTTAAATATACATTTTTTCTGCTAATCAGCACAATCTTAAGTTTATTATGTAGTGTCCCCAGTTGTTGAGTCTCTGCTTCCTTGGTTATGTAAAATTATCGCTCCCATTTAGCACTTTCTTAATTAAAAAAAATATAAAGCACTTCTGCATTTACAGAACAGTAGCGGTGAGGCCTGTAAATGACACCTGACTTCAATTGACAGGAGAGAAATGCATAATACATTAACACCACTGTTTTATACAAAAGTTTTATACAAAAGTTAAGTTTACAGCAGGCAGAGAAGCCAGATTTAATAAGCACAATGTTTGCTCTTAATTTCTATCTCTTCTATATCTGCATTTAACCGTATCTCTTTAATGCACATTCCTCATTCATGTCAATTGCCACAATGTGACAAATATTGAATAATCCACAGAATATATTGTCAGGGCAATGACCATTTTTATTTGCAAGTAGAATGCAACTCTGAAAATAATCCCTACCTAAATATTCTCCACATGTATAAAAGTTTCTGAATTAGTGGTGAAACATTGCTGTATTGTAAGTAGGTTTCTGGCTACTGAGTTTTACTGAGAGAAGACTTGACAGTTGTCAATGTTTTAGGACCATCTGGTGTTTTGCATTCATACTTCATTGCTGCTGAGATAAAACTTTGGAAAGGTATGCAGAGCTCTTCTGCATTCTGAGGGTTAGGGCAAACAGCCATGCCATCCTTCCCTAAATACTAGGAGCGTGCATGTAGGAGGGGGTTTTGAATATAACATTTAGCAGACAAATCTTAGAGGGAACAGAGCAACCTGTTTGTGACCTGAGTGTTTGCCATGGTACTAAAATGTGATTTAGCGTAAGGCCAAGCTGGTAAAATAGTTTGTGTTTGTATAACAAACAGAAACTTGTTTTCCTTAACTCTGGTTCTAGTCAGCTTTTTTAGCAAGTCACAGAAGGAGTGATCCAGGAAATGTAGCAAGGCTTTCTCCAGTCTTCTTTGGTCAATATTCTAGAGTGCACAGTCAGTTAAGATGCTTTTCAAAGAACTATGTAACTGAACAATAATTCTGTATCATCATTGGGTTTTTTATATCAGTTGTATTTTATGATGCATTGAGGCTTTAAACTTGCATTGCTTTTATATGTTGGAAGCCACCATTTAGGTTTGACCCTAAAAGGTGGCCTGCATATATTTTAAATAAAGAATACATGAATTAACTCAGGTGAGGTATAATGTAAAATGGTTTATGTTTCAAAGCAGCATCAATACAAGAATTCTAACCAAACATTTAGATGTGTGTAATGCCGGGCCGAACGGGGACAGGAAGATCAGAACCTCAATTATTATGCATAATCTGATGGAAAATGCTACGTTTTTCAGTGCAATACACTTGCCTGATGAAAAGTGTATAGATGCTTTCTCAAAACTTATTTTATTTTTGATTGTTGGTTATGCAAATGGGAATTCCACACTTTATGGCCTAGCAAGAGTGAGAAGGGGCCGCCTCTACCATTAGACAGAGAGAGGCGGTGGCCTCAGGCATCAAATTTTGTGTATCATAAACAGCAGCAAATGTTTTGTTATTTAACACAGCATTGTTGCATTTTGCTGTCAGAGAGCTGAGGGGAGAGAGGGAGGGTTATGGGATTTTCTGTCTGAGGTGCCAGAATAAACGGGTTGGCCTTGTGAATAGCATGTATCCTGATTTAGGAAGGAGAGCAGCCTTTGTAACTCTGTATAAGGCAGCAAAATGCCTTGGGCTAGCCTGTAGTAATAGGATGGCTAACAATGCTGCATGAAGAAGTCCTAAGTCTCAGGTACCTTTTATCTATAAAATGAACTGCTTTAATTTTAATGGCAATCACATAACCCAGGTCCTGCCTGCAATATACAGGATTCTTTGTGAACAGATACAATTTCCCACTCAAGAAATATGCTTTTAATATTCATTTTAAAGCCGAATGTTTTCCACTAAAGGCAACAAAAAATAAATAGATTTGTTTGAAGAAATCTGCTTCACATCAGCCCAGTTTCTACAGCAGAAATGTGAAGAGCGAGAATCTGTGAAATAGCAACTAGATATTAGGGAACAGATGTACAAGTAGCCTTGAGAGGAGTCTCACATAGATCTAGATTGCTGGTTTTCACATGGTCGAAGTCACCAAGCACAAAATGCTGTTTGCATTTCAGCCTGCTATTAAATGGTAATTATTAAACAAAAACCCACGTGGAATCTGAACTGCAAATTGCCTATGCCTCTTAAAATATCAGTTCCCTTGCATGTTTTATTTTATTCTGGGCTTACTTGATTACCTCCAGTAGATGTCTGATAAGATAAAGACACTACATACAGAGATATTTATGGAGGCAAAGTGGGGGAGAGAATGCATTTCTGTTAAGAAATTACTCAAATCAAAATATCCATTGCAACTCGTAGAAATAACACTGGAAGAAATGTGAACACAATTGTGCTCTACCTAACAGCATTAACAGCATTAAGCATTAAAAAGTGTGTAGGCACAATCTATGAAGACATTTTGCTGTGCAAATTCAATGGAAATGAATGGAATTGGTTCAAGGGCACTGTGTGTGTGTGTGTGTGTGTGTGTGTGAGAGAGAGAGAGAGAGAGAGAGAGAGAGAGAGAGAGAGAGAGAGAGAGAGATGAGAATGTTCTGGTGGATTGTGCTTTCACTTAATCATCACATTCTCTCTGCTCCCCTTAAATACTGCAAAAAAAAAAAAAGATTGATTATTTGTGATTATTTATCTGCACATAAACTTCATTTTTTTGTATGGAATATTCACGTTTGCATAAACCCAACACCGTATCAAAACAAAACATATCCTTGCCTGGTGACTGAGCTGCGGCTGCAGAATTGGCAGTAATATGTCAAAATAATGATTACAGCCTAAGATGATCACTGAAGGAAAATGCATTCTGACTTCTTCTATTCCTTAGTACCTAAAGCATTGCAAATGGGTAATAAGGCAAATACAGATTTGCAGAATTTATAATTCCTGGAAGCGGAGCGGTCAAGACATCTTTCAACAATAGTGATGAAATATTGCAAGAACTCAGACAGGTAATGAGTGAGTGGGAAAGGTTCATCTACAAAGATATGACGTTAAATTTAACTTTCAAGTAGGGGGAACCTGATGATCAGCAGCTGATAACTATGATAGGGAAAGGGGAAAAATAGGGTGGATAAATTAATGGATATGTAGCTAAACAAGATGTATCTGAACTGGGAAAATCTAGGTGAATTATTGTACAGTATAAGGATGAAAATATGATCTGTAAAGAGAAAACTGGAAAAAATCCATAAATAATATAAAAGAAATATTGCAAAAATTTTGGAGGACAGTAGAAACTTTATTATTTGCACAATTTCCCTTAGTTTTCTGTTTTGCAAAACAGTCATTTTGAGAAGTATTCTAAGGATTTAGGAAGTGAACTTAGCTATTAACAGTGCTGCAAAAAGACTAGATTCTTAAAGCAACATCTTCATCTGCTGTTATATATTTTCACATATTTGTTCCTATCTACTGCACCGCAATGTAAAAGATTAGCAAATAAGCACCTTTTCTGGTGTGTGCTACTAAAATGTCTGATGAAGTAGAAAGAAGTCCACAAAGGTTTATATGCCAGAATAAAGACAGTTATTGTTTAAGGCGCCACAAGAATCTCTTTTGTTTTTGCTGCAAAAGGCTAACTCAACTACCCTTCGGTAAAATATATGAGTATTTTTGGTTTGACTGATTTCACACAGTTATTGAGGTATCCTGCTGAACCCATCAGATTCATGTTAAAATATAACATGCCTTCACATGTTTAAAATATAAGTATTTTGTTTCAAGTCAATGTTGAACAACATCGTGACTGGGCACGGTGAACAATTAATTTATTACACACATATATATTTAACTCTGCATCTTTATTATAGTCATTATTTCCATGATTCCAAATATTGTTCTTGGGCGATTCAAAATATATATGCATTGATGAATTTGCCCTTCTGATCTTGGTGATGATGACCATAGTTATTCTAATACATGAGACAGATATTCAACCTCTATCTGTGTATGTAATGATAGTTTCTCTTGGTGACCATGAACTGTTCAAATTGTTGTTGGAAAACATATGATTCAATTGCAAATAAGATTAGATCTATGGATTAATTTACTCAGTTGCATTAAATTTGTTCCATTATATTCTATTTGCTTTATTCTTTCGTGTTTCTGTTGCCTAATAATTTTTTCGTGTCTTCCCCCCGTCTCAGAATTATGATTATCGTTCATGATCATTTGCTTTCCTTGGATTAAAACTGTGGACTTTTCAATATATTTTAATCGGTGCTTGTCATCATGATAGGCTACTTGATGACTGATATCATTAATGCAAACAATATATGTGTCTCTCACTGGATCTGCAAGGCATATTTAAAATAACTGCTAAAAGATAAATTATCTGTGTTCTTTACTCCAGAGAACTATTATCTTTATTCCAGAAACTTTTAAAATATCACCTGTTTTTAAATAGGGACAGGATCCGGGGAGCAGCAAAACTTGTTCCAAGTGCCCAAGGGACCTTTGGGCTTATATTTCTCAGTCTCCTCCCACCCGCAATATATATTTATTGTTTATTTGCAGTAATTTTTCCAGATACAGATCTCGGTGTTATATTACACATGGAAAACACCAAAATAACAATACAACCATAACATTATAGTAGTGCACAGCGATTGTCTGATTAGATAAGAAAAGCTATATGCTTAGTGGGTCACATGCAAACAATATCACTATTTTGATGCTTGTTAGGAATGACTTAACCGGGGAGATGCCTAGGTAGTAAGTCCAGCCAGAAAGTTTTCTGAATGGCTGGATGTGTTACAACACATCTCTGCCCAGTTATGTAATGCAAAAAGCGGTTCCATGTGTCTCTCTTGCCTCTCATAACATGATGCCTTTGAGTCTGTTTCCTCCTTAAATTATTGTCGACATTAAGGAAACTTTTAAAATGCAAAGAACTGAAAATTTACCCCCATTAGCATTTGTGGCTGGGAGTGTCTATAAGATGCCGTTTGGATTCATGAGTTATATTCCATTTCCAGCTTAGTGCAGAACAGCAATGAAAACACCCGTTTTCAATATGTAATGGTGCCTTCTATAGAACTTTTGCTGTACCAAGATAACAGGGTTTTGTTTTTGTTTGGTTTTTTAAGAAATACAATACTCTATGCCAGGCACCCCCAAACTCGCCCCTCCAGATGTTTTGGGACTACAATTCCCATCATCCCTGACCACTGGTCCTGTTAGCTAGGGATGATGGAAGTTGTAATCCCAGAACATCTGGAGGGCCGAGTTTGAGGGTGCCTGATTTATGCCTTCCTTTCCTTCTTTATCCTAATGTTGTTTGCAAAATTATAATAAAAATACATGAACAATGGGTGTGGAGAATTGAAAGGGCTACAAGCTTAGGCTTCAACTCCAACTCCTGGCTAGCAGCAGTGGGGCTGGATGGAGCATTGTAGCCATCACTGCATCTCCAGCCCTCCTGTTTGTGTTGGTTGGGGTGGAAGGTAGGGAGGCATATCTGCTGGTGCAGTGAAGAGGCCTGACTCAGGTCCATTGACATCTCATGACAGCAGCACTGATGGCTCAGGACCTAGTGGACACTGCTCTGGCTCGGCCCAGCCCCCTCCCGGAAATGCCTCATTTCATGGGCTCCCACCAGATACTGCCAGCAGAAATGCCGCCAAGCTCAGCTTCCACCCACCATTTGAGCAGGTGCATTGGGGCACTCCTTGATGGGGCCTGGCAGGGCTGGGTAGAGGGACACCTAAAAACCCCCTACAGCACAGTGGATGGATGGTGGCAATTAGATTGCTCCATTAGATGGCTCGAAGAAGAATTAGACAAATTTGTTGAGATTAGGCTGTCATTTGCTATTCGTCACGTTCGCCAAATTGTCTTGTATGGAGGTCTAAGGCCGGCCCTATCATTAGGCAGCACGAAGCAGCCATCTCAGGCTGCAGATACTAGGAGTTGCAGAGCTGCGGCAAGGAGTTATGTGTGTGCCCTGTGACCCTAAATTTACTTGCTGTGACCAAGGACACTGTCCCATCACCAGCGCTGAAGGAAGATGCAATTGTTTTGTTTGGTCGGGGCTTCTGCACATAGAATTTGGAGCGGGGATCTTGGCTGTCTCAGGTGGCAAAATGTCTCATGCTAGTCATGTTGGATGCAGAATCTCTCAAAAAACCCATCACTGAGGATGGGCAACATAGGAGAACTATTGCATCCAAGTCTTGCTTGTGAGCTTCCCAGAAGCAGCAGGCTGCTTGCTGTTGGAAACAGAACAAATTAGATGGCTCTGGCAGGGCACCTACAGGCCACAGATTTCACAACTGATGCAACCTCAAATAGTTGCTGTTTTTCTTCTTCCTTTGTCCCCCAGCAGGTACACTAAGAGTGACTTTAAGCAAATGTGACTACATTTAGCTAAAGATCGATGACTGATTGTGCAATTGTTTCAGCGTATGAGCTACAAATGTGGCTGGATTTTAGAGCACTGTTTGCAACATTTCAGAAATAGGCTGCACACAATGGGTGGATCTGAGAGCAGGAGAGCTTGTGGTGAATAGACTATGGCTGTGCTCCAAAGACCATTTGCTACATAGAGCTGCTCTTTTGTTTCACAAATATCTAGCACAAGAATCTTAAATAAGCAAAACAGGGCTGCATATATATATTTAAAATATTTGCATTTCCCCTGCAGCTTTAAGAGATTTTGTAGGGTTACTTTTCCTTTGCATATTTACTGTGGTTGGTCACCTTGAGGCTCAAGCAATAAGGCAGGATACACTTTAGAATATATTGATGAAACACAGAATTCTGCAACCTGTATAAAGGATGCGAATTTGACAAATGAGAAGAGTCCTGCTGGACCATCAAGTCCAGTTTTCTGTTCCCAGAATGGAGAGTCAGATGCCCATGGGAAGTCCAGAAGCAGGACATGAGTGCAATATAATATAATATAATATAATATAATATAATATAATATAATATAATATAATATAATATAATATAATATAATATAATATAATATAATATAATATAATATAATATAATATAATATAATATAATAATATAATAGCACTCTCCTGCTCTGTCCCACAGCACACTGCCTCAGATACCAGAAGACACATACATCTACCATGAGCCTGTAGGACTCTTCTTGCATTCTCATCCACATCTGCTTCCCCACTCAGTTCATGGTCCAAACCATTGTTGGAGGAGATCCCTTGGAACTGCAGCTGAGAAGGTGCAAAATGAGCAAAGCGAAACACTTGGTGCAATGTTGCGCGATGTTGGAACCAGGGGCACCTTAAATGACTGCTACCAACCCTCCAGGTACAAAAAATGTGCAGATGTCTCCAGTCTGCAACAGTCTGGTGGTAAATGATGTTCAGAAATTGGTCTCTCACCTGCTCACATTTACTTGTGCTGCGCTATTATGAGAGAAGCAAGGGAAAGGCTTATAGCTGAGCAGACCTGCAAAGGCTTCGGGCTTTCTAAAGGTAGGAAAGGCTCATTCAGGGGGGGGGAAATACTAAAAATACTCAGGTCTCCTCCAAAGAAGCTGTGAATGCAGCACGCAAATCAGCAGTGCGCAAGGACAGAGAAGCAGAAAGGAAGGAGACCGACAGCAGCTGGAATAGAAAAGGGAATAGGTAGGCAGGCAGAAAAGAGGGAGCAAGAGCAAAGAACAAAGAAGTGAGGAATGCCGAAGGGAGAGACAAAGAAGCAGGAAATATGGGAGCGGAGGAGACGGAGGCTGGTGCGGGGGGGGGGGGTGAGGGAAAAAAGGTGATAGACATGCAAGGAGACACAAAACACGAATGAGAGACAAGCGGGAGAAAGCCGAATAAGCACAATTTGTATTAGAAAATGGTAATATTTATTAGATGTGCCTGGATCTATTCTAGCAGGTAAGCCTGAGCTGCTTCTTAGCCACAAATCTCAGGATACTTCTCTTTTAGAGAGATCCTGTGGTCCTTTATCTGCCATCTCTTTGTTCCTGCGGCTGGCTTTGGGTTCTCTCTCTTTATCCTGTGGGCCCCTCCCACGCACAACGTGATGCCCCTGATCTTTGGGCTCCTCCAGGAACCCTCTTTATTGAGCATGGGTCCTCATTTGCTTGCACAAAGCTTACTTGGAGGTTAGATTATACCTGGTCTTTATGAAGGATTCCTTCTCGTTTCTTTGTGGGGCTGTTGTAGGACAATGGGCATTCATCCTGCATTCTTCCTGTTTCACCTCTGGGGTTGCTTTTACATGTTCCTCTTCCTCATTTGTTAATCCAACAATTTTCAGTGCATTTCCTCATCATCTTAAGCACTGAAAGTCTGTTCCTTTTTTAAAGTGGATTTTTTGTGGTACGGTGACAAAGTGCTTTGTTCTACTTTAATTGTGCAAACCTGATGTTCCAGCATGCATTTGAATCCATCCCATAAAATGTGGGAGTTGCCCCGCTCTCGTAGATACAAAATAAAACATTTTTGCTTCAGAAACACTGGATAAACCACAGCCCTGGACTAGCTAAATTTCCAAACTGATCCAGTTTTATCTTCAATTTTTTTAAATGGAAAGGTCAGTATTCTAGTCCTGTTTGAGAACACCCCATCTACAAATATCTAAAAAAACCTCTGCTTGCTCAGTTTCAATTCCTGCTACCTTGTACTGTATTGCTTTATACTGTAAAGCTTTGTTTTGTAATAGCCTAAGGACCAGAAACAAACATATATCTATTTCATTGCTACCCGCCACCACCCATTCATTTCAGACGAGGCCCAAAAGAGAAAGTTTGGAGATATGAGCCCAAATTGAAGAAGAAGACAGGGAAGAAAATGCAACTATCATGCTATTCTACTTAGCACTGCTGTCAAATCTTTTATTTCAAGCAGCTTTGGATTAAACAAATAAATCTGCCAGTATCATAATGCTGCTATGCTAATCTGTGGTTAGACTGCACTTGGAATCATAGAATAGAACTGTAGAGTTGGAAGAGACCATGAGGGTCATCCAGTCCGACCTTCAATACAGGAATCTTTCACCCAGAGTGGGGCTGGAAACCACAAGCCTGAGATTGAGAGTCTCATGCTCTACTGACTGTACTACATGTCGTTCTGGTCAACCATCCACACTTACCTGGGAGTAAGTCCTATTGAACTCAGGACTGCACTGTTGCTATTTTTACCTGGTCTCATTGGCCTTTAATGTAATTTCAGAAGGAAGTGGGCTTTGACCACAGGGACGCACAGAATTCAGAACGGCAATGATTAAATGTGTCAGTCAGATGCTTTCCACCTTCCCCTTCTCATTCCCCCAACTCTTTTCTCCCAGCCAAATGAGTGGTGGCAGTTCAGGGTGAAAGCCAGAAGTTCAGGGTGAAAGAAGAACTGCCAGCCCAAAGTGGGCTCTGCTTCCAGTTTATCATTCTGTGCTTCATTCATCTTGCTGTGCTGAGCTGTGGTAATGGCATTGTTTGCATAACTGCACAGGGCTTTAAATCTCCATCTTTGGACTAGTGCTGCTGTAATACCATCCCGTTATCTGTGGGTATATTTATATTGCACCTTTACATTGTATTCCCTTGGGAGTGCATTTTATCACAGGCATGCTTTGCTTCTGTATAGCTATTTAAGAACTCTGGAGATATTGATTATAGTACTATGAACTGCTTCGCCATTAAGAATTTTAAAGGCCTGTGACCAAAATATAAACAGACTTTATAGCTGGCTTGTTCCTCTAAGAATATCTGTGCTTGCTGCTAGATGCAGAAACTCTCAGGATAGCCATGATGTAAATAGATTCTCAGTGTTTCAGACAATACTTATTAGTGTTCCTCATTTCCCTGATGGATAGAGAGCCAAAGTCTAGTGGGGCTCTTTCCCAAAGCAGTAAATTTTCAACATTCACAGAAAGCCCATGCCTTCTGCTCGTGTGATCAGAGGCGAATAACAACATCTGAGAGAAAGATCAAGATCCTTAAGAAGCAACCAACAGTCAGAAGGACCAACGGCAGGCCCACATAGCTCAGGATAGGCAGAAGGTCAACTTCCAAGGGTGGTAGTGAGTGAACGTGCACTTAGGCATGCAGGAAGCTCATTGGTGGGACGAATCATTCAGATGGAAGATTATGCTCTGAAGCTGAGGTTTTATAAAGTTTAGTGGAGCCAGATTAGATGCCAAATCAGCTTGTATTGCAACTTAGCTGATGCCTTTGAAAACACAATACAGTCAATATTAATTGTGTCAGGAATGTGGTGCAGGGCAGAGTACGAATTGTGCCAGAGCCTGGTTAGCTTCTAGGATTCCTAATTCAAGTCTCAAGATATGTATCCAAGCAAACAGAAATGAAGTTCCCCGGCAGATTTTTAGGGTTGCATGACTTTAGATGTGGAGGTGTGTGCTGGAGCCTCCAGCATTCATTTTTGTAAACATGTAGATGGGCGCAAAGGATCAGGTTGAAAAGTTGGAAACCAAGCAAACACACAGGCAGTCACCATCTCAAATGGAACTGTAATGGAACTGGTTGGTTGGAATCCATGATGTGGTTCTACACTGGATGCATGGAAAGTTCTCACATGGGAAAAATGCTTAAGAACAGTTAGGTGTCAAGATAGGTGGTCTGCGGTTTATCCACAGACTTGTAAGACAATTAAAGCAGGCCGGAAACAGACAGACACTCAGAGAGTTGAGTTTATGTCTGAGACCCAAGTTGCTCAGACTGAGGAGCCAGACAGGCCTAAATGGACACATTTCTGTATCCAATCATGTTCTATTGGCTCCTTCTGTCACCTGATCCATCCTGAGCTGCTTTATACAAACCTACAAACCAACCAACCAACCAACCCAACCCACCTCTGGTAATTTGCATTGGTAACACAGATGCACAACAGATGTTCAACAACTCCTCATCTGATTAGTGTTTTAACTTATTTTAATATTTCATTTTTATATTTTTGTAGCTTGCTTTTGCACAGCAAACATGGTGCTTGCTGGGTCCTACAGGAAGAACATGCCACCTTTTCAGATATATGAACTGGGCCTCAGTTTCTGAAATCTCACCAGGCTATCTTAAGATGCATTTCCCAGCTGACTGAACTAGCTTTTCTCCAGAATGGATGAGGGTAAGCATTTTCTGGAGGGCAAAGCTGGCTGGGAGGGAAGTCTAAGTTGCCCCAGAGTACTCCATTGTCAGTCTGATCCTTCGCATGCTGCATTTTGCCTGCCAAGTCTATCTCTGCTCATTCTGCAGGCATGCTAGAATAACTTATTACAACACCGTATTTCCAAATACTATATTAATTTCCTGACTCTGTACAGTAATATCTTACAGCTGGTTTGAATAAACATTCCAAACTAATGCATTCTTCTTCTTCTTCTTCTTCTTCTTCTTCTTCTTCTTCTTCTTCTTCTTCTTCTTTTAAAAAAATAAAATAAAAAGGCAATGCCAAAGACGTTTTGTTTTTATTGAGTGCTTACTGTCATTGCATTTGACACCAGATATAAAAAGAACAGCTTCTAAATGGTAATTACTCTTCAGGCATTTATTCGCTTTTACTGTTGGGTTGCATGTTTGGTGGGGGATGTTAGCATAAGAGGATGAGAGAGAGGGAGAGAGGGAGAGACAGAAGGTAATTGGTTCATGGTATTAATTTTCATGAGTTATTGCACAGTTTGGTCTCACTAAAATGTCATTGTTATTTTTTCACATTTCAAATAAAATATGTCTGTATTTTTTTATCCAAAGCAGGATCTGTTTATGGAACTCGAGTTGCTTCTGACATTATCACGCTGATATAAAAATATGGGTCTGATGATGGAAAGGCTAACCAAATAAACAGGTCTGTGTGTGCCAGCCCTTTGTGGAAACATATTGCTCCAGGTATCATTGGCATTTTGACTGACAGCTAATTTGTTTTTTAATACTCTATGGAAAAAAGAAGATCTAAGTTAAAGTTGCCATCTAAGACACAAGCTCATGGCTGGGGTAGGGATACAGGATCGGTATCAGGAAACCCCTTGTGTCAAGCTCTGTTTCAATAACCAAATTTCAATCATATGCACCGAAAGGGAATTTTGTGGGCCTATTCAGAGGTAATGGCAGCACAGCACTGCTAGGAAGAACTGGCTTCATGGGATCATTGGGAAACTGCAGGATATCTCAGGGCAGCCTTGAGAAGCCTGGTCCTTACAACACAAGACAGCAGGCAAATTCTCTTCTGAGCAACCATTCGAAGGCCACATGCTAATGTTGGGTAGAGCAAGAGGCAAAAGAGGGTGGGACAGCAAATGTAAATGGTTATAGCCCTAGGAACTCCTGACCAGGTGCCAACAATTACCATATTTTTTGCTCTATAAGACTCACTTTTTCCCTCCTAAAAAGTAAGGGGAAATGTGTGTGCGTCTTATGGAGCGAATGCAGGCTGCGCAGCTATCCCAGAAGCCAGAACCGCAAGAGGGATTGCTGCTTTCACTGCGCAGTGATCCCTCTTGCGGTTCTGGCTTCTGAGATTCATAATATTTTTTTTCTTGTTTTCCTCCTCCAAAAACTAGGTGCGTCTTGTGGTCTGGTGCATCTTATAGAGTGAAAAATACGGTACACTTCTTGACTAGGTGATACAAGAAGATGTTTTGCTGGGATGAACTCACTGACCCTGTCGTCTCGGGCTAAAGTATGATACCCTTCTCTCCCCAGAGGAGGAATAGTTTCCAAGTCGTATGTACTGAAGTTCTCACCCTGGGCCAGCAGGGGGATACTGTAGATAGTTTTCACTCAGGTCCACATATGCAAATAAGGGATTGAAAGTGACGTTCAGTGATTGGATAGTTACAGAAAATGGTTACTGTTGTGTTCTAGTGGAGCTCTGTATAAGCAGGCTGGCTGAACCCTTCAGTTCAGTTCTGTTCTGGCCTGTGAATAAACAAGAGTTGTTTGAAGAATCGCTGTGTTGTCTGATATGTTCACCCACAACTTAACACATTCCAGTCTCCATTCTCTGTTCTTGGGACAGAGGCCTGCACCCCTGAGCTTCATTTGCAAAGGGAAGGATCCTATGCCTTCACACTTTGCTTCCAAACCAGCAGTCCTCAGTCCCTGGCTGGGAATCTAAACTAAGGTTACCAGATTTTTTTCAGTGAATCCGGGGACACTTTTCAACTTCCTACTAAATAGATGGATTTTGTCAGGGGACCGATTTGTAAATCCAGGGTCATCTGGTAACCTTAATCTAAACATCCACTTCCCTGCCACCTCAAAGGCCTGCCTTAGGATTTCTCTCTCTTTCTCTTCCCACTTCATTTATAGCTTTATTGCATTGATATCCTACTTTTCCTCTAAGGAGCTCAAAGTGGAACTGTGCATGGTTCTCTTCCTCCCCGTTTTACCTTCACAACAACCCTGTGAGGCAGGCTAGGCTGAGAGACTGTGACTTCACGGCTGAGCGGGGGGAAGCCATGTGCTTTAAATGTAAGGTGTGTCACCTCAAATGCAAAGTCTGGATGACCTGCAGTCCCTTCCCTTTTCCCTCCTCACTGACCTAAAATGGATTTTTCTCTCCATCTTTTTTGGGATTTGGCACAACAACATCTCTCACACAGCCAGGAGAGTACCACGTTAATTGGTATATTATAGCCTATTATTACATGCAACAATTCTGTTATTTGAGTAGGTTTTAAAAGCATGTTTTGTTTTTGCTATTTTTTCCGGGGCTTTAGTTTATTACTTTTTCCCCTCGGTCATTTGAAAGTTGGAAATGATTATTCTAAAGACTTATGATTTGTGTGGGTTGTGGTTCCAAACAAATTATTTAGATCATGCATAGATCTTTTACAGATAAAGAGCAGCCTACCCATTGATCTCTATATATACAACATAATTCCCAGCTTGAGTTCTGGCCTAGTTTAGGGACAGACAATGTTGTTGGAAGAGAGAACCAATGTTTCTAGGGGGATAGGCAACCTAGCTTCTGTTATTTCTATGTGGAAGCCTGAACTGTGAGTTTTATTGACAAATCACTGTTTAAAATAATTTTCATTCCTGAAACAGATCCTTCATCTGAGGAACCTGTGAAGTAATTTGTATTAGTGCTGGGCTGTGCCCTGCTTTTGAAATCCCAAAGCAGCTGAGGTGCTTTTAATGTTATTATTACTTTTACTCTGAATAAAACCTGTCCCCCACCCCCCTCTTCTCCTCACACGGGATATGTTTTCATCTGCTATTGTGATCTGCTGTAGCAGGTGAAAAAAGACCTTTAGTTGTACATGTACATCCTGATATTAATGGGTTTGAAAACTTGGGCTTGGGTCCAATGTGCCATTCATAATAACTTCAGTCTCTTGTGCTTTTGTGCTCAACCTCTCAGATTCTCCTAGGTTTAGAGCACATACATGCAAAAAAAAAAAGGGGGGGGGGAGGCAGAATGGCCACTTAAGAATGTCTTCAGCGCGCTTTCTCTATTGCAGAGTAGATTCAGGTAATGATAATTGCGCTGCACATTGTGAGCATAATTGTAGGAGCCAGAACTCCTCTGCAGACCCAACCCCTCTTTTCTTTTGAAACACCAATCAGCACCACTGGGTTCCATGCATGCCTCTTATTTAACTGAAAATAATGCTACCAATATCATACTGCTATTACACAAATCTATGGTGTGACTGCATTTGGAATACTGTGTGAAGTTCTGGTCGCCTCACCTCAGAAAGGATACTGTGGAACTGCAGAAGCTTCAGAAAAAGGGTAACCAACATAATCAAGGGGATGAGGAAAGGTTGCAGGGTTTGAGACTTTTTATTTTAGAGAAAAAGCGAGTAAGAGATGACATGATAGATTTTATAAAATTATGCACGGCATGAAGACGGTGGACAGAGAAAATCCCCCCCTTTTTCTCATAATACTAGAACTTGTGGAAGCTAAGGAAAATTCAGGACATATAAAGGAAATAATTTCTCCAGGCAGCACATTATTGAACTATGGAACTTGCTCCCACTGGAGGCAGTGATGGACAGGAGCTTAGATAGTTTTGAAAGAGGGCTGGACAAATTCATGGAGGACAAGGCTATCAACAGCTACTAGCCGTTATGGCTACTGTATTTACTTGAATGTAATGCACACCTCTTTTTTGCCAAATTACGTCATGGAAATTAGGGTGCACATTAGATTCGATGGCGCATTACATTCGAGTAAATATGGTATATTCTATATTCGCTGTCGGAAGTGATATGCCTCTGAATACTAGCTGCTGGGAATTGCGCATGGGCAGAGTGCTGTTGGAAGAGCATGGTAGGAAATTGAGATTTGTTACCACGCTTGCTTTCCTCTTCCATCCTCATTCTCCCCCCCCCACCCTTGACATCATGTTTGTTGGATTGTGAGTCAAAGGGCAGGGATTGCCATAGCTTTTCACATCTGTCCAGCACTTAGGAAATTTCAGGAACTTTATAAATGTTTCTTCATCATCATCATCATTCTGTAATGTTTGCTGCATAACAGGGGAAAGATGGAAAGGGTGGATCTTTTATTGCTAAAACATCAGCAAGAATAAATAATTTTAAAAGGAGCAATGTAAGATCAAAATGTAGAGTATCTGATCTCCAAAGCAGCATGTTTTTAATATTACGCCTAGATATCTTTGAAGCATTACAATGTTTTTTTTTAAAAAAACCTTGCTTGACCACAGATTATAGACATTAGTTTAAAAAGTGAACATTGATGTGGAAGTGTGGTGAACTGAACTTAAGTTTGGAAAAATGAGAAACTGAGGGAAACTAAAATTGACAGATTCATCCATCCGTAATTGTCTATAATTGAAATAAGTCTACACTGTTGACCTCCACTGGAAGAAATCAGACAGAGCAACCATTTGTCATTAATTTAACACAAATCTCTCTCTTCCTTTCCACTTATTTCCATTCTGCAGTGTAAAAAAAATATGGTAACTGTGCTGGTCCCGGGGGTAAGGTACCGTGAGTGTCGCAGAGTCCACACGAAGAGGGGCGAGGTCCGATGCAGAGAGCCGGGCGGGGAACAGGAACTCTGGAACAGAAGGCTGAGCAGGTAACAGGAACACCGGAGGGTCGGGAACAGGAGGCCGAGCAGGGAACAGGAGTACTGGATAGTCAGGAACAGGAAGCCGAGCAGGGATCAAGAACACAGGAAGGTCCGAAGCCAACAACGACGTTGCTCCCGCAACCTGGGGCCGGCCTGACTGGGCTTTTATCCTCTTCTAAGGTCAGGGGCGGTCCCGACCCCCAGGAGCCCCGCCTCCTCTGGCCTTAAGGCGAGCACTCCTCCTGGGGGCAACCAGTTCCCTTCGCCTCTCTGCCCTAAGCCTCTGCAGATCAGGAGAGGCCAAAGGGTTACTGGGCCCTGGAGGAGGCTCACCTGTGGCCATTGAGTCATCCAGCACCTCTGGGGCCAGAATGGTTTCACCTGGTGCCTGCTCTTGAGTTTCCTCAGCATCTAGGCCTTGCCCCAGTTCAGCCGGCCCTGGAGGCGGGGACTCCTGTGCCGGCTGGGATTCCTCCGGATCGCTTTCAGACTCGGAATCCCAGGCCATCACACCATCCCCCCTCCCAGGCCCCCCCCTCACTTGAGGGTCCGGACCTGGCTTGCTGGGGTACGCCGCATGAAACTCTCGGATGCAGGCAGGCGCGTGGACGTTGGCCGCTGGTTCCCAGGAACGGTCCTCTGGCCCATAGCCCTTCCAGTCAATGAGATACTGCAGCCTTCCCCTGCGGTATCGGGAGTCCAGAATGCGTTCCACCTCGTACTCAGGCTCTCCCTGCACCAAAACTGGCTGCGGTCGGGGACGGTTCGGGTGGAACTCGTCGGGTGGGGCCACCGGACTCAGAAGGGACCTGTGGAATACCGGGTGAACCTTCAGGTGTGCTGGCAACCGGAGGCGGAATGCCACAGGCGAGACCTGGTTCACGATAGGGAACGGGCCGGTGAACCGGGCGTCCAGCTTCCGCGAAGGTCGAGAAGGGTGGAGGTGGCGAGTGGAAAGCCACACCAGGTCACCGACGTGAAGTTCCGGCCCCACCTGGCGGTGGCGGTCGGCCTGGACCTTGTACGCCTCCTTGGCCTGGCGCAGCTGCTCCATCAACAGCTGTTGCTGGGACTGGAGCTCCTGAAGCCACTCTGTCACCGCAGGGACCGCAGATGCCGGCAGCACATCCGGAAACAACCGTGGATGAAAACCATAACTGGCTTGGAACGGGGTCTGCTGGGTGGACGCATTCACCGCGTTGTTATAAGCGAACTCCGCCAATGCTAGGTGGTCGACCCAGTCGTCCTGCTGGTAGCTGCAGTAACACCGGAGGTACTGTTCCAGCACCGCGTTCGCCCGTTCCGTCTGGCCATCAGTCTGTGGGTGGTAAGCAGATGAGAGACAGACCTCTGTCCCGAGGGCCTGGTGCAAAGCACGCCAAAACCGGGACGTGAACTGAACGCCACGGTCGGACACTACACGCTCAGGTAGGCCATGCAGGCGGAAGACATGCTGAAGGTACAGCTGCGCGGTTTCCTTAGCTGAGGGTACGGATGGGCAGGGGGCACAGTGCACCATCTTCGTGAAGTGGTCGGAGAAAACTAGAAGGCAGGTGCAGCCACGAGACGGGGGTAACTCCACTACAAAGTCCAAAGAAACTGTGTGCCAAGGACGTGGTGGAACCGGCAACGGCTGAAGAAGGCCGGGGGGTCGCCCGGTAGGCCCTTTGGCCCGCCTGCAGACGTCACAACCAGCGACGTAGCGAGCCACGTCGGCCTTCAAACGGGGCCACCAAAACTCACGGCTTACCAGATGGGTGGTCCGATACCGCCCAAAGTGCCCCGCCGCTGGCGCATCATGGGTCATCCGGAGAATCTCAGCCCGCAGCGGCCCTGATGGGATGTACAGGCGCCCATGGTGCAGCAGAAGACCCTGATGCGAGACCAGCCCTGGATACTGAGGGCATGATCCTTCGGCCAGTTCCCGGAGTCGTTCCTGGGCCCAAGCGTCGACCCGCTGCTGTTCCCGCACCCGAGCCTGCAGTGGCTCAACCTCCTGGGTGGCCAGGAATGCAGCTGGTGGTAGGATCGTGGTGGGTGCTGCTTGCTGAACCGTGTCTACGTTGTCTTCGGGTTTCCGGGACAGGGCATCCGCCTTCTGGTTTTGGGAGCTAGGGATGTAGCGGATCCGGAACTGGAACCGGGAAAAGAACAACGCCCACCGGATCTGCCTTTGGTTCAGCTTGCGGGTGGTCTGGAGGTATTCCAGGTTCCGGTGGTCGGTTCTCACCTCCACCGGGTGTCGTGCTCCTTCAAGATGATGGCGCCAAACCTCAAAGGCCACCTTGATGGCCAGTAGTTCCCGCTCCCACACGGTATAGTTACGCTCCGCTGGGAGGAGCTGGCGGGAATAGAAGGCGCAGGGTAAAAGTGGCGCTTCCGGTCCGTGCTGCTGAGACAAGACGGCACCGAGAGCCGTACTGGAGGCGTCAGTCTCTACCACAAAGGGTCGAGAAGGATCCGGATGTTGCAAGATTGGCGCTCTCTGGAAACAGGCCTTCAACCCTTGAAACGCCTCCTCCGCCTCCTTGTCCCAGGAAAACGGCGTCTTGGGGCGCAGTAGTCGGGTCAACGGGGTGGTGCGGTGAGCATAGTCCGCAATGAAGGTCCGGTAATAGTTGGCGAACCCCAGGAAACGCTGTAGGTCCTTGCGGTTCCGAGGTGCCGCCCATTCTCGAACCGCTGCCACCTTCCCAGGATCCATCTGCACCCCACCTGG
The DNA here is from genome assembly GCF_965112155.1 of Podarcis liolepis. Taxonomy (NCBI): domain Eukaryota; kingdom Metazoa; phylum Chordata; class Lepidosauria; order Squamata; family Lacertidae; genus Podarcis; species Podarcis liolepis. The sequence goes on from NC_139563.1 coordinate 23,055,553, forward strand.
TGAGAGTCGGTGACCCAGGAAGTCCACTGACCGCTGATGAAACTCGCACTTGCTGAGCTTTGCATACAGACGATGCTCGCGCAAGCGCTGCAGCACGGTCCGGACATGGCCTTCGTGGCACGCCGGGTCACGGGAGTAAACCAGAATGTCATCCAAGTACACCACCACGTACTTGTCTAGCAAGTCCTAGAACACGTGGTTGATGTACCGTTGGAACACAGCAGGCGCGTTGCACAAACCAAAGGGCATAACCAGGTATTCGAACTGTCCGTACCGGGTCCCAAATGCGGTCTTCCACTCATCCCCGGCGCGGATCCGAATCAAATTGTAGGCACCCCGGAGGTCTAGCTTGGTGAACACCTGCGCCCCTTGCACCCGCTCCAGTAACTCCGAAATAAGGGGCAAGGGGTACCGGTCCGGGATGGTAATTTTGTTCAGGGCCCGGTAATCATGGCAAAGGCGGAGCTCCCCACATTTCTTTTTAACAAAGAGCACTGGCGCAGCAGTGGGCGAGGTAGAAGGCCTAATGAACCCACGCTCCAGGTTCTTGCGCAAGAAGTCCTGTAAAGCCTCGCGCTCTGGCTCTGTTAACGAGTATAAGCGACTCACCGGTAGAGGCGCTCCGGGCTGCAGGTCTATGCCACAGTCAAAGGGCCGATGCGGCGGCAGCTGGTCTGCCCCCCGTTCCTCAAACACGTCGTGATATTCCCGGTATTCAGCGGGGAGCGTTGCAGCAACCTCCTCAGTGGGCGCAGCTGCTAGCATCTCAGTCTCAGCAGGAGAACTGGGGTCTGGGAAGTGTATAGTCCGTTTGACCCAGTCAATCCGCACATTGTGAGCCTCCAGCCAGTCCATCCCAAGCACCAGGGGGAACCGGGGCATGGAGGCAATATCCAGAGTTCGCATCTCACGGTGCTGCTGGAGGCACAGGACCAGGGGCTGGGTCTCCTGAGTGACGGCACCCGAACGCAGGGGCCGTCCGTCGATTGCCTCCACCTGCACCGGTTCTGGCTTGTTCCGAAGTGGCACCCGATGCTGGGCAGCAAAAGCAGCGTCCATATAAGAGCGGGTTGCGCCCGAATCCACCAGCGCATGGGTAAGAATCCATGGCCCTCCTGGAGGGTATAGATGTACCGGAACCATAAGGTGTTGTAATTCAATTGGTGCGGCCCCATTCTGTGCTGTTTGGGACCCCAAGTAGCCAGGGCCATCAGCTACTGTGGTTTGGTGGTTTCCCTGCGGCTGGCGTTTCTCAGGACAGGACCTTGCATAGTGTCCGCTTCCGCCACAATAGAGACATAGATTCCCCTCCCGACGCCGCGACTTCTCTGCGGGAGAGAGGCGTGGCCGCACTGCCCCAAGCTGCATAGGTTCCTCCAATGACTTAGCTGGGCCCGTGGGGCTGCTGGTAGACACTGGGGCCAAGAACTGGAGGTGCCGGCGGTCCCGAGCCTGACGCCGGTCCTCTAGCCGATCGTCAATCTGTAGACTCCATTGAATAAGGGTGTCTAGCGTGGTGGGGCGTTCCATTGTGGCCAGCTGGTCCAGTATCTCATCTGAAAGCCCCTCGAGATACTGGTCCCGGAGAGCCGAGTCGTTCCAGGTCAAGTCCTGTGCCAGCAGCCGGAATTCTGTGGTGTATGCGGCCACCGTGGTCTTGCCCTGCCTCAACCGCCGAATCGCCCGGTTGGCTTGACTCCCCTTCTGGGGGTTGCCGAACGCTGCCTCCAACAGATTGCAAAACCCCCCGTAGTCTGTCAGCAAGGGGGAGTCTTGCCTGAGCAGCGGCAACGCCCACTTGGCCGCCTGGTCCTTTAACAAACTAATCAAAAAATGCACCTTGGTGCGGTCGTCAGGGAAATTCCGGGCGCGCCCCTGAATATACAGCTTGGCCTGGGCAAGGAACATGGGAAAGCTGGCCGGGGCCCCATCAAATTTCTCAGGCAAGGCCACTGGGTACTTGCCAGAAGCCGGGGCATCGGCCCCAGGAGCCGGTAGGGCGTCCAAACGCTGCTGCAGTGCCGTAATCGCGTTACTGAGCTGCTGCACGGTGTGCCTCAAAGCCTGGTTCTCCTGGGCTATTGCCAACAGTGTAGCCGCTTGGTCGGCCATGGCCTCTGACTCTTCCCGAACGCACCCCTACGAAGGGGGAGTGCGGGTGTGGCGGAAGCAAACTGTGCTGGTCCCGGGGGTAAGGTACCGTGAGTGTCGCAGAGTCCACACGAAGAGGGGTGAGGTCCGATGCAGAGAGCCGGGCGGGGAACAGGAACTCTGGAACAGAAGGCTGAGCAGGTAACAGGAACACCGGAGGGTCGGGAACAGGAGGCCGAGCAGGGAACAGGAGTACTGGATAGTCAGGAACAGGAAGCCGAGCAGGGATCAAGAACACAGGAAGGTCCGAAGCCAACAACGACGTTGCTCCCGCAACCTGGGGCCGGCCTGACTGGGCTTTTATCCTCTTCTAAGGTCAGGGGCGGTCCCGACCCCCAGGAGCCCCGCCTCCTCTGGCCTTAAGGCGAGCACTCCTCCTGGGGGCAACCAGTTCCCTTCGCCTCTCTGCCCTAAGCCTCTGCAGATCAGGAGAGGCCAAAGGGTTACTGGGCCCTGGAGGAGGCTCACCTGTGGCCACTGAGTCATCCAGCACCTCTGGGGCCAGAATGGTTTCACCTGGTGCCTGCTCTTGAGTTTCCTCAGCATCTAGGCCTTGCCCCAGTTCAGCCGGCCCTGGAGGCGGGGACTCCTGTGCCGGCTGGGATTCCTCCGGATCGCTTTCAGACTCGGAATCCCAGGCCATCACAGTAACAATGTTCTGCACACCCCCCCAAAAACCTTCTGAATGAGAGTATTGATACTAGTTTTATTCTAAACTCACGTTTAGAATTGCGAGGGCCAGTCAGGGGTGTGTGTGTGTGCGTAGGAGGGCCTTTTGGTTGCCGTGAGTTGATTTTAAATGTCATTGGTTTAACCTCCTCAGAAGGAATAAAAATGTGAGGAGCCGGAATCTGAGTAGAGGGTTGTTTTCCAGTTTATTTGAGAGCTTTTGATAATTGCTTCACATACCAAACACACACATACACATACACAAATATCCATTAGCTCCATCCCAAAGCAACAGGTCCAGCCAGGCTGTTTCCCTGAAAAAGCCAGATACCATCCTCTTCCATGGTGCAGATGAGGAAGGGCCATTGCTCAGTGACAGAGCATCTTTCGTGCATGTAGAAGGTATCACATTCAATCCTTGGCATCTCCAGACGGGGCTGGGAGAGACCCCTGTCTGAAATCCTGGAGAGCCACTTCCAGTCAAAGTAGGGGCGGGGGCTACTGGTTTGCTTTGGTTTTGCTCTTGGTTTAATTATGTGGCTTTACTCTGTACAGCGGTACCTCAGTTTAAGAACAGCCCTGTTTAAGAACTATTCAGTTTACAAACTCTGCAAAACCGGAAACAGTGTTTTGGTTTGAAAACTTTACCTCGGTCTAAGAATGGAAGCCGAACAGTGGAAGGGCACCAGCGGCGGGAGGCCTCATTAGGGAAAGCGCGCCTCAGTTTAAGAACGGTTTTGGTGTAAGAATGGACTTCCGGAATGGATTAAGTTCATAAACCGAGGTGCCACTATATTTTCATGCTGTGAACCGCCCTGAGAGCTTTGGCTGAATGGCATTAGGCAAATTTAATAAATATTAATAAATAAATGAATAGACAACATTGAGCTAGATGAACAGAGGCATTCCTAAGCTCCCTTGCATCCTTGGCAAGGAGCCCCACCCCCCCAAGTCCTGTGACTCCGAGCCACTCCGAGGTAAAGTGGGGAGGCGTGATTTTTGTTCCCCCTCCTGGCCTGTGTCTTTGGCATGGGCCAACCTGGCCAAGCCCTAGGTACGCCCCGCTAGATGAGCCAAGGGTATAGTGTGACTTCCTTTGTTCCTGCATCAGGCTCCCTCTCCTAATCTCTCAGACCCCATCCTTTAGCAACAAGGTTTCACTCCAGATTCTTGGAGTCTGAGACTCAAAAGGTCTGGCAATCCGCATTCTAAAGCCAAAAACCTTTGAATAGCAAGGTTATCACAATAATTTCTTTCCCTCAAGCTGTAGTTCAACCCTCAGAGAATTACAGTCCCCAGCAACCCCTAGCAAACCTCAGTGCCCAGAATTATTTGTGGGTAAGAATGTGGGAAGTGGGGACAATGTTTGGTTGAGGAGACTGAATGAAATCTTAGTGGGACTGTGGCACATGAGTGTGGTTTGGGGGAAGTCAATGGCACTCTTGTTACCTGATTCATTGGCAATGAGATCGGCTCTTCTTAATTTTAAAGGAGACGTACTCTGGCAGAGAAACCCATACATTTTGGTCCATTTGTGCTTTTTTTATTAGTAAAGTAAAAAGTCTGTGAAATTCAGACCTTTTATTAGGCCCTTCAGTTTATGCAGTTTGGGGAGGTAATTATTTTAAGAATAATTGCTCAAGATGTTACCTGAGGCAAGTCATATAAACAGAACTACACGCTCAGTGGCATATTGTCCCAATACCACTGGCAGTAGGAAGCTTTAAAATCTCTTGCTTACTTGGAATTCCTGTGGCTTAGCATTCATTATCGGTGCCAGAAGGGAATGAATGGCAAAGGGAGCACAGAAACAAATTTTGTTAAATTGGGGTAAGTATTAAATTTAACCATCTAAAAGTAAACACAATTAACCTGAAATTTTGATCATATCAAAGTTATATCTCTCGCAGACTCTGGAGACTGAGTGCCGGTTAGAGCTGACAATACTCGGCTTCAGTGCTTTTTTCTGGGGGAACGCAGGGGTACGCATACCCCTAAACATTTTGTGAATCTAACGGGAGAAGAAACTAAAAAAATTAAACTAAATTAAATTAACTAAATTAAACTAAAAATTTTAGTTTCTTCTCTAGCATAGTGAATTGTCAGTTCCTTTGCTACTCCCGATGGCGGCCTCATTTCCTGCCATGGTGTTTCTGCGTCTCAGATGGAAGCGAACATTTAATGTGTGAAGTAGGAATTGGAATCTAGCATGGTGATTGGTCAGTTTTGTTGTTACCACCTCCAATGGTGGCTTCATTTCCTTTCCCATTGATTTTCTTGAGTCAAAATTAGAGTACCCCTAAACCTTTTTTTAAGGGGGGGAAACCCTGCCTGGCTTGATGGACGAATTGTCTGACCTGCTATAAGAAGCTTTTTATGTTATTGTGTATGGCTTTATATTTTTAAAAGATAAAGTACTTTTTAACTGTTGCAGTTTGGCACACGTTCTATGCAAATTAACAAAATGTATTTTTAAAAAGAGTCATGTTGCATTAAACATTTACAAATGTAGTTAGTACATTGTAATGGAAATGTGGAAGACCTTTGTCTTGTGAGGAGTTACTGGTGAAAGTTAATGGTTCCTCTTATGCTCATACCTTCTTTTTGGGGTGTGTGTGTCTGGGACTCTTTAATTAGCCAGGCTTATTTCTTATTTTGTGTTCAGACACCTACTGATAAAGTGGCTAGTTTCTTATCTATTGCTTAGTCACAGGGAGCTCTTTGCAGAATTCAAGGTCAGCCACCTGTTAAAGGAGCCTGGTGTCATGTAATCTCTAAGAATGTTTGTTTGAAAAATATAAAAGGGATTGGAGACTCACCTCCATGTAGGCTGCATTTTTCTTTGCTCTTTGCTCTGTTTTCTCATCCTGCCTGTAAATGCACACACACACACACACACACACACACACACACACGTTGATCAAGGAACAGCCCTGGTATGCTCTTTGCCTTGTCTGGATCCAAAAAGAACGCCTGATCTTGGCAGAACAAACATAAGCTTTTGTGAACCATAGTCCACTTCAACAGATGCATGGATTCTCAGCTGTCATGCGCACTGATGTAAAGGAAAGGAAAATGTAAAGGTTGGAGTTACATGGCAATGGAATACAAAAAGTACAGTCTGTGATCAGGGCAGTTGCCATTATTGGGCAGAGTGAGAGGGATGCCTTAGGCAGTGGATACTGGTATGTGTGTGGTGGCAGCAGCCCCCCTGCCATTGCCTCATTGCCTAAGCTATCCTGCCCTACACCGCCTGAACTTGCTTCCCTCAGGTGTCATGGAGGACACCTGATGTGTGCCATCAGCACACATCTATCTTGCAAGGGAAAGGTTTCTAAAGAAGAAGAGGAGGAGGAGGAGGAGGAGGAGGAGGAGGAGGAGGAGGAGGAGGAGTTTGGATTTGATATCCCGCTTTATCACTACCCTAAGGAGTCTCAAAGTGGCTAACATTCTCCTTTCCTTCCTTCCCACAACAAACATTCTGTGAGGTGAGTGGGGCTGAGAGACTTCAAAGAAGTGTGACTAGCCCAAGGTCACCCAGCAGCTGCATGTGGAGGAGCAGGGAAGCGAACCTGGTTCACCAGATTACAGCTCCACTGCTCTTAACCACTACACCACACAGGCTGCACAAACAAGGGCACAGTTTCCCCACTCTGGATTTAAAGTTTCTGTGCAGTAAAATTGGAGTCAAAGGAAGGATGGCAGGACTTCCGGCCTCAAGCCACAAATCAACACTACTACATCAGGAAAGTTTTTGTTATAAGCCATATAGTGAAACCACTTAAAGCAGTTGGACACTCCAACTTCCATCTGCCCCAACCAGTTTTTACATGGCTCACTGAAGAGTTCTATTAACTGTTGGAAATCTGCTTTAAATTGCTAAACACATTGTGAAAAGTTGCCCAGCTGCACGCACCACCATATGCAGGATTAGGCTTTCTACACAGTACAGAGAACCGTCACAGATTCAGATCTGAAGCAAAGGTCTGCGAGTGGTGGCACTGAAACATGCCTAACTCAGTAAAGGAAAGGATTGCAAGCCTGTGCTGCTGAAGATACTTCAGGTGAGTCTTGTTGTTCTATTTCAGTGTACACCACCCACACACACAAAGCTCAGCCATGCCATGCCAAGACAGCCTTAAACAATGAGATGCATTTGGTTGGTAGCTAAGCATGTGCTCTGCTAGATCAGATCTATACAAAAGATTGGTTTTGTGCAGCACATTTACTATTAAAGTTAGAATAATATTCATAGCACATCCAGGCAATCTATGGGAACAGGAAGCGGCATATTCCACGCCTCCCCAAGTTGTACAATTTAAAGAAATGTAGGGTCTTTTTAAAATGACTGCTGGATGCGTTAAAAATGCATCTCTCTACCAGGCAGGAAAGTCTCATTAAAGTGGTGCAAGCCTCAAAACATTAATTTTGCAGGGCTTCTGCAACCTTGCATTGCTGTTTATGGGTCTAAGAAACAGATGTATTTATTGTTTAACTGGGCCAATGTTTGTGTGTGTTTTGCAGATAAGAAATACTATACTTACTATGCTGTGTATTGCTTCTATAATAAGAGGGGTTTAGCATATGTTCATATCTGTGTATGTTTTAACTGAGTTGTTTTTTTAAAAAAGCATTGGTTTTATTTTTAAAGAACCTGTATTCGGGAAATGGTTAGGGAACATCTGATGCTGAAAAAAATATATTGGTTTCCTTCATCTCCCTTCCATCACTTGGCAATAACTTCAGTTGATTGCATTGTCTGAGGTATTGCAGCCATAGGATTAGATCCCAAGCACACTTACATGGAAATCTGTTGTTACTGGGGGGCGCAGCTTCACTGTCATTTAAAGCATGCTCTAGCACCTTGACTCTAAATCTCCATTTTCTCCTGTACAGTATATGTGTAATCAGAGATATATGGTGAATGGTCATAGCTGCATGGCAGAATATCTCATGTTTTGCATGCAGAAGGTCCTAGATTCAGTCCCTGGCATCTCTAATTAGGGATTGGGAATGTCTGTTGCCTGGAATCCTGGAGAGCTGCTGCCCGTCTGTGTAGGCAGTACTAAGCTAAATGGATCAATACTCTGACTCAGTATAAGGGAGTTTTCTATGTTCCTATACATGGATTAGGACATGCAGTAAAAAGGTCCCATTAAAATTAATAGGACTTTGCTTCAAATAAATGCTTTCAGAACTGAGATCCAGAAAAGAATAAGTTTGATTTTTCTCTCTGTGTTTGGCTGTTAACAATTATATATTTTAATGGATGATTTAAAAAATTTAACAAGGGCAGCCATGTTTGTAGCTAAGGGGGGGAGTGCCAAAGTTCACAGACAAGTAAATACCTTTATGAGGACTAATCAAAAAAGTTTTTGATTACTTATTTATCCAGCAGTGGATTTTATTTTATAATCATCTAAATAGTTACAAAATGTCAGCAGGGAAACCACTTACAATCATCTTCTTCCAAACGATTTTAAATATTACAAAAAGAGCAAATGGGAACTCTGAAAACCTGGAAGTACTAAATGCATAAAGAAAGCAATTGTTTCAAAGTTTTGTAATGTTGTTACAGCATTTTAAAGGCCAGTTAAGGGTGGAATGGCAAGAAGAGCAGACCAATAACATTTTTAAAATAAGCCATATGTGGTCATATGTGTGTGTGTTTTAATGTTTTGAAGTTCCAGTAGGCGAAAGTTTCCAGTGGCACTAGGGAATAAAGTCTACTTCTTAACAATATGTGCTGGAAGGAGAAGGTGGGGGGGGGGGAGAGAAACAGCAAGTTGTAATGCTTTGTAGTAGGGAATGTGACAAAATGTTAAAAAGTGAGAGTGGGAGTATTAGGGGTGTATGTGATAAAACAAGAGCTGGTACCCTAAACTTATGGAGGTTGCAATTCCCACCCTACTGACCTGGGAATAAGCCCCACTGAATTTTGCAGGAGTTACTTATGAGTAGACATGGTTAGGGTTGTGCATAATGAATTGATTTGTTAACTTCAGATTTTAAAAAGTGACCTTTTGTTTGAGATAAGTCACATTGAGATAGTCACCGACGCTTCTAATGGCAGTACAATGGGCATAAATCAGAGCTGGGGGCAATCTGCTTGACATTTAAAGCTTCATCAGAAACAAACTATCCACCAAAGGGGCATTGCTGATCTGCAATTATAACAGATGCCTGCAGTCAAGGTTTTGGTCCATAAATACCTATGCGAAAAATGTGACTCCTGCCAGCCCTATCCAGCATGACCATAATTCCTCCTCAAAACGCCCCCCCCCACTCTTTCTCCCTTCCCCTGCTCTTTCCTCTGTGATAGGCACATGAACTATTGGCAATGTGTGAGGACAAAGGCAATATAATTTAAGACATAGGCAGCTTCATTACCATTATACTTGGAGGATCCTTGTGAATTTTGAGCCACCCTTTTGCGGACATGCTAGATTTATTCTGCACTGGCCTTGAAAGCCATTGTGGTCAGGTATGCAGAGTGGCCTGAGAGAGCCTTGATTCTGAAGCTATCCACTGCAATAACTGTCTAGAGCCGAGATTCTAAGGTCGTGTACACATTACTGGCTTAAAACACAGCCAGGTCATTTCCCGTGTTTCAAGTCACCTTTGCATGCTGTTGTACACACCACAGAAGGGGGCAAGGATGTCATCACACACATCATATTACCTGTTTGGTTTCCCTGCCCCTGCAACACCCTCACCCATATTCCTGAAGCGCAGACCCTCCAAGTGTCCTTATTTTCCAGGGACAGCCCCGGATTTACAGAAGCTATCCCAGTTTCTGATTTGATCCCGGAATGTCCCACTTTTCCTTAGGACGTCTCTATTTTTATTGGAGAAATGTTGGAGTGTATGGAAGCGGTCGTCAGCACATGTGCAATGGCTGTATGAAATGTGCACACCTCAGCTTAAACATGAAGTGAAGTTTTCCTTTTGGATTGAAGCTGGTTTCAGTAGAAACACATCAAACAGCAGATTATTTCTCAAGAAACTACTGGATAGCTCTGCACTGCAGGCAATGTTGTATGTGCATGGATTCAAATGCCAGCAGGGAGAGTGTGTTGGAGCCAGAGTAAATGGTAATGTGGACACAGCTTGGGATGGACTAAGGAAAACAGCTGTCAGTGTCTCTCAGACATTCTTTTTTTTAAAAGATATGTCTGAAAATGTAAACTCTGAATTGGACAAAGAGTTCTCAAAAAACACATATATCCTCAACTACAAATTGGTATAAAAGTCCTGAACAGATTTACTTAGAGGTTTAAATCCCTCTGGGTTTTAATGAGATGTGGCTTCACTTAAGTCCATTTAGGATTTCAAACTTCATCTGGGTAATTTCTTCTATCTTCTCCCACCTTCATCCAAAAAAGTGATTAGCCCTATGAGAAACTTCTCCAATCTGCTTTTGGAAGGGTTGTGTGTGTGTGTGTGTGTGTGTGTGTGTGTGTGTGGAATGAAGCACTGATTCCAAGTGCCTCCCCCCCCCCCCACTCCCACTCCTGCCCTAGGAAACAGAAAATCAGCATGGAGAAGTCTCGACTTCCTAGCCTTGATCATCAATGTGAGCTCAGAAGCATTCTTCAGGGTCTGTGGTTCTCTAGATTGGGGCCAATATGTGGTGTAAAGGGGATCCATACATATGAGAAACAAAGGCATGGCTGTTTCGTTAATGCTGTGCTTAATTTGCATTGACAGCAGCAAATTGGCCTTAGCAACAGAATGCCCACGTGCACAGTGAAATCTAGATTTCTCCCACTTATTCATTTATTTTTGTCAAAAAAAAAAAAAACAGTCCCTGAACTGGGAAAGATTGAATGTAGTTGGGTTGCCAAACTTTGGTTCATACAAGGACATTGTCACACAGCATTCCTGAGCCAGTTGTGCCAGGGCCCTGTAGATAGGACAGGTAGAGGCAGGTGCTGGCAAGCTGGAGCCTTGAATCTTGAGACTCTATAGCTCTGGAGAGCCTTCTTCACCAAGCAAAAAACCCCATTGAATATGTTTAAAGAAGGATCCCTTTCCCTCTAGTTTCAGCTGCCTTGTGGCCAGGTGGACTGCCTGAATACGACAACCAAATGTTTTCCTGTCACTGCACACGGAATCTCTGATCATGCATCTGCGTTGTGTAGAATATGTGCAGACAATCTCACTGAGTTCTATGCTGCTTATTCTCAAGTCAATGTGAATAAGGTTATATCCGCACGCTACATATCGTGTTACTTTAACTGCCGTAGCTTCCCCCAAAGAATCCTGGAAACTGTAGCTTGTTAAGGGAGGTGACCTCACAGTCCTAGCATCTTCAGCTATAGTTCCCATAATTCTCCATGCCTGTTAAGGTGGTAAAAGAGTGCTTCAAATGTATGGTGTGGCTGTAATCTAGGATAGATAGATAGATTACATAGATTATGAGGTATAAATGGAATAGGATTTAAGATTCACATCCACCATTAGGCCTTGAAGTTCACTGGGCTGGTCTTGGGCTGGTCACACACTCTCAACCTAATCTACCTCACAGGATTGTTGTGAGGGAATAGAAGAAGAAGCATGTGTGTTACCTTAAGTGGCTTGGAGGAAAGGGAAGAGGGAGAAAAATGCAATATCATTATTGTCGTAATAATAACGTGGATCCAGAATTGGCCTTCACAGTCGCTTACAAACCCACTCACTGTTAAGACCTTGTTCATGGAAGACAATCTTACTTGGCTAGGAGTGACCGCCAAAGAAGAAGAAGAATCATAATCAGCACATTGTGGAAGTGGAGAGCATGGAACATTATGCTGTGTACCCACTATACTTTTAAAGCACATTCAAAACACACTGTTTCCCTCAAAGAATTCTGGGCCTTGTAGTTTTCTCCTCACAGAGTTACAAGTCCCAGCAACCCTTAACAAACTATAATGCCCAGAATCCTTTGAGGGAATCGGTGTGCTTTGAATGTGCTTTAAAGGTATAGTGTGTACACAGAAAGGGTTCTTTGTAAAATAATAAAAAGCACTACAAGGCACAGATGCAAACCCTGAAAGAAAACCCGCGCAGCCCCTTCTCTTGCCGCCCCTTTGCCTGGCTGTCCCTGGTCTGGCTCCATTGGCACATGCAGGTGGTTTTTCTACACGGTTAATTTACGGCCGAGTCTCTGCCTGATACTTAAGCTGAAATCATTAACATGTGTCCTGGGCATTACCTGAATGGAAAAGCAAGTTCCCAAGTTGTTTTGCTCCGGCAACTGCCCTGTTTCGATTACAAATCCGCCTCCAGGCACAAAGTGAGCTGGACACCTAGGGTGAAGCTAAAGAGTTATTTGTTCCCTAGGTGGACACTAATGAATGGCTGCAGTGCTGCCCTGAACAAGGGGGTCCCCAGTATTAAAAGTTTAATAGAAAGCCTTTGGAAGCCAGAGGCTGAGAGGGAAAGAAGGGGCGGCGAGGGAGAGAAGCAAAGGCTCTCAGGCTCTCAGTGGACCATCCAGGAGGAAGCAGTTGGGGCATTGCAAGGAGCTAGATTCCCCCCTGCCCCACTCTCTCTCAGCCAGGCATCACAGAGACTTTGACAGAAAATTGTCAGCTCCTTTCCATGGAAAGAAAAACAGTGAAAGAAACAAGTCTGTTGGCTTGTTGAAAGCTAATCACCTGAAAGTCTTCTAATTCCTTCAACTGGTTTCCTTTCCCCCCTTCCTTCCTTCTATCTCTTTGCTTCTTCATTTTTCTTTCCGAAAAGTGTCCTTTGCTATTTGCTCTCTTAATTCCTCTCCTTCCAGGCTCAGCAGCTCAATAAAGGCACATTCCAGAAGGGCAGCCGTGTTAATCGGTGACAGTCAGAAGAGGAAGCGGGGAAAAGAGAGTCTTGTGGCATCATAAACACCTAACAGATTTATTGTGGCATAAGCTTTCGTGGACTAGGGCCCACCTGGGGATGGTGTTCCATGTCTCTGGCTTATAAAAACCTAGGCCACAAGATCAGTTAATTGCCAAGGCGGTGGTGGCTGGTGTCCATTGGTCTGGTAGGGTCAAAGGTAGGAGGTAGAGTCAGAGCCAATGACAAGCCGAGCCAATTGATTCTAGGTTTGTCTCTGTTGCATTCCCTGTGGGGTTCTACAAAGGTAAGACCATTATTGTTTTATTGTTATTTATTAAATTTGAACACTGCCCTTCGTCCGAAGATCACTGCGCTGTTCAAAACATAAAAATACAAAATGAGAACACAAAATACATAATAAAGCAAAAACAAACCAATAACCCGTCTCCCACAAACACATTTAAAAGGCCATAGAATGTTAATCAGCCAAAGACCTGTATTTTTTTATTATGTATTTTTATTATGTATGCTTTATTAGTCTCGTTAATATGAGACTAAGGAGGAGGAAGCTGGCAGCCAGGGCCACCTCCTAGACTGGCTATAAGGGAAAAAGGCATTCAGGCAAGCGGAGCTGGCAGTCATGGCTCCCCTCAAAGAATTTCTGTGATCTGAGGTTTGTTAAGGCTGCTGACAGTTGTTAAAGGTAAAGGGACCCCTGACTATTAGGTCCAGTCGTGACCGACTCTGGGGTTGCGGCGCTCATCTCACTTTATTGGCCGAGGGAGCTGGCGTACAGCTTCCGGGTCATGTGGCCAGCATGACTAAGCCGCTTCTGGCAAACCAGAGCAGCGCACGGAAACGCCGTTTACCTTCCCGCTGGAGCGGTACCTATTTATCTACTTGCACTTTTATGTGCTTTCGAACTGCTAGGTTGGCAGGAGCTGGGACCGAGCAACGGGAGCTCACCCCGTCGCAGGGATTAGAACCGCCACCTTCTGATCAGCAAGTCCTAGGCTCTGTGGTTTAACCCACAGTGCCACCCGTGTCCCTTGAGAGTTGTTAGGAGACCCCTATTCCCCTCACAGAGCTACAATTCCCAGCGTTCTCTGTGAAGAGCGATTGATTGCCAAACCACTGTGGGAATTGTAGGTGCACACTTCTATAAGGGGTGTGGGTCTGCTGCAACAGCAGAGGTGGTGTTGAGATCTCAGCAATGGGATGGGGGTCAGCTGATGTGGATCTTTTCCAGTTGTCCAGCCTCCCCTCCCACCTTGCTGACACTCCAGTCAGCAGAGAGCCAGTGTGGTGTAGTGGTTAAGAGCGATAGACTCGTAATCTGGGGAACTGGGTTCGCGTCTCCGCTCCTCCACATGCAGCTGCTGGGTGACCTTGGGCCAGTCACACTTCTCTGAAGTCTCTCAGCCTCACTCACCTCACAGAGTGTTTGTTGTGGGGGAGGAAGGGAAAGGAGAATGTTAGCCGCTTTGAGACTCCTTCGGGTAGTGATAAAGCGGGATATCAAATCCAAACTCCCCCCCCCCCTTGCTAGGGAATCTCACTGCTCCATGAATGGGGCAGAACAGGGAACCAACGGGACTGTCTCCCTTTTCCAGACCTAAAGGCAGAGGGAGCAGCCTTTGTGTCAGACTGCTCCTCCCTATTGTGCCTTTTGCACCTTCCTCCTTTCTTAGCAGACAGCAACTCTGCTGTCTTGTACCAAGAAGACTTTCATGATAGAACCAACCAAACTTTTCAAAGGTGATGGGAGATGCTGTTGATGGCAAGGTATAAACAGATATAAAAGAAGAATTCCCTGGATACCAAATTCCAGGTTTCGGACAAGTACTTTTTGGTGAGAGAACCCCAGCAGAGATTTAAAATCACAAAATATGCAGAAAAGTAAAGTGTGGAAATATAGGCTATTAGACCTTTGAAATATGCCCTTTATAAAGTGAATTATATGTTTCCCTCTTCCCCTAGCATAGCAAAGACCACATGTTTGGTAAGTTAAGAAAGGGTTTACTTACAAACTCTTTTCCATATAGCATTCAGAAAAACTGCACAGGCATTAAAACTTGGTGAAAGTTCCTAAATTATTGGTATGGGAACTCAAGAGTAACTTGTGTGCGCCATGTGATCTGAACTGGAGCAGCCAGCTCAGATGCCCTCACATGTTGACCTTCTCAGGTAGACTGGAGGGGAAGAAAAACTTGATTACCCAGTCCCTCCCAAGGTGAGTAAAGCCTGGCAGGACAGCTTACTCTATGGTCTTAACCTCTTCATGCATTAATATGATCTTAACTCCTTCATGCATGCATGTTGGTTATATGAGGCTGGTTATATGAGGCAGTGAGGTCTCACCAAATATCTCAATGGGTAGGCAAGTTAATCTTCCCCTTGCCCTGCTTTCTTCTAGTTATGTATGTTCTTCTTCCAGCACAGACAAATATATGCTGTAGTCCTACAGTTCACTTACCTTGGGAGTAAGTCCCACTGACCTCGCTGGGGCTAACATATGAATAAACATGCATAGGCTTGCACTACTAAAAGGCAGCCAGAGAAGGGTGGAATAAAGGCACGGCCCCATGACCACTAACCAGAGTGACCTTCATCTTACATGAACCAGTCTCCAAAATTCCATCACCAAATGACATACTGCAACCCTCTTACTTTGCAGCTGTATCTAGTTGCCAGATGGTGACCGCGGCTCAATAAATCCAAGACAGCATCAGAGGGGCCAGAGGCAAACCTGATACAGGTCTGGATCTCATCTTACATCAAAGTTAAGCCATGAAGGCACTTGCACTCCCTGTTACTTCTTGCAGTGTGCAGAAAGGGACTCTGGAGTGAGGCAGGCAGACTCCAGATGTGTGTGGAGCACATACTTATCCATCCACACAAGGGAGAATAATGGGCTCCTTTTTCACAGGTCACAAGAGGCACTGGGAAACAGGTGCACAAGTCACTCTTACATTTACGTTTTGAAGCTTCTTGCAATGCCTGAAGCAGGATGCACAGCCCTGGAAGAATGACTTTGGCAGCCGGGGGTATTTCCAGAGGGTCACTTAATTTGCAAGTGGGTCATTGGGATATCATAAACAGGTTGTCCGCAACCATTTTGGTTTTGTGTGTTTTTTCTTATTGGATTCCCACGCAAAAGGGTTAATCCACAGTAAAGGGGGCAGGGAATAAGGACTAACAGAATGATTGGGAACTAACAGTGGAAAGCACTTGGTTTTTTTGTTCTGGTTGCTGAGTTGACATTTCTGCCCAGATACTCTGAAAAGGCCTCACGTTGGGAAAATCAGGCCTGAGTTACTGCTTAGGTGGCTAGTCAGCTAGCTGTAGTAGGCACAGAAGTATTGCTATTTCTCTAAGGGTTTTTTCATCCTTGGCCACCAAAAGAAGAAAAAAGAGCCACTATTACTATGAATATAGTGAGTACTTTAAAACTGTAAAGGGTAATTTATTTTTTCAGGTCACTTTAAGCACAGCTTTATTTTTCAGCTCAACAACTTTGGGTGGGTGCTCCCCCTAAAAGAAATGGGAGTTCCTGCACCTCTTTTTCTAGAAAAAACCTCTAGACTTTAAGTTATCTATTTTAAGTTATCTATTTCCTTATTGCTGGCTGAGTGGAGAACACAACAGAAAGTGAAAATCTAAGAGGTGAAGTCTAACTGTAGCCCATAGCACAACATTCTAATATTTACCTCTTTAAGGGTCATACAGGCTTTTTTTTTCCCAGGACCACAAGTAATTATGTGGTGATTGCAATCAGGAAAAAAGCATCTCCACCAGCGAAAGTCTTGAGTGAGCAGGTTTTTTGGGACTCCTGCAGATGATTCTTCTGTTGCACACTTGCCCTGCCTTATTCAATGAATTTTTCAGAGGGTCTTATTTTTAATTGGCTGCTGTTCTTAAAACAAGCTGTCACTCTTTAAATGGACGCTGCCATTGTCTGTCATGCCACAAATTAAAAAGACAATAAAAAACAAACAACCTAGGCAGGGGTAAAGCCCAGCTTCATTGCCACACCATGGCTACAAGTCTGAATTTAAAGCACATTTAAATGTATCATGGGATCCGTAGTTTGCTTGATTGCTGGGAATTGTAGCTCTGCAACTGCCACAATTCTTTGAGGAGAGCTATGTTCTTTTACACATAAGGTGTGGATGTAGGCGAGCAAATAGTGAATCAACTCTGCATCCCAAGTGGCAAACGCAGATTACTCGGACAGTAACCCAGGGCAGGCATGCAGAAGGATCCCAGAGAAAGCAAAAGACAACACAAGGGAGAGGGGCTGGAGATGCATCTGTGCCTACCCAAACTACAGCAAGAACCAATAGTTATCCTGCACAGCAGAGAGAGTTTTAATAGCATCTCCCACTGAAGTCCTGCTGGCTTGAGAATTAGCCTGCTCCTGTGGAGTTAAATGGGGTGCGCTTTGCAGTTTTCACTTTCCCAGTAAATGTCTATTGCAGTCTTATAGCTTGTTCCCACGCATGTGCTCTTGGCTTTTTAATAGTCTTTCTGCAGGCTGCAGCATAACAATTTCTTTAAGAAAAGAAAGGCAATTTATGAAAAGATGAAAAAAGGACTGTGCCTCATCGCTGTGTACTAATCCTCCGGTCTGAATGTATAAATAATACTTCGCTGTCGGAAACGACCTTAAGACATTGCGGTGCTATGTTTAGGTACAGCTAGATCAACTCACTTTGCAAAGCAGCTTTTCGCAGGTGTCTCTGTGGCGCAATCGGTTAGCGCGTTCGGCTGTTAACCGAAAGGTTGGTGGTTCGAGCCCACCCAGGGACGGTTTCTGTTTTACTCTGCTAGCCGTCACAATTATAATACTTCGTTTTATCTGGGTACAAGGAGTCGGAGAGGGAGGAGGAGGAGGAGGAGCAGGGGAGGGGTCTGCGGCGACGGGGCAACAGCTGCGTCACGTGCGTCCCCGATATGCGGCGGGCTGGGCGAGTAGAGGCAGCTGGACCGCAGCAGGCCTGCTCTGTAGCAGCAGGTCTAAGGGCCACAGAGGTCCGGGGGCTTTCCCCCCCCACCCCGTGCCTCTTACTTGCAACACCCGTGTGCAAAAGGGATGCGTGCATAGGGAGCCCCAACTGCCCAGGGAGCTAGAGGAGAAGCTGCGGTTGCACTGCCGGCTTCCTCCAGAGCAAACCTTGGGCGCTGGAAGCTGGCGCTCGCTTGCCTTTGCAGCTCCCCGGGGAAGGGCCCCGCAAGGGGGGCTCCCGCTCCCGGGCCCTGCTCTTTCTGCCCCACGGAATCTGGGACGTTTTCTTCCACGTCCGGCTCTGCGCTCGCCTTCCGCGATCGCAGGCAGGAGGAGAGGGGGACCCTCTACCCGGCAGATGCTGCTGCTGTTGCTGTTGCTGCTTCTTAGGCAGACCTAAGCAACCCCTTTGCAGCAAACGGTCCCTCCGGGTTGCTGCGGCGGTCTTGGTCGCCCAGCATTTATTTACCCCCTTCCTCGATGTTGGCTAGAGGACGAAAGGAAACCCCCGGCCGGCCCTCCCTCAGCCCAATCCTCCTCCCCATCCCCCTTTGAATGCATGGCGACGTTAATAATTATTGGCATATTGATCGAAGTGGAGAGAGCTGCGTTTAGGCGAGGGTCGCTCCGCTGCGCCCGAGCTCGGCTGCAGCTCCGTCACGCAGGCAATTGATTCTCATTACAGCGATCGTGCAAATAATCAGCTGCAGCGCTCTGTGGGGCACGTCGCGTGTCACAGGATACGTGTGTGTGTGTGTGTGTGTGTGTGTGTGGAGAGGGAGGGAGGGAGGCGGAGCAAGAAGTGGGTGCCAAGAGGAAGAACACTTATATAACAGGATCGATTGGAAAACCGAGCCAAATTCGCGTTCAGTTTCGTTCTCTCTCCCCCTCTCCCTCAATTCTGGTTTGCTGCTGCTGCTGCTATTGACTGCCTCCTCCAGGAGAGGTTGGGATCCCGACTGCACTTTGCACAACGAAGCTACAGTTATTTTTCAGGCCAGTCGGCCACCCCTCCCCCCACTTTTCTTTCCTTCTTTAGCAAAAAGTTGGTAATAGCACAATTCTATGCGTGTCCACTCTGATGCAAGCCCCCTTAAGTTCAGTTGGACTGTAAATGTTGCGAGAATTGTAGGTGTCCCTGCAAAGAGTGAGGGAGCTCCGTCTACATTTTGCAAGCTTTTATCTCCCCCCCCCCCAAATATTCTTTCATTTCGCAAAAAAGGGGTGTGTGCGGAAAGTATTGTCTTTTCTGGTCCTCTCCATTCCTTTGGCCAATTTAAAATTGCACTCCAGGTTTTTGTTTTTTTGGCTGGGGATGAAGACGGAACTGAGTTCCACATTCGCTTAACATCCCGTTTACGCCCAGGGGTTTTTATTCTTCAAACTTCAACCTGTGCAAAGTAAGGCTCTTATTTCGCTCAGAAAAAAATGCATAATTTAAGAAAATTATCGGAATTCCCAATACAAATCCACTTTCTCCCTTTACCAGCCTCCTTTTACTTTTCTTCCTGTTTTATTTAAAATAATAACACTGAAAAGGAAGTCGAAAGGACAACAGTTACAAGCCTTAAAAAGTCTCGACCTCTCATAGTTTCAACTTCCTATTTTTTATATTAAATTTGTTCTCTAAAAACAGTCTTTGTAAGGGAAACTCCCCTTTTAAAGCAGAGGTTAGTTTTGTTTCTATTCCTTCCTTCCCTTTTTATACGCCTTTTTCACCTTGGAGAAGAGCTATACTGTCAGCGCACAAAATGTTTTTAAAAGTGTCTGTTTTCATAAAATTCCAAGTAAATGGAAGGATAATGATTAACCCATGCATCCAGTCAGAGACATTTTATATTTCAAGAGAGTCACCGAATAGTTTTGACACAAGCTTTCATGGACGGCTGTCTTCTTAACCAACAGACAGCTGCAATGTATATAGTCCAAGGAAGTTTATGCCATAACAAATAGGTTAGGCTTTCAGATCCCGCAAGACTCTTCGTGGCTTTTGGTGGCGCAACAGAGTAGCTCTGGATTTTGAATAGTTAGATCGCCCTATCACGCTTACGTGTTAATTTCAGCAATGGGGCAAGTGTTTGGCACCGCATAAAGGTCGCATGAGACTTAACCCAGCCCAAACGAAGCACCTCTGTGTTCAATGAGATTTACTCCTATGTTAGCATAGGTTGCTTCTCCCACTGAAACCTGCTGGATTTAAGAGTAGCTTAAGGGTAATTAAGTTACATAGGAATAAGTCTCATTGAACACGGGGTTTACTTCCGAGTAAACATGTATAGGATTGTGTTGTGAAGTGCTGAACTTTGGCAGGATCTTGCCTTTGTAGTTGTGCAGTACCATAATAAAGGTATCTTTATTATATAACGTGTTTAGTTATTATGGTGCATTACTCAACACAGAAAGCTAGAACTAGCTTCTAAATCTCTTCGTGACGAGTAGAAAAGTAGTTGGGAGCTTGCATCGGAGGAGCAATTTATTTTCCATATGGATATTCTCCATCTCCCAACCCCCACCCCTCTCAAATCAAATGTGGTTTTTTTTAAAATAAAAACATCGATTTTGATGGAAGGGGTTTTACTCTCAATGAAGAATGTAAAATGAAAATTCTAAACCTTTGAGGTTTTCTTTTACTGCTTCAGTAACAAGAGTACATTTTAAATATCTGTGTAATGCTGGT
This sequence comes from Podarcis liolepis, assembly GCF_965112155.1. Taxonomy (NCBI): domain Eukaryota; kingdom Metazoa; phylum Chordata; class Lepidosauria; order Squamata; family Lacertidae; genus Podarcis; species Podarcis liolepis. The sequence goes on from NC_139563.1 coordinate 23,075,865, forward strand.
ATTGTGAAGTGGAAAATTCTACACCCATTGTCTGCATTATAAAAAATAATGGGATAAGCGGTTTTAAATCCAGCTGATTTCAACCGGACTTTTAACATGCTTCTTAGAATCATAGGGACCCAGGAAACTGATTTGTACCGAGGCAGATACAAATCAGGGTCCATCTAGATTCTGTATTATCTACACTGACCGGCACTGGCTCTGTAGGGTTTTAGAAGAGTCTTTTCTCCAGATCTACCTGGAGACAGCAGGGCTTGAACCTGGAATCTTCGGTACAGAAAACAAGTATTTTGCCGCTGAACCACTGTGGACCTCCGTTTAGGATCTGCCCATAGTTTATTTCAAGTTGATGGAAGATGTATGTGCCATTGCAGTGTGTATGTGTACACATACAGATATGTTCAATGCTAATCAAAACCTTTTAAAAATTGCATTTACAAGGCAAAATGCTATGGATCTCCACTTTCTCGGTTCCCTCCTGGCCTGTCGGATTTTAAAGGGATATGACCTCCCTCACCACAGTGTGACTTGTGACTTGGCAGATGAAATCGCCATTTCCCTCCACCTGTACTGTATGTCAAAATTGCGTTTGGGAAAAGGGTGTTGAGATATATCTATATCTATATAAGTAAAGTGATTTAAAAAGCAAGTTTCAGGTAAAACACAAAAGAAAGCCCATCTTTCCACCTGACATTTGACCAGGATGCGAGGGTCCCCATTCATTTCCACTGCAACCCACCTTCCATGTGGTTTTCCTCCACCCACCCACCCACCCTCTCGCCTCCCTTCTTCTTTCACCTGCCTAGGAATCCTATCCCCACGCGGCAGCTTCCAGTTATCTGTGAATTCTCCTGCTGCAAGTCATCTTCTGCTGTCACCGCAAACGCAGACGGCATTTGCAAGTCCTGGATCGCCAAGCAGCAACCCAAACTGCTTCCAGGGACCAGCATGGCAGTCGCTCGCGAAGAAAACTCGTAGGGAGAGGATTCGCTGAAGGAAGCTTTCGCCCTCCGCCGCTCCCAACCTGGTGCCCTCCAGAGGTGTCATGATTCCCACAGGCTCCACTGAACCCATGCACATCGGGCAACACCCCGAGGAAAAAGCCCTCTCCCCCAAGCCCCACATCTCAGCCTCGGGTCAAGAGACTCCAGAAGGCTGTGTTGTTCATTGAGAGCAAGAGATCATGTGCGATCAGGACTGTGTATGGGTATATATATGCTGGGGATGCGTGCAGGGACCCAACACAGCGAGGAGCGAGCCAGGCTTCCGGGGGGGGGGGCAGCCCCTCAGGAGGCACCCAAAAAGGCGCACGGGAACACAGGAACTGGGTGTGGTCATCGGGTCCCTGGAAAATCCCAATTTTATTTTTATTTTTTCTCTGGGTAGCTTTATTAAAGCGTCATGTGTCTCTGCGCTGTGGGGCCCTCTCTGGCTCGTTCCGACTGCGTGGGGCGCTGGTCTTCTGCCTCCCCATAAGTCCTCTTGACCAGGTGGCGCCCCTCGGCCAGCAAAAAGAAGAGCGCGGCCCAGGGCCCAAGCAGCGCCTCTGCTAGGCCGGCAGTTCTATGTGCCGCAAACCCCGTGACTGCGCGTTGATTCGCTGCTACCAGCCCGGGAAGGGATCGGATACGCCGCGTGGCCCGGGGAAGGGCCAATGGCAGGGGCAAGTGCTTCTTCCCACCCTGCTGGAAAGGGAGCTATAGAAGCCCGTTCGAAGATGGTGTCTCTTTCCTTCTCTTAATCGAGGCCCGTTGAAAAAGGGCGGGAAGCAAGGATCAAAGTAACGAGGTCACGCCGGCCTCGTCTTAAATCCGGGTTAGGCGAAATCAGTGCTTCTTTATGGGGGTACGCAGGGGTACGCACACCCTAAACGTTTTGTACTTTGTCCATTTAGTGTAATTATTTCCCTCAATTTAAACTTTACAGTAAAATGGTGGTTTTCTTGAGTCAAAATGAAGTACACCTAAACTTTTTTTTTTTAAAGCACTGGTCGAAATAGTTTTGGTTTTGCTCGAAGGCGCCCTAATTTTTCACCCCAAAAAATTGAAAGGAAAAAAAGAAAGTAGAGTTTCCTTTTCTCCTGACACATTGGCCTGGAAGTTTTTTGGACCCTTTAAAAGGTGCTATTAAAGATGCAGAATAATATGCTGAGGGTGGATAGCAGTGTAAATTGATTAAGAAACAACATCTCCATCATTTTGATATGTTAAACTGGTGGTCGGGGAAGGAGAACTTTCCAGGAACTCTTTAAGTTTCGCGTTGTTCCATGCCAAGAAGTTGTGTGGCAGATAGAATTCAGCTTTATGATAATCAGTAGTAATAATATAATCACAATAATTATTACAGTAAACAGCCATTTTAAAATGGCTTTTTTATTGCTTGTGTTGCTGTTATTCGGTGGTATTAACAAGCAGAGTTGTAAGGTGGTCCACCTGTCCTGCTTCCAACACCAGCAAGCCACACTGTTCCTCCACTGGCTGTTTTCATTCTCATATATATTTCATTCTCTCAGCTATATAAGGTTAATATAAGGATATATGAGTGGGTTCATATGCCTGCAAGTTTCGGAACATGGGAAACAGCTATAATAAAAGGGTGCAGATAATAGCCATCTTGAATATTTTAATCCATCCCTTTCCAGGGCAGTTAAACATAAATCCTGGCTGGAATTAAACTTAATGTTTCTATTTCCCTGTTAACACTGTACTGAAAAATAGCAGTTTGGATGAATTTAATTAAATGAGGAAGTAAGTGAAGTTGAGTTGAGTTTCATAGTTTCTGAAGGCTCTTGATCTAGAATATGAGAACAGGCCTTTTATGTAGGGGGGAAGGTTGTTTAAATAGGAGCCACAACAGAGTATTCCGTGGGGGCCGAGACAACAAGCTCACAGGTTACATTACTCAGAAGGGCTTTGCTCAGTGCAAATTCTTTCCACTTTTTGCTAGTTACTGTTTTACTTTCCTTGGATCAGTGCCCTCTTTGAATAAACTTGGCAGAATGACTTAAAGAAAAATCCAAATGAGAGCCTCAAGAGACAGTACTAGATAACTAGAGGCTGCCTTAGATATGGTGCACCAGTACTGCAGTAATTCTTTCAGTTACTGATACTGCCGTTGCAAACTTGAAAAACTTAAACAGGCCCAGTGTCTGTTGGTGAATGTATATGCAAGCCTCCCAGTTATGCAGGACAGCTGTTTTTCCATTCAGTTTTTTTCTGATGAAGAATTCTGTGCTACCTGGAAGTTTTTGTATCCTGTCACCATGTTGCTTTTTCAGAAACCAGTTGTGGAACTTGATTTTAGGTAAATGGACCATGAGATTGGGTGAGCAGGAACTACAAAGTAATTGGGTGGTTATAATGCATCATTTGCAAAAGAAAACACTGATTCCTTGCTCTTACAGGGATATGTGACATTTCATTCTAAGGATACAAGCAGTGCTTTGTAGACTGAGAACAAACCTATGATGTAATTTGGAGAACATGAAGTTGATGGGAGAGGACTTGGCTGAGCTGTAGGAATGCTTTAAGGTTCAGTGGGGAAGGCCTTGAAACTCAAAGGTCGTGGATTTTTAAATGTTTCCAAGTTAATAGTTTGTAACTGAGAGTCCAAGGTATTTAGGAAGCAAACATTACAGGGTGGGAAGATTAGTGAAAGATTCTTTTCATGATATAGTAATCAGGAAAAGAAGGACTGAGAAGCACAATGGGCAAGCAGTAAAGGAAAATATGATTTTTTAAAAATCCTATTTTAATTCAGGGAATGTTCATCTGGTTTGGAATAAATGTGAAAGCACTTAAACTATGATCCAGATTCCAGACTAGCCCCACTTTTATATACGTGCAGATGAATTATTGTTCCCCCTCCATGTGTAAGGGCTGAATAGCTGCAGATTCACAGCCTTTAGGGAGAAATTGTATTCTCCTTGCCATACTCCATTCAAAAAGCAGCTCCATTGACATTAATCTGTGTAAATGGTTTGAGGACTGCAGCCTTAAAGTTCTGGCAGTGAAATTGAGGCAGACTTTGTTATTGTAGCTCCAAGAAACTCCTTGTGGTAGACGTGGAGATGAAGTACGGCACTGAGTGTTGAGTCCAATGTAGCATCTTATTTATATCAATTACTAATTTGGAATTAAAGTTCAAAATGTTTCAGGTCAAAGGCATGCAGACAGGCCTAAAGGAATACTGTACTTTCCTTTACATCTTCATAAACATTTATTTTCATTTTGGAAAGGCTAACGAAATGTTTGCCAGTCCAGTGGCCCAGATCCTTTCCATTTAATTTACGTACATGTGGGTAGATTATGTACATGTGGGCCAGGCCAAATTTCCAAATAAATACATGAAAACATGCAATCCATATATTGGGTGATAATGTTAGAGTAGGCCTATTAATTTCATTGGGTCTACCCTGAGCATGATTTAGTTGGATATCACCTATTTAGATTATTTTCCTGTGTCATTTTCTTTTTCACAGATATATCAATCTATCTAACCTAGTACCCTTCTTTCAACAGTGGCCATCCAGATACTCCTGGGAAGCACACAAAACAGGGCTTCACTGAAATAGGTAAGTATTCCTTGAACATCTCAGTCAAGAGGTAGAGTGCCTCTGAACAGAGAGGTTCTGCTTTAGCTATTGTGATTGATAGCTGTTGGCAGACCTCTTTTTCATGAACCACCAACTGAGAGTTTCCTATATTTACCTTATTTTAGGTTGCAGTCCTCTAAACACTTGCACACGTACCTCGTGAGAAGTTCCATTGAGCTCACTGGGACTTACTTTTTTTTGCTTTATTTTTTAGTAGACATGCATAGGAAGAATTGCACTCTTCCAGTGCAATCACAGAACCATAAACCTAAGTATTTAAATAGAAATAATTTAGCCCACCTAGATAAACCTGGGAAACAGTATTCATAATGTTATTTGCGCTAAGGTAAATGGATTGTTGCTTGTAGTAGTAGCAGCAGGTGAACTCTGCTACTATGGAAATTGATTGTAAATTTGCTTATAACAGAATGCACCAGTATACCATGCTCAGCAAACAGTTAAGTGTAAAAATAACCAAGATTTTATTGTAAATTATGTATTGTTCCTTATTTACTATACCATACTTTATGTGCACTTTTGGATTCCGATTTGATTGAAACTCATAAGATCAAAGAAAACCTGTGGTTCTAGCGAAGGGAGCAGCTTATATTTGGGTATTGTCTTTTCTCTCTCCCCCCCCCTCAAGCATTTTAAAGGTGTGGCTTATATTCGGATGTGGCTTATATTCGGGCCAATACGGTATATGTTTTCTTGTGCTTTTTGAAAGTCCTCCATGAGAAAAGTTGCACCCGAAGTCTCTCTATTGAGGCTGATGCTGCAGAGCCAAACCATGAATGTTTTTATACTATTCCACTCTCACGTCTCACCAGAATTTTATTATTTTAGTCCCTAATCATAGTTTCTTATTTTTGTCCGTCATAGGCTAGGAATTTGGGACAGAATGTTTTTCTCATTCTGGTTCCAGAAATGAAAAGACACAAAGTAGTTAAGGTAATATTATCTTACATTTGACTGAGGCCTGCTGAAAATGTAGTAATTAGGAATTTAAATTGGAAAGAAGATAAGGTTTGCTGCAGTAAAATTTTACTGATAGATAACAAGTAGGTCAGTTTTCATGAGCTAAGGGAGCTGCGAACGTTACATAACAGCTGGATAGAAACCCAGTGAGGCCAGCTGGGCTGCCTTTGGAAATTTTTAGAAGAATTTGTCAGAAATGTGGAACTGCAGCCGGCTAGTATAGGTTCATAGCCTCTGTAATTTTTTCAACAACCTTAGTTGGAAGAGGGCAAGCAAGCACAGCCAGATGGCAATTCCTGTATCTTTTTCATGAAGTGTCTCAGGGCTTTCAGACAGCTGTAGGAGTTGAAATACAGTTTGTGGCTTTACATTTAAAGCACATTAGTTCTCCCCAAAGAATATTGAGAACTGTAATTTGTTAAGGGCGCTGGGAATTGTAGCTCTGTGAGGGGCAAACTATAGTTCCCAGGATTCTTTGGGGGAAGTCATGTGTTTTGAATGCATTTTAAATGTATTGTGTGTATAAGTTGTCTCTGTGAGTAAGTGTGAAGAAATACAGATTATTGACCCTCTATCACATCAGTCTTTCTGTAAAGAGTTCTGTAGGAGGCATTCTAGTCTATCAAAACAACACCAACTACTTTCCATCTCATCTTATAACTTGCCTTACGATGGCAGTGAGTCTTAAAATTGCTAAATGCTTTGTTTGAAATGTCGTTTCTGTAGGGGTGTGACTTGATATTAATGGAAAAACTGACCCTAACAAAGCCTGAGACCAAAGAAACACACAAAACCAGACCTTTTTTTATAAAACTTGGTTGAGCTTTATTTCCGACACAACAGCAAAAAATATATATGGTTGTAGCCGACCAACAACTCAAGGGGACATATGTAAATATACTGTACTTTTATTTGAATGAGATACATTTGTGTGTATTTGAATGATACTGGGACTGCACTTGAGAGGTGGGAAGGAAGGAGTTTTCCTTTTTGATTATGTTTATTATGAGATTTTTAAATACCACATTTTTTGCCCTATAGGACGCACTGGCCCATAGGACGCACCTAGGTTTTTTTGGGGGGGGGGGTAAAGAAAAAAAAATTATTCCCCCCTCCAGCCGCGGCTTCAGCGCGCTCCGGGCAGCAGGCTGCTATCCGCAGCCTAGGGAGCCCTGCGGGCTCTGAGGAGGATGTCAGCCATTTTAAGAGGTTGACATAGGAAGAGGCTTTGCCTGAACAGCTGAGCCCAGCCTGAACATTTTTTTAAAACAGAGGTTTTTTTCCCCTTTATAGCTGAGAGGACAATCCAGCGTTCTTAAAATCAATACGTGTTTTGTAAATTACTATAGTAGGATGAGGACTCAGGCCTAAGTTCAAGGCAGTATCTAGCTTTACATAAGAAAGTAGTGCTGTATACTCATCTAGGGATAATTCAGTGGGCTATTCCTTTTCTTCAGCTTGGCTACCGAAAGGTCTTCTGCTCTCTTAATTATCCTGCTTTGTTTTCCATTGATTATCTGTTCTCTCCTGCTGCCCACAGGCCTGGAACAACACATAAACAAACAAACAAATCTCCAGAATCTGCAGGAATCACCCTGGTGGGGAATGTGCTGGTGAAACACCCAGGAATCAGCTCTGACAAGTGGGCGGAACTGCCCTGATGAGAAGGATGACCTGATGTCATCATGATGCCAGATGATTGATAGGTAGATGGCTGTTTTTTATATTTTATATTTAAAGTTTTATTGATTTTTTTCAAAAAAGAAGAAGTGCAAGCATAGCAGGAAGAAAGAAGGAAGAAACAAAGAATAAAAAATATAAACCATAAAGCGTCAAAACCTATAAGGACAAAAGTACAAAGATACAGCACAGCTCCAAAGGGGCAATAAAAGTATTAACTCTGTAATGGGTTTAGGGGTTGCTCGTGCGTAAGTTGCCGCCACTCCTGGCTAGGTTACCTGGTTGGACCCTTTCTGACTGAACAGCCTCTAGCATCGTGACTGTCTCAGTCGCTGGCAGAATCCGTCAGTGGGCGTTTCTTAAACTTTTTCCAGCACAAAAGCTCTTTGACTCCTAGTCTCCGCCTAGTCTCCCTGCGCGGAAGCCTTCTGCGCAGGGAGGGTGTGGGCAGCGGAGGACCCGTACTCTCTCCGCTGGTCTCCGGCGAGGAGTCTTGGAGCCTCCTCTCCGATTCCCCCATCTGCCCCCCTTCTCTCCTGGTGTTACGCTGATTTCCTTCCTCAGTGGACGGGCTGCCTCTCTCCCTACTGGGACCCTCTCCGGCATCCCTCTGGAGCCTTCCCTCTGCCTCTAGCTCCGATGGCAGTTCCCTGACAAACTCATACAAATATTCCTTTTACAAATAACACAGATATGTAAAAACAGACGTATTATCTATCTGTGAGTTCCATCATCACTGAGAGCAAAGGTTCTACAAAGTCTTAGCTGAGCCAAAGGTTTGCGTAACCTGGTACCACTGAGCAACAACATCCCTCAATATTCATATGAGAAATAAGACCATGCCATACGTTAAAAAAGGTCGTTTGAGCTCTAACCTTTACATATTTTTAGTTTATGAGCTATCTTTTCAAGGAGGGCAATTCACCGAGCCCTGGAGACTAAGTAATCCAAATTATTAAGGTGGAAGGTTTTCCAGGATTTGGCAACTGAACCCTGGGCTGCTGCTAAGAGATGAGAAATAAGTTCTTTGTTTTTCACATCCCATTCTGTTTCTATATAATGGTTCAAATGTGTCTGATGGAAACGTGGAGTAAGAGTTTGTTTCTTGAGCAAAGAGATCTCAGTGAATACCTTATTCTAAAATTCAGCTGCCTTTGAGCAGTCCCACCACATATGTTTATATGTATCCCCCTCTGTGGCAGCCCTTTAACACAGTGAATATTATACCTGGATATTATAAAGGAGAGCTCTCGCAGATCAAGGTACTAGCTATGCAGGGGCGCCGACTTATAAAAAATATTGGGGGGGCCCATACCGGGGTCCTGCCGCTGGTTCGCTCGGGTAGCCGGGAGAACGCAGTTCGAGGTGGCGGTGTTGGGGAGAGACCCTCGCTCAGGGCGCCACTAGACTTGGCGGCCGGCGGCCTATCTGGGGGGTTTTGGAGCGTATTTCGGCGGAGCGATTGGGGAGGAGGGGGCTTGTTGCCGGATTCTTCAGCTGAGCCGGAGATCCGCTGCTGGGGGTCCCTGGGCCGAGTTGTGAGCACGGCCTGCTGAAGGGAGATCCAGCCGATTGCACGACGGGGACGGCCGGGGCTCTCCGGCTAGGGCGCGCGGCTGGCTGGCTGGCGAGGGAGCAGGTGGGGAGGAGGCGGGGATCCTCACTCTCTTAGGAAACGCACCCGCGCGCCCGATTGCCACGAAGTCCGAAGGGTGCGTGTGTGGAATTAAAAAGCAAAAACGAGATACGGGCAGGGCAGGCAAAGAGTTTTCTGCAAGAGGATGGAGGGCAGGTTGAAGAGAAAATCACTCAGGATGAGACAGTCAAATCAGCCATGATAAAATGGGCTCAGGATATTGGGTATAACATCGTGTTTGAGGACTGGGAAAGGTTATGGACCAGCGGAATGAAATTCACGGCATGTAATGCCTTGAAGGAAAATATTATGAAAATGATTTATAGGTGGTACATGACCCCAGTCAAGCTTGCAAAAATATATCACCTGTCTGATAATAAATGTTGGAAATGTAAGGAGGCTGAAGGGACATTCTTTCACCTCTGGTGGACTTGTCCAAAAGTGAAGGCCTTCTGGGAAATGATCTATAATGAGTTTAAAAAGGTATTTAAGTATACCTTTCCCAAGAAACCAGAGGCCTTCCTCTTGGGCATTGTTGGCCAGAAAGTGTTAAAGAAGGATAGAACTTTCTTTATGTATGCAACTACAGCAGCTAAGACTTATCGCAAAATATTGGAAGACACAAGATTTGCCCACACTGGAAGAGTGGCAGACGCAATTGATGGACTACATGGAACTGGCTGAAATGACTGGCAGAATCCGAGATTTGGGAGAAGAAACAACGGAAGAGGACTGGAAAAAATTTAAGGACTATTTACAAAAACAATATAAGTTGTATGAATGTTAAAAATTTACACGATTCGGAAACTATAGCTTCAGCTATTAGATTTGGGAAACAGGAAATTATATTTTAAGTAAGAAAAGGTCAAAATCTAAGGTAATACTATGTTTAATTTAAGATATAAGTAACTGATGAAAAGTATGTTAAATTTAGAGGTATAGTATTTGAAAAGTACAAAATAAGGTACGAAACAAGGTAATAATTTGCTGATATCTTTATTATAAAGAATGCAGGGTAAGAGAGATGCGAGGAAGTCCAGTTAGTTATATAAAAAATGTGTTAAATGGTTGGTTTTCTTTTCTTCTTTTTCTTTTTTTCTTTTTCTTGTTCTTTTACTTTTTTCTTCAGTGTATGTTTCTAACTTTGTATTTGAAAACTTAATAAAATATTTATAAAAAAAGAAGAAGAGAAAATCCTTTCGCTTTTCTGGGGCTCAGGGAAGTCTCAGAGCCGGAGGTTGGGGAAGGGACCCCCTTTGCTCTGCCCTCTTCTCCCGTCTTAGATTCGCATGGGGGTCCCCGCCCGAGCTTGCCTGGCCACCGGGCCACACAAGGGCCGCGCTCTACGCGGCACACCTTGCTAGCCGCGCAGCTGTCCTCCGTGGCTGCGGAGCGGCCCTGCGCCGGTGCCCAGCCCCTCTGGGCGCCCGCTGCGCTGCCAATGACAAGCGGGCGACGTCGCGGGCGGGGAAGGCGTCGCTTTCTTTCCCGATCCTGCATCCTCCCAGTCTTCCAGCCCTTTTTTGGGTTGGAAGCTCGTCTCGTTCGCCCTTCTCCTTTCTTCACCCTGCGCGCAATTTTCCTCCCTCGTCTCCCTCCCCATTTCTCCTTCCTTCCTGACTGACTGACTGACGGGCTTGGGCTCGGGCTCGGGCTCGGGCTCCGGGTCGGGCTCGGGCTCAGGCTCAGGCTCGGGCTCAGGCTCGGGCTCGGGCTCGGGCTCCGGGTCGGGCTCAGGCTCAGGCTCGGGCTCGGGCAGCCACAGCGTCGGCGGTGTTGGCGATCGGCGGCGCGGGGGGATGGCCCTCCCGGGGGAGCCGGCGCTGCTCAATGGGGTTGCCAAGGAGACAGGCCGGCCGCCCCCCTCCCCCGGCCCGGCGCCCCCCGCCGCGCCGGTGCCCGTTATCGAGCTGGTGCGCGCCGGGCGCCCTATAAAAGCCGCGGACGCGCCCACCGCCGCCCGAGATTATTGGGGGGGCTGAGCCCCCCCAAACGAATTTTTGAGGGGGCTCGGGCCCCCTCAAGCCCCATGGAGTCGGCGCCTATGTAGCTATGTACTAACTTTAGTGAGAAAGCTCAAGCTAAACACTTGTCAAAGTTGTTCTGCAGGGACAGGGAGGACAGAAAAAGATCTGGTCCACCAGGCATAAATGTTATCGGTAGCCTTATACACCATTTCTATACCAGTGGAATAGCCACTGTACCTTACACATAGTCAACTCAGAAGGGGGAAATGAACAAATAAAAGAAACAAAAATGTTGTAAACATAGCAGACATGCCCACAGCATCCCTAGAAACATCACCAAAGCCCACCAGTTGGGCACTGGGCCAGTGATGATGGCCACATGCCCCCCACATATAGGAAGACAATGACATGATGGTGACGGGAACACACCCCTTCATCACCACACACACACAACGCAAGATGACACCATGGGACCCCGCCCCAGCTGCCCCAGTGACCTTGTCACTTACTGCTGCCACCAGTCCCTACAGATAGACATTCGAAGCCTGTCAGGCTGCCATAGTTTGGTAGGATAATGCACTATGGAAAGGGAGTCTGTAGAACACAGCACCTGCATAACCCCTTGGGAAGGGGATTCCTGTAGTGTAGAGCACAAACATATCCCCCTATTCCCCTCTCCCCAGGAGATACATCGTGTGTGTGTGTGTGTGTGTGTGTGTGTGTGTGTGTATATATATATATATATATATATATATGCAGGTTTTGGTGTCTTCGGGTGTCTTCCCGTGTAAGAGTTGGGGTGTCTAGGCGACGTTTCGACGAGGTCTCACTCGTCATCTTCAGGCTGGTGCTTTCGGCTTCTTGTTACTGGAACAGAGCAGGATCTCAGTGTTTGAGTTCCTATAAATACTGTTGAGGGGGTGTGGTGTATAGCCTCCAACGTTCTGGGCAGAGAGGAAGTTCCCAGGTTAGTGTGCCTTTTCTTCTTTTGTTCCTTAATTACTTGAGGGATATCAACCACACCAGACCCAAACCCAGACCCTCTCCACAGATAAATTACAGACACCATCCAGTAGCCAAACCATAGTGGCACCTCCGGATGCTGCACCCCCCTGCAATCCCTACACAGATCTGGCTGGCACAGGGCACAAAACCACAGCTCGCCCCTATACACGAAGCCAAGCCAGAGCACAACTAAGTGCAGTACAGCCATCTTCTCAGAAAAACTCTTCACAAGCTCAAGAGGTCAAGACACGAAAGCTTTAGCAACTAATCCACACTTAATGACCCACCTAAGTGGTACTCAGAATATCACTCAAGAAATCACTCAAGATATCCCTCAAGTAATTAAGGAACAAAAGAAGAAAAGGCACACTAACCTGGGAACTTCCTCTCTGCCCAGAACGTTGGAGGCTATACACCACACCCCCTCAACAGTATTTATAGGAACTCAAACACTGAGATCCTGCTCTGTTCCAGTAACAAGAAGCCGAAAGCACCAGCCTGAAGATGACGAGTGAGACCTCGTCGAAACGTCGCCTAGACACCCCAACTCTTACACGGGAAGACACCCGAAGACACCAAAACCTGCATTCCTGTACCCGTGAAAATCTACGAAAGCAAATATATATATATATATATATATATATATATATATATATATATATATATAGTATAAGATATGAAAAATCCATGCAAGAATAGTGGCTTAGTGGTTGCAAAATTGGTACCAAGGGTGCCTATACAGTGATACCTTGGTTCTCAAACGCCTTGGTACTCAAACATCTTGAAACCCAAACACTGCAAACCTGGAAGTAAGTGTTCCAGCCTGTGAGCTTTTCTCAGAAGCCGAACACGCTCCTTTTTGAGTGTTACACTTCCGATTTGAGTGCCACACTTCTGCTTTGAGTCTGTCTGCTTTTGCTGTTTATTTTGCGTTTTTGTGGCTCTTTTTTTGTTTTTGTGACTGCGTGGAACCCAATTCAGCTACTGATTGATTGATTGTGTGACTGCAGTACATTGTTTATTGCTTTCATTTTATGGATCGATGGTCTTGTTAGATAGTAAAATTCATGTCAAATTGCTGTTTTAGAGGTTGTTTTTAAAAGTCTGGAACGGATGAATCCATTTTGCACTACTTTCTATGGGAAAGCGCGTCTTGGTTCTGGAACGCTTTGGTTTTGGAATGGACTTCCGGAACGGATTAAGTTTGAGAACCAAGATACCACTGTATTAGGCACTGCTCTTTCAGAATGACTATGCACATTTGGTTATCATGACTCAGTGCAACACCTGAGTTTGTAAGGTCTTTTGTTAATTGATAGGGAGGTAAGTGGTATGGTTAGCCACATATAATAGCCATATCTGCTATTATTCATATTTGCAGAATGGGCACAATTATCAGAATAATGCAACTACCTGTGCTGATTAGTACCACTTGTATATAATAAACTGAGTTATGTGAGCAGTGAGTCTTTATTTGATCTTCTTTTTAACAACATTAAGATTCATAGCTTTGTAAGGAACCAGAAATAATTTTGTTTTGCGCTATATTCATTACAGTGCAGCTCTCTGCATCACTTAGGCAAACTATTGAATGAATGAAGGATTATGAGCTTGGGAGATACAGCATGCTTAAGGAGATGCGGTAAACACATGCAGAACTCAAATTTGAGCCCAAGATTTACTGGCTAATGGCTTATGTTCTTAACCTCTTATACTGATTTTTTTATTATTATTCCAGGCTCCTAACAAGTTTCCAATGGTGGTTGGCAAAAGTGGTTAGAATTAGATCACAAAGACAAAAAGTTAAAAGAAAATCCAACCAGCTTGTTTCTGGTAAGTCTTGATTTGCGTGTGTGAGGTTGGAATAGTTCAGGTCACTGGAGAACTTAATCTAATTTGATATAGAATATATGTCAGAAAATTGGTTATTAAATATTAGTGGTTTCTTCTCTCGTGTTCAGCCAGTTTTTATCTGTTGTACCCATCTCTATTTTTAAATTGGTTTTTGTTGTGTAATTATATTAATTGCCAAAGCAAAATGGTTATACCCAACCTATCTGCAGTCAAACTACCTCCCAAACCATGGTGTTGGCTGGCTTAATAGGCAGTTTAAATAATGTCAAATTGCAGGAGTTTATTAAGCTGCTGTGATAATGTACGCAAAGCGCTTTGAACATTTAAAAGGTGCTATATAAATGCTAAGGGCTAATAGCATTTATTCCCATGAAATAGTAATGACTTCTTGGAAACGAAAGGATGATTTATTCAATTTATACTCTGCAAATGAGTAACGGGGGCTGATGAATATGATAATGAGGAATAGATCGGTTTCAAATCCCTCTGGGATTTGGGTCAATCTTCAAGCGCCGTAGGACACTAACCCCAGTCCTTAGCTGTAGAGACCCAGAGATGACACAATGGTTAATACATGCTCTGAGCTTGCATATTCCCTAAAACCAATGCTGAAAGTGTGTGTGTGTGTGTGTGTGTTAGTTAACCAGCCTGACAGGGCCCTGGATGCTATTATTTTCCTGATTCTCTCCAAACCATCTTAATAGCAAACCAATTGACACCCTTTCATTTCCGGTTCTCTTATTAGTTTCCCTGCCTCTCCCTTTCATGCCATTTCCCTTCCCCAATGCAGTTTTTCTGGTGAGGTCAGGTGATGGAGGCATCCCCTGCTGTTTCTGCCCATTTCCACTGCCTGTGAATTAGCTCTTGGGGAGGCAGCATTTCCTGTCAGTGAGTGACAAGAGGTGCTGTATCTGACAAGATGAATTCATTCTCTCTTTCTCAGTCCCTCTCTCCTTTCTTCTCTTCCTTTCTCGACCAGCCTCTCTCTACCTCTCCTTTGTTTTTAATTGCTTTAGTCCTCTCCCTCTTTTCTCCTTATAATCTCTCTTCATTTCTCTCTCTCTTCCCCCCCTTTCTATTATCTCTCCTGCCCTCCTTTGTATTCTTTCATTCCCAGCAGGGCTCATGCATACAAATTGACCCCCTCCCAGCCAGTAATGTGACCAAAGCTCTTTGTGGCTCCTACAATCTCTATGGTAACTGTTCAGGGGTGGTGGTGGTGTGGGGCGGGGAGTGTCTCAAGAGTGGCGGTGTAGACCCAGCACTTAGGCCCAGATATTTTTGTCCCTCCTCACATTGCAGAGCATCCATACGGATCACCTGGCCGCTCTTTTAAAAAAACCACAGCTGTTCTATTTTTCATTCTTTGTGTCAATACCTTTAAGGAACACTAATGGTAGAAAACCCCCCACAAGGTTTTGGGGAGGGGTGGTGATATGCAAATCTTTTCCCCCAGATAGAAGATATGTTGCCTTCAGAATTGTGTTTCACTGGGCAGAGCTTTAAAAAAAAAGAAAAAAGGATTATATCGAATAGGTACCATCCGTCTATCATCCTAGAGAGAGTGGCTGCATTCAAAGGACAACATGTGTTTATATTTCGGCAACAAGCAGCAGCAGCAGCGAGTCTAAATTGCTCAGAGTCTAAATTGCTTGTGGGGGGATTAAGTCTTTAAGAGGTTTGGATGCCTTTTCATCAGAAATGTGGTTTGAGTTATAGTTTTTAAAATACCTGTGAATCAGTTCTACCTTAGCACTTGAAGCTGCTCTCACTGCTGCTTTAATCTTCTTGGCTGCTGCTTATAAGTGATCGGTTTCCTTACAATAAGTAAATAAATAGATGCATAACCTGCTAAACATTGCCTGTACCTTCCTAGTAAGCCATGCTGTGTCATTGGTCTGTTTCCAAGAGACAACTCTGTGGGTGAAGAGACTGAAAATATGGCTTTGAAGAATAATATATTTTTTGCATTCTTAAGATCATGTTGTACAGGTTAATTAATCCTTGAACAGCCTGTCATCCTGACACAAGCAGGGTGGTTAATATGTCCCCCGCAATCCTTACAGTACATGCATAAGGGTGCAGAGAGGATAATAATCTGCTTTAGCAATCTTGTGTATGAAACCACAGGACTGCCATTTCTCCCAGATTAATTGTTATAAAGAGGAAGGTGGAGACCTTGTGTATTAGATTTCATTTGGAGCATTAATTTCCATAACCAATGACTAAAGTGAAATGGACACACCGTGAATTTGACAGAGGTGGATTTCAAATATCACTTACCTCTTAACCCGGCTCAAAGGGTTGTATTCAGAGTCTATCCACTGAACTTAATGAGCCTCTTAGTAATGCCCATTAACTTCAGTAGGTCTACTCTGAGTAAGGACTAGCACTGAACACCACCCAACCAAAGCACATGCGGGAAGTACTCCATTTGAGGATTCATGCCCATCACTGCATCCCTTCTGACTGAAAATGTGGAAAAGTATTTTATAGTTTAACTCTGGGCAGATTCTGCATTTCCTCCCTTTTCTGTGTTTGTTTTATTCATCCCAGGTTGGCTCTTACCATTTAATACCAGATATCACTGTAAGAAACATAATATTTATTAGGCAATTAAATTTTATTGCCTCCACCACTGCTGGGGGGGGGGGAATCTATTAGTAAATCCACAAAATCTTTCACTGCCCTGTCACATACCACAAACCACATGACATTCAGCACTTGGTGATTTTATACTGATCTTTAATTAAGGACATTAATAAACACCAGTACTGCTAAAATAATCTATAGATAATGGGAATGTTTAATGAGCCACATTGTCCTAATATGCAGGCAGTTTCTGGCAGGAGAGTCAGCAGTGAAATAGTTAACATTGTGGGCATTTAAGTGGTCATAATTAACAGTCTATTAACATGAATAGGGGAAGTTCTCACTTTGGACAGCTATTGTTTCACTCTCTCTGTTTACAGACTCCACTAGACAACATTGCATAGCGTTGCCTTTGTGTGTGTGGATTGTTTAAAAAGGAATCAGGAGAAACAGACATTTCATCTTAAAATTAAAACCAAACCTAAAAGGCTGTACATAGCAAAATTATCAATCTTGATGCTTCTTTTATTTTCTTACATTTGTACCCCACTTTTCTTCCATCATAGGATCCCGAGACGGCATACATGTGGCCCCAGAGAAGTCCCCTCCAATCAATGCTGGGGTAGACCAGACCTAGACCTGCTTAGGTGCTTAGGCTCAGTAAGGTGACAGCCTCCTTTATTTTCAAGCCATGCCCTGTGTCCCATAACACTTTCTGTAGGAAGCCTCAGCAAACTTTTTCAGCAGGGGGCCGGTCCACTGTCCCTCAGACCTTGTGGGGGGCCATACTATATTTTTTTGGGGGGGGGGAAATGAATGAATTCCTATGCCCCACAATTAACCCAGAGATGCATTTTAAATAAAAGGACACACTCTACTCATGTAAAAACACCAGGCAGGCCCCACAAATAACCCAGAGATGCATTTTAAATAAAAGGACACATTCTACTCATGTAAAAACACGCTGATTCCCAAACCATCTGTGGGCTGGATTTAGAAGGCGATTGGGCTGAATGTGGCCCCCGGGCCTTAGTTTGCCTACCCATGGAGATCCATGTAGCCTAGTGTTTCCATCTCTGATTGGCAGCAGCTCTCCAGCAGAGTTAATCAGCACAGTTGACCACCCTAGCTGCATTCAACAGGGAGAGCTTGCCAGCCTGAGACAAGCCCCTTCTCCCCCTCCAGCCCCCTCTCTTGCTTCTTCGCTCCCTCCCTGTCAGACTGCTGCTCGATTCCAGCAGCCCCTTTCTGTGGCTCATCCCCAGCTGAGCACAATGTGTGTAATATAGCATATCTGCATCCTGAAAATTTTGAGAAAAATGCAATAACTTCCCTCTCTAATATATTTGGCCTAAATTATTATTCTGATTTTCATTTTATTAATTGAGTCTCTGCTCAAAGTACCCAGAGCAGCATGTATTATAAAATGCAGATAACAATATAATGAAATAATGATAGAATGAATGAAAACATGAATCTAGCTAAAATCTGCAGTAGAACTCCAGATGTAAACCCATTTATGCCCCCTGCCCAGCAGTAGACAAATACAGTATAAGCTATTATTATTATTAGTATTAGTAATTATTATTATTAGGAGATAAGCTATAGTAGAGACAGTGCTTGTCTGTCTGCCTAGGCTGATAATCTAAAGGGACCTGAGATGCTGCTTGTCTTGTGATGTTGTTGCACTGCCCTGTTTGTTGAGGGCACAGGCTCTCCCTGGGTGGCATGCTGTCAGAGCAAGGGTCTTGCCCTCTAGCTAACCTGGCCAGCAGTCAAGGGAGTTTGCCAGGAAGACAAACAGAATGTTAGAGATAATTAAGAAAGAAAGAGAATACAATACAATACAATACAATACAATACAATACAATACAATACAATACAATACAATACAATACAATACAGGGAATCAGTGGTGCATGCACACTTTTTGCACTATGCGTTATCCTGGTCTGCTCAGAACAATTAGCCAGTCCTTGTTAAGTAAATTATTCCTGGTCATAAGGACGCCATTGCATATCCCGGATTATTTATTCTGGCTTTCTATGATCCCTTCCACTTGTTCTATATTAGTCTGCAGGCAGCAGACTCTGACCTTGATCCAGCGCCATAGATCACCTGGATCTTTCTGGGAAGTTGAGTCCCTGGTTAAGTCTAGGTCTCTAGAGAATGCAGATGTGGCTTTCATTTCGGAATGTCTCCCTTGCCAACATTGCTCACTAACAGATATATGAAAGCAGCAATTCAGTAGGAGCTTGAAGATTTGGCAACGGGAAACTGCACCTGCTGAATGTTTGCCTGGCATCAGACTGATAAAAGGACAGCAAACATCCTGAGGTGGAGAGTAGCAACCTTAGCTTAGTTCTGAAAAACTGACTCCTTGGTGTATTTTTCTATCAAGCCTAAAATTCCATGTTGGGCATTGGGATATACCAGGACATTTCTTCTCAGTACCTGCGAACTGGCTGGGAAGTGCCTCTGAACATGTGTAAGGTGCTTTTTGTTTACTGCTGGGAGATTGCAAACTCCTTGGGGCAGGGATTGTTCCCTCATGGGTTGAATACACTTTATAAATAGGAACAATGCAGCTTTGTCCCACACACCAGAGGTTAAAAGCCACAGGGCTTAGTTCAGAATATATTATTTCCATATAGGCTTCAGCCCTAGCATTTCTCTTCTTCCAAACTAACATTGCCCTCTTGTATTTGATTAAAATCCCTCCAAGGTATAAGGAACTTGCACAGGTGGCAGAACAGTCCTGAGAATCTGCTGCTTGAGTGTTAAAATATACCTCTGGTTTGCCAGCCTGCCAGGCAGGTATTGGTTGAGTTGACCTTGCCCAATCCCATCAATCCTAGGGCTCCCCTGTGGAAAAAGTGAATCGTATCCTATACAGTGGTACCTCAGGTTAAGTACTTAATTCATTCTGGAGGTCTGTACTTAACCTGAAACTGTTCTTAACCTGAAGCACCACTCTAGCTAATGGGGCCTGCTGCTGCTGCTGCGCCGCCGGAGCACAATTTCTGTTCTCATCCTGAAGCAAAGTTCTTAACCCGAGGTACTATTTCTGGTTTAGTGGAGTCTGTAACCTGAAGCGTATGGAACCTGAAGCATATGTAACCAGAGGTACCACTGTACCATCCTTCTCTTTGTTCTTACCGAACTGTTCTTTTTGGGGTTTTGTTTTATATATTCCACTGATACATACAAGTGGAGCCTGCAACTATATGTTGCAGTGTAGCTTACTCCCGTTCATCATATTAGTCAGCCCTTTCCTGGATGACTCCATTCCATTACTCTTCCCCTCCGGCTTTCTGTTCTACCCCACTCAGTCAGCATTTTGTGGTTACAGAGTACAGTATGCTTGGTCTTCATTGTTCTGCCTTGGATTCCCCCCACACCATTGCCTTAGAGCAGTGGTGTCCAAACTTTCTTCAAAGAAGGCAAGATTTGATGGAAGTGAAGGGCCGTGAGGGTCAACCGGAGGGTCAACCAAAGTTGTTGACCTTTTATTGAAGTTGTTGAGGTTTTTTTTAGGATTTTACCCCAGGAAATAAACTGCCATAGGGGCCGGATTAAACCAACTGGCTGGATTAGGCCCCCGAAATGGACTTTGGACATTCCTGCCTTAGAGTCACCCCCAAAATATTTTGGTATACCTGCAAACCTTCAGGATCCCCCAAAGCCTGCTGGTATGTCCCTCATGTGGGTGGCCATTGCTATTTTGGCTGCAAAGGATTCACCCATGGAGAGCGGACTATACTGGAGGTTTTCAGTCTTTTTGAGTCAGCTCAGTTGGTTGGGGCGTAGTTGGTTAGAGCGTAGTGCGTTAACCTGTTTCCCCAAAGGCAACCCATACAGGTAAGGTTGCGGGTTCGATCCCCATCTGGGACAGCTGCATTTTCCTGCATTGCGGGGGCTTTGACTAGATGACCCTCAGGTTCCCTCCCAACCCCACAATTCTATAATTCCACAGCTCCCTTGACCAGCTACATTCTTTCTGCGGCTTCCCTGTGGACAGTCTCCAGCACTGCCTTATACCTGTTTAGTCAAATATGTTCAACTGAGTTGCATGGGGCTTGCTCTTACTATGCACTGGACTGCTTTTTTCTTCTTCTTCTTTTTTAAAGTCAGTCATAGGGAAGCAAGAAATAAATAAATTTTCCAATTAACAGGTTTCTGGCCCATTCCAGATAACACTTCAAATGCATTGAAAACCCTACTTCTTTGCCAGCTTAACCTGTTTCCCCATAGGCAACCCATACAGGTAAGCTTTACAGTGCTTCTGAAAGATGCTCTGCCTTAGATTTTGGAGAGGCATCATGTGAAGGGAAGCCCTAAGCTGGAGTCTCCCATGCATAATTCCTCTCTGTGTGAGGTGCGGAGAGCTGAGACTCTCAAAGGTGGTGTGTTAATTGGGCATCATTTTTTTATCAATGTAGTGCATCTGTTCCGCTCTGTGCTGTTCATCTGTCTGTTCCTCCAATCTCTTTGGCCTGATCCCATGCCAAGCAGTTCAGGCAGAAGGCTATGGCAATGTGAATGATTATTTAATGTATTTTGGGGTGTTTCTTACGTGAACTGTGTGTTGATTTACATGGATCCGTTACACTAATATGAACTGCAGCTTGCTCTCGAGACTGTGCAGGATAATTAACTCTTATGCCCGTGAAATGCATTCCCCTTTAGGTTAATGTTTTACAGTTGAATAAAAAGGGGTTTCTGACCTCTTCATTTAGATGAGATGAGGACATGGCCATCGTTTATGAAATAGGCAGACCATAATGTGAGATTTATTGGGACAGCTGCAGCTTCTGCAGTCCATTTGAGACATGCAGAGAGTATGTTACTTTCCCTTCCGTAGTACAAATGGATTCTTCCAGGGCTCCTTTATGGCAGAGATGTCTGCAATTTGCTGTTGTTTTATGGAATATAAGATGCTGCCTTATGGCAAGTCAGACCATTGGTCCTGCCTAGCTCAGTATTGTATACAGTACGCTGACTGGCAGTGGCTGTCCTGCCAGATTTTAGACAAGTGTCTAAAGTGAACCAATGTAGAGATGCTGGGGACTGAACCTGAACCTGGGACTTCTTGCATACAGTGGTACCTCTGGTTAAGTACTTAATTCGTTCCGGAGGTCCATTCTTAACCTGAAACTGTTCTTAACCTGAAGCACCACTTTAGCTAATGGGGCCTCCTGCTGGTGTTGCACCGCCAGAGCACAATTTCTGTTCTCATCCTGAAGCAAAGTTCTTAACCTGAGGTGCTATTTCTGGGTTAGCGCAGTGTGTAACCTGAGGTACCACTGTACAAGCTAAGTGGTCTAAGAAGGGCCCTGCTCTTGTAATGTGAGGGTGGATCTGAGGTTTGTGCTACTGAAAGAGAGGAAGTAAATATTATTTAGGACACAGAAAATAACCAAAGGAATTATGAAATTCTGCAACCCTTGCAACTTCGGATATCAGTCCTGGTGCAGTGAACGTACAAATTGATGTTAGCAGGGGCAACCCGAGTTTTTTTGCTACCTGAGGTGAAATATCCCTCTGCCGCCCCCACAATGAGTGAGGAGACTCCATAAGGGCTCCCCCCCCCAGAAGCCCTTATGGAGTCTCTCCTTTACCAGGGAGAGAAACCCTGCCACACTGCCCAGTGGTGGTAGGAAAATCTTTTCCAGATCCCCAGCCCTTTGTCTGACAGTGGGCATGGGCGTGGCCAAGGGGGGGGCAGGGACAGGCAGCTGCCCCCCCCCCAATATATATATTTGTAAAAAAATACATAGCAAACTGAGGTTCTGTCCCCCCAGAAAAAGAAATATTTTGCAGGGTCTCTTTCTGTGTAGTGTTTGGAAAGAAACACATAAATGCATATCCTCCTATTCAAATTTACATGCAGAGGCCAAAAAAAACCCAAGTCCTGTGAATGACATTCTGTCACAGAACTGGGCTCTCCTCTCACTCCCACAAAAAGACACTGGATGTTGCTGTGACAACCTTTTTCCTTCTCTCTAACAGATTATGGTCATTGTTTTGCATCAAAAGAGTATTTGCATAGCAGAAATCTGTCTTTAATTACCTCTAAAACAGCTTCAGAAGGGTTTCTGTTAAGAATTTGGGTGTGTATGTGTGTGTGTGTTTTACTTTTAAAATTTATTCTGCATGAAATTATCTTTTTTTGGAACATTGTAGAACATGGCACGATCCTCTGGGGAATGAATGACTGACAGAAGCCATACTGTTGCTTTTGTGGATAATGCCAGTTACATTACAGGCAAGATGGCTGTCTCCAGGAAGTGGCTCTGAGTGAGAGAAGTGTGTCTGCTGCCTGTCTGGTTTCACACAAAAGTCTAGTGTGATTTCTATGTAGCAATGTGCTTTAACTCTTCTGTGCTGCTTTTTTTACACACCAATGGAACCATTCCCTAGAGAATAATTTCTTATCCACTGAGTCATACTGGTCCAGAAATTATTCTCTTAATAACAGACCTGTGTGTCTTCTATTGCAAATGCTGAATATTTGTTTGCTTCTTTCAGAGCTGCCGAAGGCTCAAAGCTCATTAGTCACTACAAAAACCGAGAGATGGGAGGTTTTGAAAGCTGAGTTTTTACACTGTAGTCCTATGATTCTTCAGAAGTAACTCCCACCATGTTCAGTGAAGCTTACTCCCAGTATGTCTTACTTAAGTATGCATGGGACTGCAACCTATATGTAACTGCTCAGAAGTAAGGCCCAGTGGGGCTAGTTTCTCCCAGGAAAGTATATATAGGACCACAGCCAAGCAGTGTGAAATTCTTGGGGTTTCAGGTGCTTACCCAGGGTTTGTGTTTCCTTCAGTAATTAGGCACAGCAGAGACTGTGGCGTCTTTATAATATATGGCTTTATTTACACACATATACAACCTGCACCTAGATGGAGGGATGGCAGAACATTCACACATCCTATGAGGATCTGGCTTCGCCCTTAAGGGAAGCAAAAAACTATCCTCTGCAACTCTTAGTTTCACCTGTCATCCCTATCTCACATGGAGTTCTTCCCCAAACGACTCCAAGGACCTCCCCCCCCCCAGCCTACATCATTCAAAGTTGAAACCCTAAACGTGGCCTTTGCTTCTTCCCACTAGCACCCCACTCCCCCCTGCTTGGCAATCCTGCCTTCTGATAGTTTCCTTGATGGGCCATTACTTTGCTTTGTTCCTTCATGACTTACACTCAAACAGGCCTCTCTCTTCTTAGCATAAGCTGAACCCAGGAATTTCCGTGTTTGGCACAGTTTAATCAAACCTTGATTAATTATAACTTTTATTGATTCCAATAATTATGGGGAGTCTGGCACCCAGGAATTTAGGGGAATCTGCCCCCTCCAAACCTATAATAGTATCTTATGCTTTCGGTTTCACCCATTTTCTTCTAGAGCAAATTTGGAAACATTCATACACAGTGTCAAGCCTGTACATTATTCTGTGGCAGTGTGTAATACAGATACATCATTAGGTTTTATATAACTGGCATGCATATTTGCTCACAAGCAAGTTCCACTGAGTCCAATGGGATTTACTCCCAGGTAAGTGTGCAAGGGGTTGGAACCAAAACTATGGCTGACATATTGGGAGAGTCTGGAACCTACTTATGAATGATCATGCATAGGATTGGATTCTGTGTGCATTAATTCCTGGTGCTATTTACATTTACAGTCATACCTCGGGTTGAGCGCGTTCGAGTTGCGCTCCGCGGCAACCCGGAAGTAACGGAGTGCGTTACTTCCAGGTTTCGCTTCTTGCGCATGCGCAGACGCTCAAAATGATGTCACATGCAGAAGCGGCGAAAAGCAACGTGCATAGAAGTGCCATCGCTAGTTACGTTTGCTTCTGGATGCGAACAGGGCTCCGGAATGGATCCCGTTCATATCCAGAGGTACCATTGTACTCCACGATTATATAAATAAAAGCACCATTGCTTAAAATCATATGTAGTACAAGTTGCAGACCCTTAGGGATAGGCAAACCTGTCCGTTTCCATTTCTCTCAGATTCTCATTTTTCCATCCTTAAATTCAGTTCCACAGTTTCCCACAACAGTTTGCAATTTTTTTAAAAAAAGTCTTCATGAAAATTCATCAGCATTTTATTGTGAATTTCTCTTAATACACACATTTTTTTGCAAAGTAATTTAATCTATTATGGTGCATTCTTGTAATTTTCACCAAT
Source organism: Podarcis liolepis (assembly GCF_965112155.1). Lineage (NCBI taxonomy): Eukaryota > Metazoa > Chordata > Lepidosauria > Squamata > Lacertidae > Podarcis > Podarcis liolepis. Next base: position 23,100,372 of record NC_139563.1, read on the forward strand.
ATATGTATTTTTAGCCATACTTATCCCTAGTATATGTAATTTTTGTACACATTGCTTGGCTGGAGAACTGCACTGTAAAATTAGGAGAGGTGCAAATCACAAAGGATGGCTGCATTTCAGTTTTGTATTTTGTATCATATTGGAAAGTGCCAAATAGGTAGGTTTGCCTTTAAATGTGAATGGAATTGGATTTCTTCCTCCGTCACTAGATACCACAGAAGTTCCATGAGGAGGGAAAAGTGGGTTATAAAATGTACTAAAAGAATATGACAGGCATCAGCATGTGTAATGACGAACGTTCTGGAAAACTGCCGGCAGAATATATAAAGCCATTCACATTTATTCTGCATGCTTTCTCCTGCCCATGCAGAATTGCTTATGAAGAGGCCTTCACTCTTGCAAATTCTACTGAAGGTTTATTGGGCACTGTTTATATATGAATGCTCTTGAATGGAGGTGGAGCAGCAGTTCGGCTTGCCAAGCCCCTGTCCCGCTTGATCTCATTGATAATGGAGCCGAGTGAATAATCTGGAAATCATTTATGTCAATAGCCTGTTTCTCTGCCTGTGCAGTATTTGTCATTACACCACAGTTTCCACAGATTTATTCATTTTTTTCCTGTTGTCTTTAAATTTATTGGACTTTCAGGCCATAAATATTTCAGATGTATGTTGTCTGATTTACAGTCTGATCCAAGTCAATGGGGCTACATTGGCCGAAATCCAAGTTCTTTGGCTTAATTGGGCCGCGAATTGAACTGCCCATTTTTATTGGACAGGCTTGTCAATTGGCACTCTCCGGTTTCATGATTGCATGGAAACGTAAGAAGCGCAAGTACATTTTGCAGTGTGCGTCTGTGTATGTGTGTGTTTGTGGGGGAAAGAGAGAGAATTTAAACTTTTATGCCTCCAAATGAATTCTTTTGTGTTCCTTTCATTGTCTCCTGATCTTCTGAGAGTGAGAATTAGCTGTCAACTTTCACTCGGTATTTAAATCAGTGTGTTTATCTCCGCAGACTTGTTTATTTCCACTGGAGACAAATTGATGTCACAGCTGGTCTTGCTTGTTTGAAAACCCCTTGGTGCTGAGAGCTGCTGAAGCAATTTCACCTATTGCTAGAACATGTCAGGAAATGGAATACTTACAGCCTTAGTGATTTCCAAGCAGCTACCAAGTTTGGCTGCTGAATCACAGGAATCATGCCCCATCACAAAGTTGCCCATTCTTGCTGAATCCTTAAGCCTACCTTGCTTATTTTGAAAAGGCTGCGTTGTTAGTCACAGAGAAGGGAGATTTGTTGTGTTTTATGCTTGTGTTTCATCCCCTCCTGGGGATGAAACGAATGACGTCTAAAGGCTACTGAAGCCATGTCCACATCAGAGGAAATTTGAGAACCTCATGCAGACTCTGCCAGAGCAGGACTAGAGTGGGATGCGTCTTCAGATGTAATGCAGTTCTAACCCACGATGCATTGTAACATCTGAACCAACCTCATCCTCCAACAAATAATGATTTGCCATCAGGCCAGGATTTAAGACCTTGTTGAAATCTCGTTTGCGAACCATACTTTGGGCAAAATCATAGCTTGACATTGCATTTGAACTAATCAAACTTTATGATCTGTGGGGCAGTTTAAGCCTACCTATAGCTCTCCCTCTTCCTCCTAAAAGGTATGGACCACGAGGACAGCAAGTAAAGGTAAAGGGACCCTTGACCATTAGGTCCAGTCATGGCCGACTCTGGGGTTGCGGTGCTCATCTCGCTTTATTGGCCGAGGGAGCCAGCGTACAGCTTCCGGGTCATGTGGCCAGCATGACTAAGCCGCTTCTGGCGAACCAGAGCAGCGCACGGAAACGCCGTTTACCTTCCCACCGGCGTGGTACCCATTTATCTACTTGCACTTTGATGTGCTTTCAAACTGCTAGGTGGGCAGGAGCAGGGACCGAGCAACAGGAGCTCATCCCATCACAGGGATTCGAACCGCGACCTTCTGATTGGCAAGTCTTAGGCTCTGTGGTTTAACCCACAGCACCACCCGCGTCCCAGGACAGCAAGTAGTTGACTGTAATTCACAGGCTGAAGGAGCAAGCCTTTATAGGATGTAGCCTACCTGTGTCGTAAAGCTACTTGTTCATTGTAAAAGGGAGCTAATAGGCTGCTTCATGGATTAGCAAGTCTTCATTCTCCTAGCTGAACCATACACACATTTGTGACACCAGGCAACTCTGGGCTGAGTGAGATCCAGCTGTTCAACCCCACTCCCTTGCCTCTGATGATCTTGGTGGGAGCTTGGTGGCAACAGCCAGCAAAGGAAGACTGGTTTCCATCATGGGCCGAGAGAAATCCAGCTGTCCAGCTCCATCCTTGGAGGACCTCAGTGGGAGCTGCTGACTGATATGTCACTAGTAAAGGACAAGGACATATATGGATCCTGTAATTTCTGTTCCTGTGCTAGATTTGGGTGTAGTTTTATTTTGAGCATCTTTTGTAAATAGCTTTCACGGCTAGAAAGCAGAATAACAGTATCCTGTGGTATGATCTTTGCCTTTAATACCTAAATAGATTTGGTGAGCACTTTTGAAGTTCAGTTGTAACCCCTACAACATGGTAACCTTCTTTATGAACCCCAAATGGACTTGTTTCTAGAGGCTAGTTTTATGCCTAACTCCTCTTGCTTTTACATCTGCTTTGAAGAGAACAAACTTGTCACATTTTCCCTGCCTTAGAGCACAGCTATGTAGAGGACAATGCAGCTGATCGTGACTTTCCCCCCTCTGCCCTTTCCTCTTTTTCTACCCTGTGCCTCACTGAACTGTTTGGCAAGGAGTTTCCTGTGCACATTTGCTTTGTGGCTGGCTAAACACATGCAACTATCACCGCAAACAAGATGAAGTGTTGTGTTTGCTACTGGAATCATTTAAACTGTGTACACACTATATACCTTTAGAGCACACTCAAAGCACGTTCTTTCCCTCTAAGAATTCTGGGTACAGTTAAGAGTTGCTGGGAATTGCTAGTGCAGAGAGCGGAGGCTAGTCTGCTTGTGGGGGCAAACTACCACCAGCGTTTTACCCTCTGCTTGCAGGATTTGCACTGGCTGCAAATCTGCAACCCGGTCAAGTCGGCACTAGCCTATAAATCCCTATACAGCCCAGGACCAGATCACTCTGGTTTGCGGGAGAGTTTCTCTTGCAAGTTCCCAAAATCTCAGAAGCCTGTGACTGCCTCTGTTCTGTGGAATCACATTCCTGTCAAGGTACAACAGGCACCCAGAGGATTGGCAGTTGAAATCAATGGAATATGCCAAATTGGCAAGTTTAATAAGTAAAATTAAAAATCAAGCTGAGGCAAAATTTAAGGAGAATTGGAAAATGTTTGTAGATTATTAAAAAATAATTGCAAGTAGCCTTAGAGTAAAAACAGCAGTAAAATTTAAATTTGAAAATATTGTGGAGAAGATAAGGCATAGAATAACCATAATGTGCAGCATTATTTGGTAAATTGGGGAAACCATGGAGGTGGGGGGAGTCTAAAGCCAAGTGATTGTAAACTGGAAATGTTGTAAATTCTTTTGAAATATATAAATAATTTTTTTTTAAAATGCAGCAGGCACCCACTATCTGTACTTTTCAGAAATAACCAATACATTTTTGTTCCAACAGGCTTTCCCAGCCAGATAAATGTGTCTTTACCACAAATCTCCACTTGTTAGTGTTTTTGTTTTGTTTTAAACATATTTGTTGCTTTTAACTGTTTTAAATTATCTTATATGTAAATTTATATGGAGATGGTGGTTTATAAGGCAATTTATTATTATTATTATTCTATATTTATTTATACCCTGATGTTTCCCCTGACGGGATTCAAGGCAACCTACAGAGAAAAATCAGGCATTAAAATACAATTAGACATTGACAGAATTAAAAATATATACATGTATAAAATCTATTTAAACCATACCAATAATTACAATAGGAATATCATGGCACCATCCTATTCAAGTCCCAAAGGCCTATAGAGCAAGAAAGACAGTAAAGAGAGAGCCAATCTAGCTTCTTTAGGGAGGGAGTTCTGAAGTCTGGGAGCAGCCACTGAGAAGGTCCTCACCCATGTCCCCACAAAACGTGCCTGTGAGGCTGGTGGGACTGAGAGAAGGGCCTCCCCCAGAGATCTCAAAACCCAGGTAGGTTCGGATGAGGGAATACAGTCTTTCAGATAGCTTGGACCTAAGCTGCATAATAAATCAATGATAGCTTTTCTACTTTATTAACAAAGTGGGTTTGGGGTTTTTTAAGTACAAAACTTTTTCAAGGTTTTGGAGAAGGTGTCCTAGCGACATCACTGGTGCTGGCCAATCAGTGCCATGCTTCTGCTGTGAAATTGATGTTTCCTTCTTCCTGCTGCCCCAGGGCCTAACCCTGGAGGAGAATAAGTATATTTGAAGTGAATTGTGTTGAGGCTGCCATATGGCTCTGTACATGCTTCATCCTTCTCCCAAAATTTCTTGTTCTGGCTTGCTTCTGAATATGGCATCAGCATTCATACAACTGGCTCCACATGTGGCAGCACAAACATGACGCACCTAAAAGCACAGTGACCACATGCAAACAGGGTCATTTGCTCAGGCTCTTGTTTCAACAGAATGTGGTTGGGATTGCAGTGTTTAGTAACACATGCTTGGATCTTTAATCTTAGATCTTTAAACCTTTCAGACATTCTTAAGTGTTTGTGCACTAGTTAAGCAGAATAAATTCTACTGATATATATAGAAAGTTTAATTTTATTTGTCTCAACAATATAGGAGCATTAACTGGACTTATTGTGAGCAGCTAAACGTTAATTTAGGAGAAGAAGAGATCATTAGCTCTACTTCAAGGAGGAACATTACAGTTTAATGAGAATTAATAATTTTGCAGTGCATAGGAGCATATTGCCTCAAGCAAGGCATGTTGCAAGCACAGTATTACAAATAGCTATTTAAAATTAATGCCCCGATACTATCACACATTGCTAAATTTTCCATAATGATTTTATGCTGTTCTTGTAGGTAAAATGTATACTCAGGTCACACTGGACATTAACGAATGCTTTTAAAACATGGGCACTTAGATCTTAAACACACTAATTGAAAATCCCATTGAAATCAATGTGACTTACTTACAGGCAATGTGGCTAGGTCTGAGGTTACTGTCAGTAATCTATAAATTACATGAGAGTCAGGCTATTTGATTTAAGTCTATTTAGTTCCACTGAATGCTTGAATTCCTTAGACCAGTCTTCCACCACCTGTGGTCTTCTATATGATGTTGGACTACATCTCCCATCATTCCTGGCCATTGGCTATGGTAGCTTGGACTAATGTCAGCTGCAGTTCAAAACATTTAGACGGCACCATGTTAGATCCTCCATTGCTCCATAATCTTAACTTTGATTCATGCACACACCCAGACAGACCACTGGAGATGACAGCAAAGGGGCCATGGAGCTGCCCTGGGCATTTCTTATTACTCATCTCCAACTCAAAATTCTCTCAGGATTGTTGTTGTTTAGTTGTGTACGACTCTTCGTGACCCCATGGACCAGAGCACGCCAGGCACTTCTGTCTTCCACTGCCTCCCGCAGTTTAGTCAAACTCATGCTTGTAGCTTCGAGAACACTGTCCAACCATCTCATCCTCTGTCGTCCCCTTCTCCTTGTGCCCTCCATCTTTCCCAACATCAGGGTCTTTTCCAGGGAGTCTTCTCTTCTCATGAGGTGGCCAAAGGATTGGAGCCTCAGCTTCAGGATCTGTCCTTCCAGTGAGCACTCAGGGCTGATTTCCTTCAGAATGGATAGGTTTGATCTACTTGCAGTCCATGGGACTCTCAAGAGTCTCCTCCAGCACCATAATTCAAAAGCATCAATTCTTTGGCGATCAGCCTTCTTTATGGTCCAGCTCTCACTTCCGTACATCACTACTAGGAAAACCATAGCTTTAACTATACGGACCTTTGTTGGCAAGGTGATGTCTCTGCTTTTTAAGATGCTGTCTAGGTTTGTCATTGCTTTTCTCCCAAGAAGCAGGCGTCTTTTAATTTCGTGGCTGCTGTCACCATCTGCAGTGATCATGGAGCCCAAGAAAGTAAAATCTCTCACTGTCTGCATTTCATCCCCTTCTATTTGCCAGGAGGTGATGGGACCAGTGGCCATGATCTTCGTTTTTTTGATGTTGAGCTCTCAGGATTATGAGACAGAATATTCCTGATGGCATCTAAGTGGTATAAACTGCGGAAACACTCTTGCAGCTTCCAGTGACAGCAGGATACTCCTGGTGGTCTATGCTGGCTCCTGGTTGTCCATGTGGCAGACCTGATCTTATGGGTTCTACAGTGTGCACATGGCTGGCTACTCAAAAGAGAATGTGGGATGATCTCCTTCTTTATTTCTTTTTAATTTACTACCTGCCCTTCACCCTGGGTATCTCAACCTCTAATGAAGACCCCAGTGACACAAAGTCTGAAGATCTTAAGGGGGCCCCCTGTCTCCAGTGCTACTTTGGAGACCTCCAGCATCTCTGGTGAAGCAACAAAAGGCTCATCTGCAGCAGAGGACCGGCAGGGACCCTGGCTCATCTGGATGATGATGATGATGATGATGATGATGATGATGATGCACATACCACTTACTTGCCAAAATGGCTTCTAAGTGGTTTACAATCAAAAAGTGGATACAGATATAAAACTGTAGCAGCTCCTTCACCTGTGCAATTGGAGGGAGAAGTTGATCCCCTCTGTGCCAGGGATAATCAGTGTCAGAAAGTGCAGGCGCAGGCAGTCCATTGTTGATGGAAGGCACACTTCGAGACCCAAAAGAACCAGGATCCTCGTGGCGGACAAGATGCAAGTGGGAAGGCTGAAAGCTGGGGGTGAGGGCAACAGTACTCTGCCTACCTGCGATTTCTAGCAACACTTATTCAAAGATGTATTGACTTCTCCAGAGATCCATGCAAAGTGCAGCTCTACTGCATTTCTAGTCTGGGTGATGGTCCCAGTCCTGGTTGAAAGGCAATATTCAGAGGCCAGCCATGATCAGAAGCCATGCAGTCTTGCTGTGGGGTTCCTGAGTGGAGAAGAAAGCTAGGACCAACCAGATAAGCACAAGAGAGCACCCCACTTCAGTCCATGTGAAGAAGCCAACTAGAGACAGGCGGGTGGATCTCATTTCACCTCTGGCAATGAGGCAATGTCCTTCACCACAACCAAGAGCAGCAGGCTAGCTCAGGGCAGCACAGAGCAGGCCAGTTAACACACACAGACACACACCTGTCCTCTAACATTGGGGTGGGCAAGCTCTCACCCTCCAGATGTTGCTGAACTGCAACATCCCTCCTGACCATTGGCTGTGCTGGCTGGGGCTGATGGGAGTCAGGGCCCAACAACATCTGGAGGGCCACGTGCTCTAACACCTTGATGCCGCTCCCCCAGGGCATCTACCGCCTGAGGCAGCTGCCTAACTCTGTGTCATGGTAGGGCTGGTCCTAAGAGCCGCAGTGCTGTCGGCCCCACTTCCTTTAATCTTTTAAGGTTGGGTTATTTGTGCTGTGGTGCATGCAACAACCCAGTCTGCAAAGAGGGCAGTTTGCACGGGGCTCAAAGTGATGTTGAATCCAATGGCAAAGTCCTGTCAGTTTCAAACTGGGAGCAATTCCTGCTGAAGTCTTGGTGGAAAAGCTGACTTGAATCCCATCCTTCTGGCCCCCTCCTGCCTCTCCTGTCACCCTCTCCCTTTGGGGCACTGCTATATACTTGGGCACAGAACCATGACACAAATTTGCATATGCTAATTTACAAATGCCTCTGGGCAAACAGAGGTGGTGGGTGGGAGGAGCCTCCCAAACACCATGCTTTGCAATGTGCCCAGATGCCCTGCAAGCAGATGAAAAATAATAATAATAATAATAATAATAATAATAATAATAATAATAATTATTATTATTATTATTATTATTATTATTATTATTATTATTTTAAAGAGAGAGCATGGGGGGCTTTCACAAAAGATCTGGGGCTGCAGCTTTCTCCCTCTTGCTGAGAAAGAGAGAAAAACAGACAAGTGGTTTCCTCACCCTTTTCCTGGAGCTTAATTAGCTCCTGCGTGAGTCCCCATTGTGCAAGCTGAATGCTGCGGCAGGCAGGAGGAAGGGAAGGGAAGGGTGCCGCATCTCTTACTCTAGCTTATAAGGCAGAGAAGATGGACCTTTTTTCTGTCAAGTGATGTATTTTATCAGGGGGCTAATGTGTCGAGTGCTGCCTGCTTGCAGTGGGTGTGGCCAGAGTTGAATGAAGCCAAAGCCAGAGTTGCGAGTTGGCTCCCCCTTCTCTCTCTCTTGGTCTTGGTCTTGGTCGTTCTCTACCACCTGTCTTCTCTCTCTCTTCCACCCTCTCACCCCCCGCCCAATTTCTCCCCTACTTGCCAACTGCATGAAAGTAGGCCCAGGCGCACTGCAATATACCGTTTTTTTTTGCACCACAACACTCACTTTTTTCCTCCTAGAAAGTAAGGGGAAATGTCTGTGCGTGTTATGGAGGAAATGCCTATGGGTGGCGGGGGGGATCTGCTGCAGTCGTGAGCAGAGGATCCATGGTTCCCCTTCCTTCCCTCCTCCGTGGCAAGCTCCTGTAAGCAGAGTGTAAGCAGCTCCTGTCCGGTTGGTTCCTTTAAAGCAAGCAGGCTCTGTGTCCCTCTCTCCTCCCCACTCAGCTCGCTACATAGCAGCAAAGTTTTTCAGCTCGCTAAGCCAGGGATGAGCGGGGAGGAGGGAGAAAAGCAGAGCCTGCTTGCTTTAAAGGACCAAAGCGGGAGAGGAGAGGAGCCTTCTCCCCTTATACCCCTCTTCTTTATTAGCAGCATGCTTCTCCACCCACCCCACGCGTGCTCCTTCTCCCCTTAAACCCCTCTCCTGCATCCTTCTCCACACAGCCCACGCGTGTTCCTTCTCCCCTTAAACCCCTCGCCTGCATTATTAGCAGCATCCTTCTCCACACACCCTACACGTGCTCCTTGTCCCTTGAGTGCTTTTCCTTCCCTCCCCACTTAAAACGTGGTTACAAAGCACGGATGCACATGGATCCTCTGGATTTTTGCACTGGGTCACCCCAAATTCACCATCAGAGCACCCACTGTTGCCTGGGGCTGCAGTGGTGCAAAAACGTGGTTACAAAGCATGGATCCACATGGATTTTTGCATTGGGCTGCTCCAAACTCACTGTTAGATCACATGTCTGTGGCCACAGCATGAACCACAAAAATCATACATCCACTGTTTCGTTTAGAATATTTTTTTTCTTGTTTTCCTCCTCTAAAAACTATGTGCGTGTTATGGTCGGGTGCGTGTTATAGAGCGAAAAATACGGTGCTCTCCATTACAACTGTACATGCAGATAAACTTAGAATGTGCTGCTATCATAAGACAATACTTGGTATGAAAAGTTGGTCTGCCCTACTAAGTGAGCCTTAGCAGCCTGTGCTACTGGACCTGCGGTATACAGTGGTGCCCCGCAAGACGAATGCCTCACAAGACGAAAAACTCGCTAGACGAAAGAGTTTTCCGTTTTTTTAGTCGTTCCGCAAGACGAATTTCCCTATGGGCTTGCTTCGCAAGACGAAACGTCTTGCGAGTTCTTGCGAGTTTGTTTCCTTTTTCTTAAAGCCGCTAAGCCGTTAATAGCCGCTAAGCCGCTAATAGCCGTGCTTCGCAAGACGAAAAAACCGCAAGACGAAGAGACTCGCGGAATGGATTAATTTCGTCTTGCGAGGCACCACTGTATCAGTAAATGTATGCGGACAAAGAAGGAGTGTGGTGGGTATTGAAAGGGGAAGGAGCAAAGAAACTAATGCATGCTGGTCACAGAGGACATGTCCTTCATGTGTACAGGTGGCAATGATTTAACACCTGCTCATGCTGTCTGCAGAGTGTTCGTGTATGGACACTTGCAAAGCAATGTCTACAAGAAGTGCTTTTTGAAAACCCCAAACCATAGCGCTTAAAAGGCTGAAGTGTGTACACAGCAACATTCTCTTCTGTGCCGGGATTTAATGCCACATACAGACTGTTTAGCATAATTGGTTAATCCAGGACTGTCCTTCAACCTTCCCCCTTTCTGTCCTCGTGGTACCGTGAATAAAGAAAAAAGGGTCAAGCCAGAGTTATATGCTGTTTTCCCCTTTGGGTTAAACCTGGTCCATAACTTTGGTTTAACGTTGGTTCAGGATTTAATTAGAGCACACCAGGCACCAGCAGTTGTGCCCTAAATCATCTTATCACCATCTAGCTACTTAATCTTATAAAATGATTAGCATCTTATTACAGTTCTTTATTAAATATTGATGCCAAAGGTTTTCCATTCAGCATTTGCAAATCCTTTTAGTCAATTAACAGTGGAACAAAAAGCATTCCATTACGTGCAAGAGCTACTGTAATTATGTTTATTTTGTACATTAGTACAGTGTGTTTAAAATATGTATGTTTGTGTTTGTGTGCAAATGAATATACATATGTAACTAAATGGGTACCATGATAAGGCCCAATTTTCTTCACTTACAGATATATTCACTTACTATATATATATATATATATATATTTGCTTATTGTCTTTCTTACGTATTTCTAAGGGAATTTCTGCTGGGAAAGGTTTTGAACAGCTCATACATTTTCATCTGCACTAATCCCAGTATAGCAAGAAAAATACAGAAATGATTAAAAGTCAATAGCAGAATAATTGCTGGTTGGATATGGTTCATGTTGTTCACAAGACAATTTTTGGCCCACTTGTTATTGTTGTTTTATCTGCACCCCTATGTGTGTGCGTGTACCCCCACCCCCACCCACCCTTTCCAACTGAGGACAAAACTTCATGTATCCAATAGAGTGAGCTATTCCATGAAACCTTATGCCACAATAGATCTTGTTAGTCCTCAAGACATAACAAAACTGTTTTTTGTGTTTGCTGTAATGGGTGAATGTAATGGATTTTTTTCGTGACCACTACTGGAAAGCTTTCTATAGATGTGTTTATACATGTACGGACAGAATTATTTCCCTCTTCCATTGATGGAAATAACTGTGCTAATCTAAGCAGCTAATTAGCAGTGGTAATTAATTCCTCTTAGTAATGGAAATGCATTCTGTGTGTCTTTATATGGCATGTATGTTTCTTAGTGATCCCAACGGCTGCCAGCTCCAGATTTTGGGGGGGCCCTTGTGTCAGATGCCTTCAATGGGAGCCTCCCTCCACTCTCTGTCCGCCATCATCTTATCTCTCTCCCTCTTGCTGGGCCCAATTCTCACTGCTATCTAGGGGGAAAGGGCAAGTGAGTGCCCTTTGCCTGGTTCCCATCATTCATTGTGCTATCCCTTAAGGACAGAGGGAGAGAGAGAGCTGCTAAGCAAGGAGTAATGGCAAGTGGAGCAGCAACAAGGCTCTCATGATCAGGCACTGGGGAGTCCTGCTCAGTAGCAGGTGCCAGCAAAGCTAACTGCTGATGCTGGCCTTGAATGCAACAGCCCCTGTGCCCTGACAGCAAAAAACACAGGTTTTTCCATGGATGTTTACTGGGTTCCATACTTTTTCTCAGAGGCCACTTAAGGTTGTTGCCAGGGGTGTGTGTGTGTGTGTAAATTTTTTTTATTAAATTTTCTTTTTTACAATTTGAAATACTCCTTTTTACATCCTTAAGATATCAATGACTTCCCTTCTTCTCTTTCCATGGTTCATTTTACATATCATAAATCCCTGCATATTTTATAAAAACTCTACCATTCCGTATTCCATTATTATGTCCATCAAAACATCTTCACACTGTTGAATTTATCTTAATGCTGCCAACGTTTCCAGCTGTACACAGTTATTTCCCATATATTCAATAACCATTTTCCAATCTTCTCCAAATGTATGTTTTTCTTGTTCTCTTATTCTAGAAGTTAAGTCTGCAAAGCTGCGCATAGTCTGTCAACTTAAGTTGCCGTTCTTCTTTGATTGGGACCTTGCTCGTTTTCCAATTTGGGGCTAACAAAACACGGGCCGCAGTAGTGGCATACATAAACAATTTTTTTTTGACGCCTGGGAATTTCAGTCTGAATTATCCCCAGCAAAAAGGACTCTGTTTTTTTTTTGGGGGGGGGAGGAACAAAACAACCCTGCAAGTAATAGATGTACTGCTTTCTAAATTTCCCCCCACTGGAAAACTTTGACAACCACAACATGCCATCCATTGATTTGTTCAATGATTTAAAATGTCTTGGTAGATTAAAAAAGAATTGCTCCTTGTATGTGAGAGAGGAGGCAATGATTGAGATGATCCTTGTTGTACGACACATACATGAATAAATATGTATAGGACTGCATAACTAAAACACATAAATGTATTTAAAATAAACAAATTCAGGCCACCTTTAAGGACAAATCCTTGCAAGGCCACTTAAGAGTTAAAATATGATCACCATTTCAAAATACCTAGTACATAATAAAAACCAGCAATTATTTTTAAAACACCCCTCCAGCCCAAACTACACAAATCTAACAGAATATACAATTCAGAACCACCAGCAGTGTCATAAAACAACCCTAACAAACCACTCCAGGAAAAGCCAAGGAAAACAAATCGGTTTTTAAGGCCCTCATAAAATGAAAGAGTGATACTCAGCTAAGATTTCGTTAATCTGGCGACAACCTTAGAATCTGAAGATTGGCCCAGCACACAAATCTACTGGGCTATGCATCTGTAATGTACAGACATTTGTTCTTCTGACTCTACTGTCGTTCCTTTTACATGAAAATAGCATTATTCAGAACCGGGGAAGACTCTCAACCCTCCCAATTTCATTTTGTGGCAGTCATTTGGGGACTTTACAAAAAATCAAACTATTCATTGGGGCAATGAAGATGCCCCTATCAAAGGTTTAGGTATACAGTGGTACCTCGGGTTACATACGCTATGTATGTATATATGCTTCAGGTTACACACTCCGCTAACCCAGAAATAGTGCTTCAGGTTAAGAACTTTGCTTCAGGATAAGAACAGAAATCGGGCTCCGGCAGCGCGGCGGCAGCAGGAGGCCCCATTAGCTAAAGTGGTGCTTCAGGTTAAGAACAGTTTCAGGTTAAGAACGGACCACCGGAACGAATTAAGTACTTAACCCAAGGTACCACTGTAGTTTCTTTGAAATAGCCCTTAGTAGACTTAGTAGCATCCCATTTCATTGGAAGTGGAACTGAGGCGATGACAAAACACATTTATTTCTTTGGTTACCATCATACAGAATTTCTGTATGTTGGAAATGGAAGTTGGGGCCTCTGAATCCCAGGACGGTGCTTAAGGAATGAGATGATCACCCTCTGCAGTGCACCCCCCTCCCTTCCCACCATATCTGGAAAGACAGGCCCAGCTGTTAGTTCTTTTTATCCCTGGCGCCTGCTTTGCATCTCCAAGGCTTTCCTCAAAAGGAAGTTAAACACGTTTTTGTTAACATGAAAGCTGAGAATCTGCTTTATATTTCTAATCAGGGATCCAACAGGTTGCAAGGGCCACCAAGGCCAGCTTCTAATCTAAACTTCACAGCTGCCTCCTCCGTTCCATAAAAAGATGACCCTCAACTCTTGATCCTCACTTTGGAGGTGGGCGTTTGTGAGGGTGCATGGATAGAGAGCTCAGCTTTGCAGCAGAAGGCTATATCACAGCAGAAAGGGAAAGCATAATCATAAACACGCACACATGCATATATGGACTTGGATGCAACTTGCGGCATTTACAGGTGTGATTGCAAGCCTTTGGACCATGCCTGCTGTTTCTCTTAAACTCATAGAGGAAGCTGTATGACAAAACAAACATTTAAAAAATAATTGTTCAGTAGCACCTTAGAGACCAACTCACTTTGTTCTGGGTAGAAGCTTTCGTGTGCATGCACACTTCAGATACCCATCTGAAGAAGTGCGCATGCACACAAAAGCTTATACCAGAACAAACTGAGTTGGTCCATAAGGTGCTACTGGACAATTTTTTAAATTTTTATTTCGACTACGTCAGACCAACATGGCTACCTACCTGAATCTAAAAAAAAAATCAATCATGTGCAGCGATTAGTTCAGCTGAATCCCAAGAAAGCATACACAGCACTGCAATATTACTGAGCAAAGACCAGCTCTCATGGAATAAAATAAAACACTTTATCTAATTTATTTATTTTTACTCTGTATTTTCGAATTGCTATGGCTGTGGGAGGACAACATATATTTAGTTGTCAGTCATCAGCTGTTACAGAGGCCCAGCTGGCTTTCACTAGAAGCTGGGCATTTTGTACCGCTGGTCCAATGCTCTTCAACACTCTTCCAGCAGAGATGGAGCAGACACTTAGTTGTTTTCTCCAAGGCCTTTGACGCTGTTTAATTTTAATTTTTGCTTAGCTAGTAACCACAATGATTTGTAACCCCCCCAAAAAAAACCCAGGTGTTTTGTCTGATCAAATCTTGCTTTGTGCCAATCCCACTACTGTTCAAATGGCATCTCAACAGCAACAAACATCTTGATCCATGTTGGTGTTGTTTGTGTGAATAAAACAATGCAGGTTTCGCTAGAGGTGAGCTGGTTTATCCAAGTGTGGAATGGCCCTCTCTGATCTCCTGCACAACCATTTCCTTTGTTGCATTGTTCGCTCCACTGTTGAGAACTTCAAATGCTTCCCAGGTGTTTATATATATATATATATATATATATATATATATATATATATATATATATGCAGGTTTTGGTGTCCTCGGGTGTCTTCCCGTGTAAAAGTTGGGGTGTCTAGGCGACGTTTCGACGAGGTCTCACTCGTCATCTTCAGGCTGGTGCTTTCAGCTTCTTGTTACTTCAGCACCAGCCTGAAGATGACGAGTGAGACCTCGTCGAAACGTCGCCTAGACACCCCAACTTTTACACGGGAAGACACCCGAGGACACCAAAACCTGCATTCCTGTACCCGTGAAAATCTACGAAAACAAATATATATATATATATATATATTCCACTTATGCTGCCTTTGGTGTCAAGACTAACAAAATCTTTCTCTGTCTGAGGTGAAATACACAGGGTTTGCCAAAAGCCATCCAACATCACTTGGAGCTGAAGACGGAAAACATATATAAACATTTCAGTTTCACCTTTTTCTTTTCCTATGAGAATTTATAATAGGAACAATGAACTTGACCTGGTGCATTTCCTGTGGGTATAATGTGACCCGCAAGGGTTAATGGCCTGTGGGTTTGCCTTGGGCTATCATCTCCCCCAGCCACTGATTAATCCTGAGCCCCCATCATTATCCCTTAAATGGAGCCTTTGAATTGAAAATTATTTTGGAATGGAATTTGCTGCTACACTGAGCTTCATTCATCACACTGAACTTGCCTCCTCCCTCAGAGTTAGATGCATTTGCTTGGCTGAGGGTAACTGGTTGGACGGCCTCTGCTAATTATCTTAAAGAGTAAATAAAAGGAGAGATTAAAGGGCTGGAAAAGTGGAGTGCAACATCTCTTACTTGTCTGCATTAGAGTTTCACTGGTAGCCTTCAGTATATACTGTGGGCTATATTCTTCCTAGTACAAATGCAACACTTCCAGTCTGCTTCTATGGGGAGGGGGGGGGGGTTGAGATTAAACAGCTCACCAGCAAATTCAGGTTGCACAATTAAAGTGGATTTGGCACTCTTTGGTAACAAACTTGATTCATTAAAAAGTCCAGACTTCAGCAGTAAGGAAAGTGATGGGGAAATGTACTGGAAAGTGTGGGATAACAGTTGCTTGACATTGTATAATCTTCCCACAAATAACCCAGAACGGATGCTAAGTAAACACTTGATGTCACATAACCGCCTTGCAAATTTAGTGCAAGCAAGCCAAGATGAATGCTTAATGAACAGGCCTGGAAGCCCTCAGAAAGTCTTGTGGCACCTTGAAAACTAGCAAATCTTAGTATGGCAAAAGCTTTTGTAGACCAGAGTCCGCTTCGTCTACTGTATGGCTTGTGATGCTCAATTGTCAGGAGGGTAGGGGCACAAAATAAAATGAATATGGAAAAGCTGGAATAAAATGGCAATGGAATGCTAAAGGATAATCTGTGGGCGATTCCAGAATGAATTCTCCTAGTACTAAATCACTGCTTTTCTGCTATAAGCTACAATTGGAATTGCAATGGTCAGCAGTTTTTTGCGTGCATTTGCTATTTTCTGTTTGTACCTATGGAACTGATCATAGCTATGTGGGCAGCAAAGGGCAGTTCCTTCTCTCCCTACTGCTCTACCTCCCCTCTTTCTTCCCTCATGCTCTCCCTAGCTTTCAGAGAAGGGGTCCATAGATGTCTGATACCTGGGAATTTGAAGAAAAAGGCAGCAGTCCTTAAGAGACCCAAAATAAGTCCTGAAGGTAAAGAGGAGTACTGTATGAATGAAAACAGGGTTCTTGAAGAGGATGGATAAGAAAAAAAAGATGTCCCTGAATCACATGGCAAAATAACGTAGAAGATGATTCTGAATATACCATTTTAACAAAGATACACAGTTAACACCAGCCATACTCTGAGAGGAACCCCTTTATTATGTGAATCTCACTGTGTGCTTCTCCTTGTCATGGAGCTTCCAGATCACTGGAGGTCTAAGTGAGCAGGAGTCTTGTTCGTTCCAGCCTCTGAATATTTCCCCCCCAAGACCGCTGGGATAATAGAAGCCTGTAGAACAGACGTAGGAAGCTCTTTTTAGTCTAACTACACCACTAGTTTTAAAGTGGCTGGTGGGAAGGGAACCAAGCACGTATATTCTTCTTTCTTCTTTCTCCCCTTCCCTGCCTTCCACCATCTCAAAGACAGTTCGCACGTTACTTTAATTGCAGAGCATCCATAAGCAGAACGCTTTGAGTTTCCAACACTGAGCTCTGTGGGACTGGAACTGCCATTTCTCATCCCAATTGTATTTCAAGGAAGCCATTGTGGTATATTGTATCATCCTCAAGGGCAGTCCTTTCCAAGGACATAATCAAAGAGGTTCAGACACTACCTATTATATGTTCGGGGGAAATTGTAGCTAGCAGTATAGGAAGGATGTTCTGCCATTGTGACCGGTGCTTTCCCCATGAAGCTGCCTGCCAGCATTGGTATGGATGCTAAGGCTGCGTACATACATTTTCTTCTAGAATTATCAATTCCAGCTTCAGTATCTCAGTGGTTGCCATTAGTGGAACTGCTGTCTTGTAGGATGACTATGCATGGCTACTGGCCATAGCCTATTTAAACAATGCAAATGATAATTGAGGCTGAAACATTTAGACAGCAATCCTAAATATGCTATGCACAACACTCTTTAGAAATAAGTTCCAAGGGGGTTTGTGGCTGAGTAGACATGCATAGGATCTTACTATTCATTATTGGGTTGGAGTAAACCATTGTGACCCTTTAGATCTTTCTAAAAGGTGCTTGTTTATTGTAAGTTTTGAAATTACTTTGAATATACTGTATAGGTATTTGCAGGGCTTTTTTCCCAGCTGGAACTCACTGGAACTCAGTTGGGTACCATTGTCATTATAAGAGAACATGGTGAGTTCCAGCATCTTTTTCCCCTAGAAAAATAGCACTTTGTTTGCAAACAAACAAAATATCCTTGATGTCATGAACTGGCAGTACAACGGGGAGGTGGAAGAAGATCCTGGGTGTAGGTGTGACTGGGGATGGAGAAGGAGAGGCTGGTGTAGAAGGTACACACCGGACACCCACTATTCGTTATTTGAATCTGTCTCTTACGTAAATCCTGTGTAGTATGAGTAAGAAAGACGTTATACAGCCCAAACATTGATTGTGAATCAGGTCCCTCTGCTGTAGTGTCCCTGGGAACATATTTCCCAAGCTAGTGGTGGCATCTCCTTATGTGAAGGGTTAATTGGGATTATTTTCCCGGCACTTGCCTAGAGCAAAGAAAAATATATCCAAGTTGAATATCCCTTCTTCCTGTGGTTTGATGGGGCCAGAGCCTCCTGGGGCAAAGGTACAGCTTCCACCTGTGTTTTAATCTTGGCACATCTGAGTTTACAGATTAAACACTGGAGGGTGCCCAGCTGGCTGACATGGACAAAGGGGCCACCCACAACTCCTTAACTTTATTTGGAGTGCAGCAAGCCTAGCATTGCGCTGTGTACAGCCTTTTGTGTTTTGGCAAGGAAGCTGGATTGGGGGAGGGTGAATGCAAGGGGAATCAGGAAGACGAAAAGGAAGCAGGGCGATCGAAAAGATGCTTTCACTTTGCAGACGGTTCTCCGTGATTACAAAACTAGTACTTAAAACCATTTGTACAGCGTTTTGACAAAGAGAGAGGGAGAGATTTATATTGTTTATTGGGGTCTTTGATAGAAACTGAAACTGAGGTTGTTATAAGAACTCTGGAAATAGTAAGCAATTAAAACGAGACAGCTGTTACTCAAGTCTTTTCCAGTCTCCCAGGAACCCAGCTCATATTGCAGCCTGAGTGCATGCTGCTTTTCATTGGCTCCAGGCCACTGTTTATGTCACAGCCAAGCGGGCCTCAATTTTAGTTTGGCCTGAAGGAGAGTAAGGGGAAAAAATTCTGATACTTGGACAGCATTTTAGAAGCACTGAGCCACAGTGCTTCAGATGTAAAATGCACCCCTCCTAGAAGTGGTTCAGTTTTGAAGAGGACACTCCTCTGTTTGCAAGTCTGCCTGGTCCAAGTCCAGTTGAAAGATAAAAGTTCCCTAAGCAGCAGCAGGAGGAGCAGCCCTGAAGTTGCTTATCAACAGTTAGCACTTGGGCAGCAGACTGAGGCCACAGTTGCACCCAGGGCTGGCCCAAGACATTTTGGCACCTCAGGCAAACCACAAAATGGAGCTTCCCCTGCCAGGGAAGAGGGGGTGAATGAAGATCTACATTGGGAACAAAGGAATAAATACCTACATTGGGGAAAAGGGGGAGGAGAATCAAATCACACCTTACCCAACAGTTGAAGTGGGAATCAAAGGTGTGGGTGGGTGTGCTGTGAATGACACTAGGTGGGTGCAGAGTCCAAGAGACCCCAGAGATTACCATGTCCTCCTCAGGAATGGGAGGAAACCAGCAGCACTTTCTATATGCCGAGAGGCCACTGTAGAGGCGGCATGAGGGAGCTGCCAAGGAGGCAGCAGATCTGGCCTCTGAGGGATGTGCTGTGGCCATCATTGCTACTGTGGTCATGGAGATGGCAGAAAGCGATGCATTCCTTGGCGGCTGGAACTGCTGCCCCCCTGGGGCAAGCTTACTTTGCCTCATGGGTGGGCCAAGCGTGTTCACAGAAGAACCATGTTCACAGAAGAAGCCCTTGCTAGATCAGGCCAATGGCCTATCTAGGCCACAATAGTCACCCAGATGCCTGTGGGAAACCTGCAAGCAGGACTTGAGCATGAGAGCACTCACTCTACCTGTGGTTTCCAGCAACTACATTGCTGCCTCTGGCTGTGAAGGCAGGCCACAGCCTTTGGTAGCCTTATCCTCCATGAATTTGTCTAATCCTCTTTTAAAGCCATTCAAGCTGATGGCCAAGGCTGCCTTATGTGAGAGCAAGTTCCATAGTTTTCTATGCGCTGTGTGAAGAAGTACTTTCATTTATCTCTACTGAATGTCTGTGTCAAAGTCATGCCGAGGGCAGCGCATAGCTCACAAATGTTTGCCTCTGCCTTCTAAGGTACAGGGATCCCTATGGGACTGCAGTCATCAACATACTTGGTCAATTTACTTGGGTAGTTTTTAGATGAAGCGATGGACAATTTTGACACTTGGGTCATGTCCCCGGAACAAGTTATATAACCAACTGTGAGACGAAACTTTGCACAATTGAAGATCTCGCCCTTAGATGGACTTCAGCTGAAACTGATATTTATTTCGTAAAAGGAAGGAAGGGAAATCTGCGAGTACTGCTGCCCACAAAACATGGCTGATGTTTGTGCAATACTCAGATTCCAATCAGGCCCAAAGTGTGGTGGTGATTTCATTTTATGGAAGAACAAAAATTAATCTGTCTAAGATCGCTTTGTCGTGAAGGGTAATTTCAAAGCTTTTGTATAAAACAGCACAGGACAAAGTAAGGGAGTGAAACAGACTGAAGAAACCCCTTAAGGGAGGAAGGGAGGATGAGTGTCTCTGTGCTAATGCATTTGATGAGCATTATCAGGAAACAGCATGTAGCTCGAGTCCCATGAAAAGTAAAATAGCACCAAAAAAGGGGGGAGGGATTAAGTGAAAAGTGTTGAGCACATTACAGATACCATTACCATTCTGAGTGACGAAAAGTTCCTCAGAGACCAAGTTCTCTCAATGTGGTAATTTCCACGAATCTTCTTTCCAGCCTTTTTGCATTTGGAATATGGTCAAACCACAGTTGTTTCATTCTTCAGATCTGTTGGTCGGCAACTGCATTGGCTGGAGGGCTAGGTTGCTAAGCCTGGAGCAGCAATCTTAGGTTACAGGTGGGATTGATGAAATCAAATTTGGTTGATTGGATCACTGCCCATGGCCAGGATGGAGAGGCTCCAGCCTCTCAGATGTTGCTGAACTACAACTTCCATTACTACAGAAAGCTTCTCAGCCCTGCCCTATGGTATTGATCTTTTCAAATAAACAATTACTCTAAAATGACCCATAAGGTAAAGGTACCCCTGCCCGTACGGGCCAGTCGTGTCCGACTCTAGGGTTGCGTGCTCATCTCGCTCTAGAGGCCGTGAGCCGGCGCCGTCCGAAGACACTTCCGGGTCATGTGGCCAGCGTGACGAAGCTGCAGCTGGCGAGCCAGCACCAGCGCAGCACACGGAAACGCCGTTTACCTTCCCGCTATAAGCGGTCCCTATTTATCTACTTGCACTTTGACGTGCTTTCGAACTGCTAGGTGGGCAGGAGCTGGGACCGAACGACGGGAGCTCACCCCGCCGCGGGGATTCGAACCGCCGACCATACGATCGGCAAGTCCTAGGCGCTGAGGTTTTACCCACAGCGCCACCCACGTCCCAGACCCATAGTCCACCCATAAATGCAAGCCATTCAGCAATCAGGTGGGTGCTCCCTTGCAGCCTTCAGCATCTAGGGTCCCTTACAAATGCTTTGGACTCCAACTCCCAGCATGCTCTGCTCAGTGGGGCTAATGGCAGCTGCAGTCCAGAAACATCTGGAGGGTAGCAGGTTAGTGAATGGCAACTTTCTTTCAAAACAATGCACCAAACATTCTGCTTTCAAGTTCCAAAATGGAGACTATTTGTCTTAACTGAAAACAGCTATCTTCTTGGAATTAAAACAAGTAATTAGAGGGCTGTTTTGAAATACTACTCTCTTTCTAAAAGAACAGCAGCAGCAGCAGCTGTAACTACTAGGACTGCCCATCACTATGTTTCACTGTAAAAGCTAGAACAAAATGCCATCAAAGGGAGATGCGGCAAACTCCAAAGTAGAGCTGGTTTGCTTTTTTTGCCTCTCCGAATAACAGAAGTTTTTACTAACCACTTAAAGAAACACTGAACAGGAAATATAAAAATAGTTATGCGAGAAGCTCTTTCCCTCTGAAAATATTATTTTAGCATACCTTGTGTATAGTGTAATAATTCCAAATGAAACATTGTTAAAAGTGCAAAAATAAGCAGGCTTGAAACATGCTATGGAGCATTTCAGGGTGATTAATAGCTCAGGATTGAAAAAGTGAGTGACAAGACAGAGAGAGAATGAGAGTGAAGGATGGCTTAAGGCAGCTGGGAGAGTGCGGGAGAATTTACAGCTGACTAGGGATGGACGAATCTGTCGGGTTTGGTTCTCCCAGTTCCTGATTCCACCCCCAGTCTTAAATTCAGTTCTCCATGCTGTGGCAATTAGCAATAATAATAAAAAGATCTTCATGGAAATTCACCAGCATTTTGCTGTGAATTTCTCCTAGCAGACACATTTTTGCATGTTGTTTTGAAAATATATACATTTTAAAAGCAAGTTACTCTAATAATTTTAGAGTGTTTTGTGTGTGTTAAATTTATATATCTCCCTTCATCCAAAGATCATAGAGTGAGCTACAATATATACAACATATTTTATATATGCATATGTTTGTATGTGTGTATAATTTTCACTAATAGAGGGATACTTTACTTGACTGAAGTGACTGCATTGCAAAATTAAGATAAATGTTAATTTTGAATGTTATCTGTCTTTCTGTTGCATATCACTTTGGAAAGCGTTAAATTAGGGTGGTTTGCCTTTAAATGTGAACTGTATTTAATTTCTCCACCATCCCTACACCTGACCAATCTGATTGATATGTTTGGAATTTTATTATTTGTTTCAAACATATTCTATTGTACAGTGTTGCCCTTAATTCAGAATTGCTTCAGCTTTCACATATGATCATGGTTTCAGTGCAATCAGTGCTATTGATTAGGAGATAAGGTGGTAGATAAGATTTGAGCGCTATTTCATACATTATGCAGCATAAACCTGGATTTACCTCCTAGTGTACACTCAGCGGGGAACTGTGGCTAATTCTGGTCCCCCAGTGGGTTTGCTTATTTGATGCAAGTGTGTGAAAACATTAATCTTTGTCACATTCGCACCTTACACTTTTAGGTGAAAACATATTGGGAGTACAGCTCAAAATAAAAAACAAACAAGGAAGGCATGATATAAAACTGCAAAATAAACACAGTTTAATGCAAACGTGTGTAATGAAATCAAAATAGTTTTTAAAAAATTAAATAAAAAGTCACATCAGGAAGCTGCCGTTTTAAAGGTTTTTTTTGTCTCTTTTTGTTTCCTCAAGATGCTCCCACCCCCAGCGAATTTACAGGTGTGTTTTCATCCCTGTAAATTTACCCTTGGGTAGTTGGTGTCGGCATTCTAAATACTAAATGTGCACTAGGAGAGCAAAGATTTTTAGGATGCCAGCACCCTCATTCCTTTGCTTCAGTCCTCTGAGGCTGCTTTTAATTTAAAAACAAATACAACAGAGACACACACTTGTATGTAATGTGTAGTTTGGCCAAAAGATTGGGCTTTTGTTAGTTTTGCAGGAATGCCATAGTTGAGAGGCGCAGCTACCAAAAATACTGATGTATGTATCCTTGCAGTCCTGAACAAGAAGGTGTTGTAAGACAGCTGTAGGACTAAATTCTGTAGTATTGTAAGCACGTAGCTCAGAGGCCTGGTGAAAAAGAAATGTTTTTGCCTGGTGCATAAAGGCCTGTCATGATGGCACCAGGTGAGCCTTCCTGGGGAGAGCCCTGGAGTGCAACAGCATCTGGAGGTCCACAGGTTTTCTGTCTGTCCCCTAGGGACATCAAGTTATGAGATGTGGATACAATGGTGTCTCCCCTATTTCCTCCATTTTCCTAATTGCAGATCCCTTTTCATATACTGTATATGTATTGGCCCACCAGTTGACATTCTATCTGAACAATGTTTACAAGGTGTTGATTAATAACTTGATTCTCATAAACAGGAAAGACAGTGAGAACCCTTTAAAAAAATCCCCTGCATTGCTTTTTAGAGAAAACCAACAAAATAAGAGAACTAAATAACCAGTGCCATTAGTTATTTTGATCAGATTGGAATCTTAAATGCCGAAACAGTAAGAATATCTGCATAGCACAGTGTAGCAGTATATTGACGGTGTAACTATCTTCATGATGGGACGTGGGTGGCGCTGTGGGTCCACAGAGCCTAGGACTTGCCGATCAGAAGGTCGAGTCCCTGCAACAGGGTGAGCTCCCATTGCTCGGTCCCTGTTCCTGCCAACCTAGCAGTTCGAAAGCACGTCAAAGTGCAAGTAGATAAATAGGTACAATTCTGGTGGGAAGGTAAACGGCGTTTCTGTGTGCTGCTCTGGTTCACCAGAAGCAGCTTAGTAATGCTGGACACACGACTGGACACACGACCTGGAAGCTGTACGCCGGCTCCCTCGGCCAATAAAGCGAGATGAGTGCCGCAACCCCAGAGTCGGCCACGACTGGACCTAATGGTCAGGGGTCCCTTTACCTTTAACTATCTTCATGGCTTTCTACAGCATTCCTGTCTAGGTAATTATTTTGAAACGTTAGGTTCTAACAATTTATTATGAGGTCTACATTATGCGATGTTTTATAATAATGTTTTGAACAGGGAGACCTGGAAGACAATTTTTTTTTTTTTTACTAGTTCACTCAGATTAGGATGTTTTCATTACCTCACAAATGGGTAACCTAATTTGTATCTAAAAGGCCCATAGTGGTGATATCCTGGCTGAATTATTTTATCCAATGCCTGACACTTTGCTATTGATCCTTCTGTCGTGCCATATGCTACTCATGGTACAACTTGCGTTAGCGACAAAACGTGCTTTGTGACAAGTACAACATTAACAATATGTGATGATATCATGCATGGCATGGCTTCTGCCTGGCTTTGGCTCATGGGGAGAGAAAGGGCTCTTGCAGTGCAAAGCTGCCAGGAATGATTGCCAGTGCAAGAGTTTTCCATAACTGCTTCCATAACTGTTCCTTGACTGTAATTAGAGCAAAATGTACAATTAGTGCTGCAGTTACAATCTTTGTTTACTGCCTAAACAGCAAAGCAAAACTCTCCTGTTAACAGAATTTCCTTTGTAGTGGCATGAAGTTAAGGTTTGTTGCACAAAACCAGCACACAAAAACCATTGGCACAGGTTTGGGGAGATAGGACAATCCTATGTTATGAATGTTATTTTTAGTTGTTTCAGTGGTATTGCTTGACCACAATTGTCCATGCATTGGTAATTTCACATCGGATGACTGCAATGCACTCCATGTGGGGTTATGTTTGAGGCTGGTCTGGAGGTTGTAGGTGGTGCAGAACACAGTCAGCAGGTTCCCTATGGGGGCAAGCTACTGACAGTATATAACACTTTGCTTGTGTGATTTGCACTGGCAATCTGCTACTGGGTCAAGTTTGAAGTGGTTACTACTAACATATGAGATCCTATACAGCCCAGGATCAGTGTACTTGAGAGATGGCCTGATTCCTTATGCTATATATACCCAGCAAGTCGCTGCAGTCTGTAGGACAGCTTCTCCTTCATTTCCCTATTACTGTATGTTTTTTGATAATGACAGATATTCTCTCTATCACACTGAACTGTCGGGCAAGTGATAAAACCATAGAGATGGAAGGACCTTAGAAGTCATCTACCCTGCACAAAGAAACAGAAAGTTGGTTTGTGGGAGGAGGAAAACGAATTGATGTATTTTGATGTAACACTAAACCATAGTGTTACATGAATGAGATACAGGCTTATGTATCTGAAATAGCTGTGAGGAGATTACTGGAAACATTTGCTTCCAGTTTAAATTAACTGCAATTTGTTATTTCATCCAAAATGGAACAAACTATAGTAAGTTTAAATGATGGTTTGTCTAAACAAGCCAAGTTCAAACTGTAGTTTCTGATCTTAACTTGCTTGAATATATACTATATTTAAAACTAACTACATTTCCTAGTTTGGATGAAACGATTGAGTGTGACTAGATTAAAATGGAAACAGATGCTTCTAATCTGCAGCCAGAGGAGGGAGGAGGGCAGGCTTCTGTATGTAACACTAAACTATGGTTTAGTCACTATGGTGCTACATCCAATGCAATGTTATTTTATGGTAACATATTGGACAAAATGAGAGCAAGGCACTTGAAATGAATAATGGTAGGAGCAAAAGGATATTGGAAGTTAACACACGCTGCTAGTAGAATTTTAGATGCTTTCATTCAGAATCAAATGTTCCACATCAGATTTTCTTTCTTTGAAGCATTATCACTGATCATGCTTCTTGTGATCAACCAAGAATCAGGAAAAAATTGACTTCCTGATGCAGTATCTTCTTTTTATTATCCCTGTTGTATTTCATATTTCTCTAGTCGGCTTTTCTAGCCTAGAACATTTCTGAAATGACACACACACCTCACTGGGATAAGTGCAAAATGCCTTGAGGACCACAGTTTCTAATCCTTAACATAATTTTCAAGACAATCCAATTGTATATTAGCTCTGAAGGAAACCCCAGTATGTTCAATGGGGTTTACTCCTAGGGTCTATTTAAGACATTTGTAGGTTGCCCTTCAATTTGTCAAAACTTGCAAGGCAGCTGACAACAAAATAAGACAATATCAACTGCACATTAGAACTGAAGGCACAGTGGTAGGAGATAAGTTGTTGGTATAAAGGTTCTCCTCATGATTTTAACTTGCCCCATATTTCATCTTAATGGCAAGGGAAAAAAACCTTTAAGAGAATAATTATGTACTGAGAATGGCTGAGAGAAATTTCTCCTTGCCCCCTTGTGGTCAAATGGTTTTTTTAAAAAAATAATACTGCAAATATCCATGAATCTTACATGAAAACAGTTGTGAAATTTAAGGTTTGATTACTTTAAAAGCTAGAAATGTAGGTGGGTAAAATGAGTACTCTAGTTCAGAACCAGCTCCTCCTTTAAGCAAAGACCAGTCTTGTGGGGGCCATTTTCTGTTGGTGGGCATTGGTGGGTTGAGCTTGCCTTGGTGGAAGGCAACAGGAACATCAGGTAACTGGAGGCTGCCTTTATAATTTCCCACAATGCTCCAGAGTGATACCATGTCTGAGGCATTGTGGAAAATGAAAATGTCAGCTAGGCTGTTTGGAACACCAGGCCAATGTGTTTGTTTAAAGGAGGCCCAGGACAGGCAGCAGTGATGGTTCTTTCTGTGACATTGGGGCCTTGGCAGCTGTTGAAGGATGTCAGGAGCTGATACCAGGCCTGCTCTAGCTAGGCTTGGTATCAGCTCCTTAGACAGGTAGAAGCAACAGTCTTTTGGCTGAGGTATTATCGCATTATTATGGGATTATGTTGGCCATTTGGGTGGGATTTAAGTCTAGGTTCTTCGCAGGCAATTATTTTAAATTAATACAATGACTAGCTCTTACCTGTTTGGGTAAGTAAACACCTTATTTGTGTGCTATTATTTAAGTCTCAGACTTCAAACAATGTGTTCTGTAGTATGTAGATTGTAGTCTAGAACAGTTGTGTTCAAAATGTGTTGGGTGACCTTGAACTTCTGCCAGCAATTCCTTCGTTAGAAGTCAGCATTGGTACATTGTGGACAAGCTTCCCTGAAAGACAGCGTACCCCCATTACCAATCTTCCTGCCAAGTCTGAACTATTTGAAGTTGATGGAGGGGAGCAGAGAGTCACATGCAGTGATATGCACAGCATCACATTAGAGTTAGGAAGAGCTTGCTACCCAAGCAAGGTCTCAGCCTCAACAGGAAGCCTTTTATAGGCCTTCCAGCCCAGGAGGAGGGCAATAGCTAGTTTGGATGGGTGACCCAGGCACCTCCTGAGACTTCTACTACTATAGTTGTGTTCTATGAAATATTTTCATGGGGCAATGATGAGACCCAACTGCCCTGCCTCCTGGAAATCAGCATGAACAGTGTACACTGTAGAACTTGTTTAAGAATGCTCAGAGGTGACCAAGTTTTTGATTACTCATCATTAAGAGATCTGATTATACAATAACTGTAAACAGGAGTTGCCTGTTTGCTATGTGCTCCAGAATTGCTCAAAATATTTGCACGCAAAAGGTTCCATCAAAAAGAAAGTTAAGCGCCATGTAGATTGTGCTTTTAGGATTTATTTCACATAGGTTGCCAGCGGAATTCATAATGAAGTTTGCCCATTGTCCCTCAATAGCCAGCAGCATGGCCCAACATAGTTTCCAGCATAAGAGGTTGTTATGGGGTATTATTATTATTACTATTAAGTGTGATTTAACCGACAATATTTTTAAAAGCAAGTATTCATTGATGGATATTTATCTTTACCACAAAAGTTTCGAATGCGATGGTAACATAATGGCTTAATAATTGAAATTCAAAGCTATTTCTGTTACAAATATTGTGTTGATATTATAATCCAGAATTAAAAGATATATTGTCTCCCTTTAACTGAGCTTTGTCAGATTCAGATAGACTTATGATTATTCATCGTTACACAGCAAATAGATGTAATGAAAAGCTATCATGGGAGGATGTGAATTTGATCAGAATCTTTTCTTCCTGTGAGTGGAAAAGTAGCATAGGAAAGACAATTTGGTGCGTGGGGAAAAAGATTTAAGATCACACATACACCAACACTCCTGTGGCAGACTTCAAAGCTGCTGTGGCTGCTTTTCATAAAATACACTTTAAGAAATGCAGGGGAGACCGCAGTATTAATTCTAATGGGCTTTTACTGCAGAACATCATACTGGTTATATTTAAAATACTGGATTTAGACTGTACCAGCCCAATTAGATATTTAATACATCAAAGAAAACAAAAACCAGTTTCTACAGATGTATCTTTGGTTAGATCCTGCTTCTAAAGCATGTATGAAATGATGGCCCAGCCCATCCCACAACTTTATGGATCAATAACTCCTGATAAAATAAGAGAAGTGAGTGCTGATTGAAAAGCCATAAGGCACAGTTTGGTCTATTAATTTTTAGATTGTGGGCAGAACCTGCTTTTATTGTACCATGCAGTAGTAATTGTTGGTAATAACAACAAGAGCAGCAATTACAATTAGGTGCTTTATGGCTATGAACACTGCACCACAGAATCCATTCTTAGTTTTGTCTTGATATCTGGCAGCCTTTTAAAATATGTATTTAGCGTTCATGTAGTGAAGCCTGACAGCGATTAAGTACCACCTGAGAATGAGTTTTAGCTGATAATTGATTTACAAATTTTTGTTGAGGTAGATTTACAGTAGTGTTTGGAACTTTATACTCATTTTAAATTCCTTTGAGAAGATAAAAGTGTGGCTAAATATGTATATTTGAGGTTATGGAACTCC
Organism: Podarcis liolepis; assembly: GCF_965112155.1. Lineage (NCBI taxonomy): Eukaryota > Metazoa > Chordata > Lepidosauria > Squamata > Lacertidae > Podarcis > Podarcis liolepis. Next base: position 23,129,257 of record NC_139563.1, read on the forward strand.
ATCACAAATGACACTGATGTCCTCATTTAGGTGCAAGGTGAAAATGTTTTTGTCCCACTCTACACAAAGGAATTAAAAGTGAGCACATTTCCAGGGTGAGTCACAACAATTTAAAATACAGCATTAAAAACAGTTTAAAACAAATTAACAACCACAAGGTTAGTAACTGTTTGCAAAAAAGTGAAGGTGGGCAGAGCGTTACTGACGTAACATGTCTAATATTATGCACATCTACACCTACAGATTGGTACTGTGACGCAAAAGATCTTGGGGTCATAGCGGACAGTTCACTGACGGCATCAACCACAGGTGCTGCAGCAGCAAAAATGGCAAAATCAGTACTGTATTAACAATGATAAGGAAAGGGACTGAAAACAAATCAGCAATGATCATCCTAGTGACAGTCCCATTATGTAAAACGATTGTGTGGGCAGAAATAGGTCTCCTTTGTGTAACGTCATATGCTTTCCCAAAATCAGTTGGTGAATAGAGGCACTTGTTAAGATTCATCTATGACAAATCCGTGAAAGCGACAAAGCTTGAATCATCATTTGGAATATAATTTCCTTCTCTCTCTCTCTCTGAGGCCTTTGCTGAATAATACAGTAAACTCTGCAGTTATATTCGATCGATTATCCCATTCGTATCTCCGCAGCAACCTAGGGAGTGTAGGACTAGCGGACCGAACCTAAGATCTACCCAGCGAGTTCCGTGTCTTGAGCTGACGTGTGAATCCATGCCTCCCGGGCCCGGCTCTTTTGCTGGCTCCCCTCTGTCACGCTGTCGGGAAAAGTTTCGCAACAACACGCGGGAGGCTTTTTTTGTGGGCGCTTATAGGTGGCTGTGTGCCGTTGCGAAGGATCCTGTTTTGTTTATAGCGCGAGAGAGGCCTCCTTTCCCCTTGGATGTGGGGGCGGCTGGCAGCTGCCCTCCCCTCGCAGCCTCCCTCGGCCTGACTGGAGGTTTCTTTTCTTCCAGGCCTTCCCAAAACACAAGCCTCCCGGCATCGGCCGGTTGCTAGGCGTCGTGACGACAGAGGTGCGGCGGGCGGCGATTGGCGGAGGCCCTGCTCTTCCCCCCGTGGGATTCGCAGGGGGAGGGGCGGAACCGGCGCGGACGCTGGAGCATGCGCAGTGGGAGGCCAGCGTCCTGCCCGGCCACGTCTGCCGGGTCCTGCCGCAAGCGGCTGTTCTGAGGAGAACCCGGCTGAGGAGGCCAGCTGCTCGGCCCCATGGGCTTCTCCGCGCGACCCTCGGCGGGGCTGCGCCGGCGGCCCCTGCTGCTGCTCGCGCTCCTCCTGCTCGCTCAGCCCGCCTCGGCTTGGGAGAGCGGAGACTTGGAGCTCTTCGACCTGGTGGAGGAGGTCCCGCAAAACTTCTACGTCTTCCTGGGAGTTGAGCAGGTGAGGGGAGGCAGCGCCAGGAGGAGACCCCCCGGGGTGGGCGCGGGGTCCGGCCCGGCCCGCCGTTCCTGCTCCCCTTCCGGCTGGGCCCTGCTGCGACCTCCCCTGAAACCCGGGGCTCGGGCCCGGAGCGTTTGGGACGGCCGAGAGCCGGAACCAAGGGGGCTCCTGAGCATATGCAGATAAACTTCTTGGGCGGCTGCTGCTGCTTGGCTCCACGTATCTGAGGGGAGGTTTGTGAAGCAGGTCTATAGTGTGGGTTATAAAGTTGTGTGCGTGTGTTTCTAAAGGATGCAGTGCTGCCTCTTCTACCTCTTGCAGCTTATTTGTTGCCCACTCACCACCGTTTCTCCCTGTGGTGAGGAAACCCAGCTTTCCCTTGACCCCCCCCCCCCAATTTATTCTCCTTTTTGATGTTTGAATATTTCCCATCCCGACTTCTTCTAAAGGTGCAGTGTTCTGTGTTTGGATCCTGCAGGCTCCATTTTGCTCTTTCCTCCTTCCTTCCACCTTTATTTTAAAATGTAGTTGCCCTATCTTATCTCACTTCTTTTCATCCCAAACCCCTGTAGGAGACTTCCCATTTTCTTTCAAATCTAGGCCACCAAACCTGCAAGCATATTCTATTCTCCCCCACCTCACTGCTTTTATGGAAGTGGCCTATTTTCCTTTTTTTGGAGACTTTTTTGCACCCTAAACCTGTCCAGATTTGTGAGTGAAAACTTGCACGTTTCCCTTCCGTTTGTGGAGGAAGCCATGTGATGCATGCTTATTTTCTTGCTAATTCCATCTAACATTCTGAAGAATGGGCTGCTCCCAATATTCTAATTGTCTGTTCATTAACATTGCCTTCAGAGGCCTATCACTGTGTGCCCCTATCTTTGGAGTTTTGTCTGGTGGCAACTGGGCATAGGAATGGTATCCCATCCTTAGAGTTCCCTCCTCAGAAAGGCCTGTCTGCCACCCTTCCTTTTAACATCTTAGCTGTGAGTTAAAAGTGATTTTCTTTACCTTTAGTTTTTGATCAACAACAAGATGTTGCTGCTGTGTTTGTGGCACTGATTTTATTGATACTTATTTTATTTGGTAGTTTTACTGATGTTTTGGTTTACTTATAGTTGTTTATCTTGATTGTGTACTAACTTGTGAATCCATTGGATTAAAAAGCAATATATAAATGCAATAAATAAATAAATAAATAAAATAAAATAAAATAAAATAAAATGAATGCATTGGATGTGTGGCTGGTATTGAGGAGCTACTAGGGAAACTTAAAAGTTATCTTAAGTTTGTATTAGGAAATAGTGTCCAGCTAAACAGTATTGTAAAAGATCAGGTTAACTATTCTGAAACAGATTTGAATGGATTTTACGTTTTATTTTTTAAATAAAGACTGAGGTAGCAGATCTGGCAGAACCTAGTCAGCAGGTGGCTCAGCTTATTTCTGCTCCTGATGTTTGGACAGGAGTAGCTACTTTGCTTGAGGATCAAATTTTCCTTGAAGTGTGTGGTATAATTTCAATTTGAAACTGGCATAGTTGAAACCTAAACCTAACTCTGAACCGAATCTAATCATCATGTTCAGTTCTGATTCAGACATTAATGTAAAATGATGTAATAACTGGTTCAGTTACTATGAACTTATGTTTTGCAGATTGATAACCAACCCTTCTTGTGGCGTAAGTGAGAGTGAATATAATGATGAATACTTAACTAGAGAACTTTTTATATATTTAAAACATGGTGGCGGATCCATGGTGGCGGATCCAAAGAACCATGCTTCTATATCTGTCACTCCAACTGATCTTAAAAGGGCTCTCCCCTGAACAGCATTTGTTGAAGCCTGAGAACTTGCAGTTGGAAGGGGAACTTGTAGAAGCCCCCATAATTGCCAAGGTGCATGCTTGAGGATCATTGGATCTTGACTCTTTTCACACACAAATACCACATCCTGTAGAATTCTATCAGTTATATTTTATCATTGCACAATCAGAATGAATTTCAGGAACCAAAATGCTTTTTCTGTGCAGCCTGAGCAGCAGCAGTGAACAGTTACTTATTGCTGCTTGTCTCTACCCCACCCCACCATCCTGCTCACAGTAGTGGAGAATATTTTTACGTTATGACTGGTCCGTGTCACCATTAAGAAAAAGAAGTAGGAATATGCCAGTGTATTTGTGGACTGTCCCTGGATCAGGTGATTCTTCTTCTTTAAGTTCTCAAAGTCTTTGACCTACCTCAATGTTGTCATATGAACTAGCCAGATGTTAATCAATCACAGTTAGCCTGTCATTTAAAAAATAAGACTTTAGAGCTGTCTTGCCCAACAAGGTGCCTTCTAGATGGTTTGTACTATAACTTCTGTCAGCCTTAGCCAATATTACCAATGGTCACTTATTTGGGGAGCTGTGGAACTTGTTGAGTGGCACTATTATTATTATTATTATTATTACTATTACTATTTACTAAATTTGTATACCCCCTTCATCTGTAGATCTCAGGATGGTTCACAACATAAAATTACAACATGAAAACCAACCATAAAATACATAATACAAAGATAACAGAAAACAAATTCCCCTCTCCCACAATACATTTAAGAGGGATTTGGTTAATCAGCCAAAGGCCTGGTTGAAGAGGAATGTTTTTGGCTGGCACCTAAATGAAGCCACCAGTTGAATCTCCCTTTCCACAAATGGGGGAGTCAATGCAAAAAAGGCCTGTTTCTGTGTTGCCACCCGCAAGAAGGGCCTCTCAAGTGTCTGGGTAGATTCATATGGAAAGAGGTGGTCCTTTAGGTATTGCAGTCCTGAGCTGTTTAAAGCTTTATAGGTCAAAACCAGCACTTTGAATTGGGCCTGGAAACTAATTGTCAGCCCGTGCAGTCAGGCCAGGATTGGTGTAATATGCTCAAACAATCTTGCCCAGGTGAACAACGTGGCCACCAAATTCTGCACCAGCTGAAGTTTCTGAACCATTTTATGAGACACCCCTATGTATAACACTGTTGCAGTAATCTAACCTAGATATTTAATCTAACCTAGAGATTACCAGAGCATAGACAATGGTAGCTGGCTTGTCCATGTCCAGATATGAGTGCAGCTGTTCCACCAACCAAAGCTGATGCAAGCTGAAATAGGTTGGGGAAGGCTGTTTTAAATATTCCAGTGCATACACATGGGCAAAATGCAACCAATTAGTGTAGTATGGTGATTCTAATTTGTGGGGAAGTGGGGGGTCATCACAGTTCATTTCTGGATTAAATATGAAGAAAAATAGCCTTTCGGCATCATTGTCAAATCCAGCACCATACGATGGCTGGGCCATTTTGCCTGTTTGATAATTTGGCCCTGGTCGAAAGAGCCTTGAACTCGGTCATCAGAAAAATAGTACAAGTATTATTGTCTGTTCCACAGTCTTTCCATGGACTACCTGAATCGAGCTCACAGATCATCAAACAAAGTACAGTGGTGCCCCGCAAGATGAATGCCTCGCAAGACGGAAAACTCGCTAGAGGAAAGAGTTTTCCGTTTTGGAGGTGCTTCGCAAAACGAATCTCCTATGGGCTTGCTTCACAAGACGAAAATGTCTTGCGAGTTCCTGCAGGTTTTTTCCCCTCCCCCCCTTTTTGCTAAGCCGCTTATCAGCTGATCCGATAAGCCGCTAAAAGCCACTAATAGCGCTAATCAGCTAATCCGTCAATGGGCTTGCTTCGCAAGACAAAAAAAAACCGCTAGACGAAGAGAATCACAGAACGGATTCTTTTCGTCTTGCGAGACACCACTGTATTAGATAAGGGATGAGGTACTACTTGCCCCAAGAGAGACTTGAAGCATATTATTTGCTTTTTTATTCAGGAAGTAGCTGCTTGGCCTGGCCGTTCTAAGAACTGGATATTTCCCCTTCTAAGCTATGCAAATAAGGGCTGGCTCAGTTCTCAGTGGCTCCCATTCAGACTGGGACATGGTTGAGGGTGGAATAGAGGCATCTTTCACTCCAGACACAAGGTCATCCATCACCTGAGCAGCAGCATCTGAGTAAACCCATTTACTTTCTCTTACATAAATGAATGACTGCTCTTCATTCATAGGGGAGAAAAATAAAGTGCTGTGCTTGAGGACAAACCTTACCTAGTTTATGACCCTGTGGCTTGATGTGTCTTTCTGCACAGAAACATGCTGCACCTGTGGGTTCTTCAATATACAGGCCTCTTTCCCATGCATTCCATTTCTCATTATAATGACAAGCATTTCAGTAGAAACAAATAGATTGATCTAAATCCTATACTCTCTGTGTCTCTCTTTAAAAAATGCTTTATTTTAAGCAAACTAATTTATTGTTAGCCCTTCTGCTAGAATATGCATAAATGGAGGATGACTGCTGCACCTTTAGAAAATTAACCTATGAAGTAGTTCTGTTACCTGGATGTACATTTAAACTACGTGTGAGCTGAAATGCAACTTCTAAAACTTGACCAAGCACATTTTCTATATGAAGAATACAAAACAATAAAACCAGTCAGTTTTCAAGGACAATGCAAATGCTGTATTGTTTAGATCTGAATAACTTTTTCAGAACTTGATGATGGCATCTGCTTGGTCTGTAACTATAGCAACTCCTCAATGGCTTTCTTTCTAATTTTCACATAGAACTGACATTTTAATAACTCATTCAGAGCACTTAATAACCTTATGACAAGAAGCCCCTAAACAGATCTGCAATAGATTAAAGAAAAATCTGTATATGGGACAGTAGTTTTTAAAAAATCCGCTTCATAACTGGAGGATTAAAGGTGATAGTTCTTAGCAGCATATGTAAAGTAATTTCTTAAACAATTAATATATATTCTTTTCTTTTTTGCAATGGAAAAAGACCGAGTTCTTACTGGAACTCAATCAACAGAAGTTCAAGCGGTTCTTGAGGATACTGAATAACCTTTAAGCAAACCTAGACATAAGTACCAATTAGTCATAACTTCCTTGGTCTCCAGCTGATGTTTACATTGTATGAAGTCTTAGCTCTCCTCCTTGAGGCATGGAGGAAGATCTTAAGTTTTGTTTTCCACATTCCACATTTGTGAAAATGTTCTGGCTAGCTCCCTGGTCTATGCCAGTCCTAGTTTTTAGACATGTTGACCACTTCCATAGAAGTTTTAAATTGTCTCGGAGCTCTGCTTTAGGATGTTTTTGTGAATGTCTGATAATTCTTAATGTGGAAGAGAGTCCTTTGTGAAGTGCACAATTTGAACTGAAATAGTAAAAACAATGCAGCATTTTATCTGTAATTGAAAAAGTATTCTCTTATAAAACGCAATAGTGGGAAGGGTGATTCCTGTTGAAGGAAGATTTAATTTTCTTTTTTTAAAAACCTTTCGTCGTAGGCTATTTTGTTCAGAGCTATCACCTTTTGCATTTAGCTGTACATTTCTTGTTCTGGGTATACTGTCCCTGGTCATTTGACTTGGTTGACTTGGATAAGTGGTAGAGGCCAGATAGCGTGAACAAGGGAAGGCTTAGATTCAGCTCACTCTTCTACACCCAGGACCAAATGTGAAGTTGCCTAATATTTGCTGTGTAATCAATTGCTGCTTTTTGAGAATGTCAGTCTAGTAGACATTGTGAAGTACTCCTGCAAGCATGCTACTGATTTCATTTGATTCTAACATTTTGTCTGCCAAGATCTTTTCTTGTTTCCCTTAGATCTTCTAGTGATCTTGCCAGTGTTTGGCCTTGTAGTGCAGACTTCGCTCTAGATGGTACGGGGGTGGTGGTGGATAGTTTTGCCTGATCTCAGTTTTATCCGGCAGCTTTGTAGACCTTAGTAGGTTAACAGCTGCACATTCAACTTATCCTTGTCCAATGACAGCATACACAGAATCAGTTGCCTTGTCTGCTCCTGACTCAACGTGTGTTCTCTCTCTGAGAAAGATATGACAAATCCAGGGAGATTTGTCATATCTTTCTTAAAGCACTAATGCTGGCTTGCTGTCAGTTCAAGGTAAGCATGACTTCCATTCTTTCCAAATCCTCCCTGCATCTTTCTGAATTATGCCCTACATGTCAGGGTCGCAGCCTAGGTGTAATCTTCTGACCTAGTGTGCCCTCTTTACCCATGGCTATTCCAGTGCCTTGTTCTGCTAGCTGCTACTGCAACTGATGCAAGCTTTGCTTTGTTCTCTGTAATGCAAAGCTTTATTGGCTTTCTAGCTTGATAGAGAAATATGTAGACTTGTGTGTATCATTATTCTTGCACTGCATGTCTGTCCATTGGTTGCGAAACCAAACACACACCTGCTTTTGCTAACCACAACATTGCTGGTTCTATATATTCTATATATGTTTAATAGTCTTTGGTGGGATTTGTAGCATCCAATGCCTGTGAATTCCTCCAATTAGCTGTGTGAAAGAACTACTGCTTTGGGGTTATGATGGAAAGCAATAGTGCACATGTGAGTGGTTGCCTAGTAACTGCCTGCATGATTAATTCCACCCTTGTGTGATTATGCCTCCCCTATCCTGTGGGCATGAAGCAGGCTCTAAACTGCGAAGTCACAGCCAGGGTGGCAACTCAGGAATGAGGCTTGCTTTTGTTGGCAATTTTTCCTGGGTCACCTTTAGTCTAAAAGTTGTGTTGTACTAATTATTAGCATAGGGAGAAGTTTATATTTCCTGTATTTTTCCACCTTTTTATGGTGAGTCTTGGATTATCTTTGTTTTAACTGGCCATTATGATATAAAGTGGAGATCACTGATATGGGGTAAAATGAATTCCCTTTTACCATATACAGTGGTACCTTGGGTTACATATGCTTCAGGTTACATATGCTTCAGGTTACAGACTCCGCTAACCCAGAAATATTACCTCGGGTTAAGATCTTTGCTTCAGGATGAGAACAGAAATTGTGCAGCCGCGGTGCAGCGGCAGCAGGAGGCCCCATTAGCTAAAGTGGTGCTTCAGGTTAAGAACAGTTTCAGGTTAAGAACAGACCTCCAGAACGAATTATGTTCTTAACCCGAGGTACCACTGTATATTCGCCCCGTGGAAACTTTTCCATTTCTCAAAATGCATTTTTAATTAAAAATAATGTCTCTCATGAATGGATACTATATTTGTCAATTTGAAGGGTAGTTTCAAACTTGTAATTATGTTGCTCCAGAAGACTATTGCTAAGAAACAAGGTGAGAAATGGACTAGTATCTGCCCTAGTTGGGAGAGGGAGGGAGTGGATTTACTTCCTCATTTCTTCAGAACAGCTGATGAACCCAATTGCTGCATTTCTAAGAGCGTTCTGGGCATGCACACCTAAGTCAGCTAGTGGATATGTCCTTAGTGAATTCTGCTGTTCCTTTCCACCAGGGTAAACTTGGCAGTTTGTTCCTACCCATTTAACTGTTGAAGCCCTGATCTTAAGTGGCACAGGCAACTTTCTTTCTCTAGCTGTTTGTGTTACCTAAACTACTATTTCCAACAGACTGGATGATTTCCAATTCAGTATTCCTCTTACCTGAGTAGCATTGATGAGTTTTTTCTTTCTGGCTCTTGACACAATGGATCCCTAATTCGTTTTCTTTTGGGGGGGGGGTTCACATTGCTAAGCTGCAGTGTACTTTTGCCTTTGTAGACTTTTGGATTAAATTTGGCCCCCAAGAATTGCCAGTATTTAAAATACAGTTTAGAACATTTGAAAAGGGATATGTGTAGATTGGGGTAGCCAACATGATACCCTCCTGTTATTGGACTACAGCTCCCATCATGCCTGATCATGGACTGGTTGATGGGAGTAGTAGTCCAACAGCATATGGAGGGCACCATGTTGGCTATCTTGGGATAGGTAACCAAAGAAGAAACATCTGCATTAAAGTAGTGATCTGTCTTACTGTAGACTTGCTCCTTGTTTCTACATGGACCCCATTTGGATGATTGGAAACTTATTCACCTAGGCATCTTTATTCCCAATAGGATGCTTCATTGCTGTTTTCGGCTCTCCCCATTCCCCAGAAGTCAGTTTAAAATATGCTCTGCAATATTTTTAATATTATAAGCACCATCCATCTGTTTCCATCTTTGGTTTCCAGTGAAGCCCATTCCAGTACAGGGCCAGCTTATCCCAATATGTTGTTCCCTAGTGCCTGACAAATCCAAACCCTTCCAGCAGACACCGCCATTTAATCCATGCAGCTTTACCTGTCTGGCTGGCCATGCAAGTGGAACAGCAGGGATTTAAAACAAGAGTTTACTTGGAGGGTTTGCATTTAAACTTCCTACCTGCCAGTCTCAATTTTGCTTCTTTGGCTGGGCAGGAAAGAAGTGCCTTTGAGCTGAAATCATACTGGTTCTAAAGGGTAGGTGGGGAAAGGAAACGAAGCAGGAGCATAATCCCAAATGTCTGTGAAAAGGATATGTCAGATGGGGGAGCATAGTTAACTAAAATGACACAGGACCGTCCTTCGAAGAAGGATAAACGTGTTTGTGTAGTTCACAGAACCGCACATTTCTAGCTACCTTAAGATTTTTTTAAAAATAATATATATATATATATATATATATATATATATATATATATATATATATATATATATATATATACTGAGAATATAATGTATATTTTGTTTAGCAATAATGTTACTTGTAGCTGAGAGATATAACTTGTGTCGTTATATTTCTTAACATAATGTGTCATTTCATGGATAACGCTTCTGTTTGTGGCCTGTGTGGGTTTCCTGATGGGACACAGCTCATACGTTTTAATATGTTATTTAAGAACTGGTAACAAGTACCGTAGTTCTACTTCATCTGTAAACAGTGTTCTTATACATCTGTATTAGCCTCACCAGCCTGCCCTGACACTTTAAAGGAGATGTCATTTTAAAAAACAAAACAAAAAAACCCTTCAGTTTTGGCTTCTTACCACTTGATGGCAGTGAAGGAGCTAATGTTGCCAGGAAAGGTTCAGGGTAGGATGCTATTATGAATAACAAAATGGGAGGTACAAAGGAAGTTTCTGACACTTTGATATTATTCCCATTTCCAGGCAATTTTGCAAGTGTCAGTAGTGGAGCAAAAGCCTCTAGATGGAGCTTCAGCACTTCCTAAAGGGGGGAAGAGAGCTTGCCAAGCCTCCTTCAGGGGAATGCTACCTAGTCTGCTTTTAAAACTTGTATCAAACTTAATTTCTCTTCTTCGTGTATATAGAATGCGTGCTGTAATGATAAAAGCTGTTCATTCACCTAGAAGCTGCATAGTTAGTCTGCCTTTCAATATAAACTCCTAAGGTGCAGAGCAAATATCAAACTAACTGAAGGATATAATAAGCAGGAAGAGTACATGCAACAGCTAATAAAACCAAGTAGATATGTTGACCAATAAAAAGCTTGTCTAAATAAACTGGTCTCTAAAGCCTCACCAGGTCATGGGATGGGGGGGGTGATGAGGGAGAGAGATAAGAGCAAGGTAGGTAGATTCAAGTGGTTAAATATCCAAATTATAAGGCGAGATGTTGCATTTCTGGAAATACTCAGTAAATTGAATTATTGTGGCTCTGACGATCATTTCCATGGAAAATCCAGGGGCACCTTACTACTTTGTAAAAGTTCTGCTCCCTCCCCCTGTATTACTTTGAGGCTCACTGCTTTTCTTTTCTTTTCTTCTGTAACTTGGGGGCCACCACTGAAAGAGCCCTTTCTTTGGTGGCTGTCAGCCTGGCAGTTTCCACCTATTATCACAGGGTGAGAATAGACTCTGGCCTTTTGTACAGTAGGTTATATTCCAACCTCTCAAAAGTCAGAGGTTTCTGTTCCCCTCCACCTCTCTCCATCCTACATCTAGCCATGAAAGAAAGAAAGAGGTGTCATCCCAGTTCAGTGATGCATTTCAGCCTAGCAAAGGGGAGGGGCAGGACTCATGAAGGCTTGTGACTAGAGACTTGGCCTTGGGAGCCAGAATGGAGGACCTGAGGTTTCCCACTCCTGTTCCATCAAAAGGTGATCTGTGCTAGATCCTGGCGTGGAAAGATACATATGGGGGAAGGTATTCCCTCAATATATGACTGTTCTAAACTCAAAACTATGTGTAGTCTCCAATGCACAAAATCTGTTTTAGAGCCATTCTTCACAGCTAAAAAATCATCAAAGTGTGTCGTTAGATAGCTATCTATTTAATTGATGGTTTTTCCTCCCTGAATTATTTTGTGAGGGAAGGCAATGAAAGGATTCGTCAGTTTAGAAGCTGTCAGTGACATGGGTTTTGGGGAAAAGTTTCCTATATAAATTAGGGTAATTTTAGGGAAATATTAGGAGTATTAATGGGAACTTTTATCTGATACCCTAGAGAACGATCTAGTTTAACATGTTTGTTGTACTAAAAGCTTTGAAACGGCAAAGCATGCCTAATTCCATTTGACATCCATTCATTGTTACTAACGAACATATGATATTGAAAGTTTTTGTGGAAAAATAAAGCACTGGAAAACTTTCAGCTCCACATCCTTGAGTACTGTACTAAAAGGCATTGGGTGAATAAAAGTTGGTGACTGCAAGGGAAAATTTGCTTAATGCTTTAGGAAAATGTTAACCCCTTTTGCATTTTTAAAATGTGGGTTTTACCTTTCTACAGTAGGCAAGTTTATTCACATTAAGCAAACAAGAAGTGTTATTGGAGTTCAATGGCACAGATGAAAACAATCAAGGAGGGTTTATCTGGCCTCATGACACTCCCCAAGCCAAACACCCTCCTGAGCTACACCCCTCAAACAGCAAAATATTTGGGAACACTTGCTAGGTCAGTGATATTAGGTAATGTGGAAGAGTGTGTTAGCATACAGAAGCCCCCAAGCATTGGCCTTGTGTGATATTTGAGAGCCTTTCTGCAGTCTTCCCCACCGCGGTTCCCTCAGGATGTTTTGTGCCATAGCTCCTACCAGACCAAGGCAGGATGGCTGGTGGTCAGAGATTATGGGAATTGTAGTCTCAAACAACTGACAGCCACTAGGTTGGGGAAGGCTGTTCTATTGCAGCAGTGGTCAACTTTGCATCCTGATGGTCAGTAAGGAAAGAACGATTGTTACAGTTTTTGGCAACAAGAAATAATACTCTGAGAATTATTGAGTTCCATTGGCTTTGCGAGTCTCCATGGATGTTGGTCCATGCCAGCAAGGGAATTGCACTGTCCAGAAGATTTTATTTATGTATATTTATTTATTACTTTTATGAAAGATCACAGGGCAGTTTACAACATAAAAATGCAAAATGGAAACACACAAAAAACAACAACAAAACCCAAAGATGAGACTATGGTAGCTATTACTCCAAGAATGACATAATGTTTTAGACTGGTGCAAAACACTGAAGCAGTCAGTGTAATTTAAACTCATAGTTGTAAGTAAAATGCTGTATCAGAATATGAATTCCAGTCATGAAGTGGAGTGCCTCTTCTCTTGCTTTCTGCACCTGTCTTGCACTAGTCAATTTTATTCCAATGGTCTTTCTAGAAAAGTTGCATTCTTTAAGAAGAGCATGTAACTAATTTTAATTTATAGTGGGCTTTTGGCTGTTTCCTGGGTTGCCCTGCAGGCTATTTCAGCCCATGTGTAACAACTCTGTGAAAGAAGATCACAATACTACTTGCTTAGCTGATGCTGTATAAATTGTCACCCTAAATCAAAACTGTTCAGAGATTTATGACCATGAAATACTTGGTGGTGCTAAATTTAGTGGTGGAATGGGTAGCACTAACTTCGGGGTGTGTGTGTAATGTGTAACAGAACTGGTTGTGCAAGTATAGAAAGCTAAAACATATAGACTGGTTTTCTGTTTTGTTAAAAAATAATTCAAAGTCATGTACGGATTGGAAAACTGATTAAAAGAGTACATAAAAATAAAATCAACAGCAGGAAAACAAGTGGAGCAGCAAAAGATCAAGCAGCAATTATCAGAGCCAGACTTTAACAGCCTTGCCAATAATTGGCTGGAAAAGCTTTCCTGGAAAAAATAGATTTTCCTATCTGTCACTGACTTTAGGAAACGGCACTTAGACCTGACAAGAAATAAGTGACTGTACCCACAGTTGGCCTAATAAAAATGTTGCTGTACTATATGGCTACACTGGTGTTGGTATTTGCTGGCATAACTACAGCCAGTAGAATATGGCCAAAATGTGGGTGGAAATTTACATGTTACCTCTGCAGTGTGGGAGAGAATCAGCCTGCTAAGGTACCAAATAAATCACCCATCAGATGAAAGCATAAAGTGTACAGAAGTGTTGGTAACTTTTAAAAAAGAAATCTGACACTACTTTGAACCACCTAACTCCGCAGTTTGGAAAATCTGTGTGGAAATAGGGAGCTACTGGTACGATTTGTGATGAAGGACCTAAGTGGGTGGGTGTTTTTATGAAAGGGAACAAAACAGTCATTCTCCTGGCTTGCATAGCCACTTTCTCTTCTCTATATTATAGATGAACTCTGCTGAACTATAGCTACTATGTTCACTGGGGTGTGTTTTTTTTAAGTTTAATGAAAGGAGCTTGGGTGTTTGTGTGAATGCTACTAGAGGCTAGGGAACTGAGCTACAAGTCAGGAAGTCTTTGGTTTGAATCTCATCTCTGCCATTAACTTGCCATATCTTCTTAGGTAAGCCAAACTTCCTGTCAGGCTTCAGTCCATTCTCAGTCACCCATCTATATAGAGATTTTTCAAGTGTTCGCAATGCTTCACCTGTAAGGATTATAACCAGATGATACAAAACCCTGTGAGGAATGTCAGTGTTTTCATCTGGTTATAATCCTTACAGGTGAAGCATTGCAAACACTTGAAAGATCTCTATATAGAATATTGCCATTATTAAGGAAGTTATGTGTGTCTGATGCTCCTCCACCATGATATTTTAGTGCTCTTCTCCAGTGCAGTTCTGAACTGGGACAGTGGTTCTAGTGTTTGCATTGCATAGTTGCAGTGCCCACATTCTCATTGGCTATCCCTGGATGTTGTCAGAGAAACAGGTTGGAGTTAAAATGGCTAGTTGGGAGAGAGTAGTTCTTTTTTCGTACATGCCTCTTGGGAAGCCATTTATCTTCATCTCTCAGTTATTTGGGAAATTCTGCTTGAGTGGAGAAACCTCCTAGATACTTTTTTTTTTAAAGAGAGAACGGGCTTGTGTGTTTTCTTTCATCAGACTTGGAGGCTTTGTGAGCCCAGGAGCATGGAGAGATGTACAAGTGTTCTTGGGTACAGAGGGCCCCATGCTTCGTATCTGGTGAATGTATTATCTGCTTGGACAAAACCTAGAAACACATTTAGTCAATAGATTTGTGCTGTGGGTTTGATGTAATAAAGCAGTTTCCAGAAATTACTTACTTAGTATTCTTACAATGTATGTCTTACTCATTTTTCTTTAAATATGTGTTTCCAAAATGCAAGCCATGTTCAATTATTGTGTGTATGGTGTTAAAATGAGGACTGATAGACACATGCCACATTCTAACACACCCAATTTAGAGAAATAAGAGTTTTGAACTAAAAGGGGAGAAATAACGCTGAGTTGTGAAACGTACAACTTGGTGCTGGCTAAAGGACTCCTGAAAACAATGTGTGTTTAGGCTGTAGAATACCTGGGACCCAGATGTTGAGCTCAGAGGGCATCTCTGCCTGAAGTAAAACAAGATCACAGGCATAGGTAAGACTTAGGTCTGAGTTCAGTGGTTTGCTAAATACATTCCTGGGGTGCGCAGAGAGATTGCTAAGAGAGTAGACATGACAATGACTAAAACTTGGCTTGTAGGGGGTCCAAAAGCGAGCCAGCATTATGAGGTTGTTAAAGTGAGGGAATGAAAGGGGATTAGGCAAAATCCAAATAGGTGTACTTGGGCATAGGGGAGCAGCTTCAAGAGAGAAAAGACCCCTGTAATGTAATGGGGAATGTTCTGGTAAGGGGTAGATTGGGCCAAACAAGGAGGACTCATCTGGAAGGTTTACCTTGTGGCTGGTGCTCTTGAATGGATTTAGCTATCAAGAACATTGACTATGGTGAGTGGCTTCCTGGCAAGTCATACTGCAGACGCTGTTGTTCTGTCTGGTGTGTAGTGTTGATGGAGGAAGCTTGTATCTCCTGGAGCTGTGGATGCAGCTGCTTTTAGATGCAAAACCTGCATCTGATGACCTTTTGTTTACCAGGCATTTTATCTTATTACCATTATTTCAACCTAGGTCCTTGGTGAGTCAGTCTGTGAACTTTCTGGTTCCTGATGACCTTACTGGCAAGAAGGTCAAGCACAGAGAAATTTACAAGACTGTACATAAGGTCAAGGTGTGTGGGGGGGTGTTGTTTCCCATGGTCCTTTGCTTTTGCCAAACCCATCTTCAGTTCACTGTACTTGGAGGTTAACAGTAAAAGCCTTGTAGCTGTGTGTACCAAATATATAGCTATATGATTATTTTAAATGGTTTCTTATATTGTGTTATAATTATTGCAACCTGTCCTGGAACCCTGGGGTGAAGGATGAGTAACTCATTGGATAGCCTGCTGTGATGTGTAAGAATGTCCATAACGTTTCTGAAGAGCAACATTTAGTCACATGATGTTGACATATAGTGTAGCTGCTGTGAGAAAAGATGTCCCTTCAGAAACCTGAGTGGAAGGAGACCCAGAGAAGTAGAATGGCAGATATTCCCGTAGAGCAGTTCAGTTTTGGAACTCCTCTGTGGCAAGTAGCAATTGGCTTTCCAGGAAGCAGATGGATGGTAAATAGCAAGGCTTCTCTATCTGCAGGCAACCATCCCACCTTGACCCCACCCCACCCCAGTTTTTGGCCAGGAAGGAGGACAGATTAAAAATGGCTCAGGGAGGCATTGCCCAGAGAGTATAGGTGGGGAAGAGTTTAGCATACTTCCCTACATTAATTCCCTCCCCATCCCACTTAACATTTTGTTGCAGCCGAAGTCCAATTTATTACCAAAAACATTTGGATGTTAACCACTGCAATGTGTAGAAGTGATTTTAAATTAGTCATAGTGGTGAGAAAGTGTTTGGGTTGTTTGTTTTGTTTTTAAAGCAGGAAAATGACAGCATTGCAAATGGAACATGGGATATCCCCCCCCCCAAATATTTATTTATGTAAAACTAGTAAATGAAATTAGTCTGCTATGATTAAAACAGATCGATAACATGAAATGCAGGCTTGATCGATGCTCACAGATAACAGAAACCTATTTTACAACAAAGTCTGGCTTTGTGTAGCAGCATGCACTTTAATCAGCAACATGATGAATGCTTGGCCACTTGGAAGGGATGTCGTTTACAAGGGTGGGGAGGAGAGGAAGGATGGAGAATCAGCAGTAAGTATGTTGATTACAAACCTGAAAGTAAATAGCAAAGGTACTTGTGAAAATCCCATTGCCAGCTTAGGCCGAAATGTGTAGCAGTCCCCTCTGTGCCTTGGCAATAGGCTGCTTTATGGAAGTGATGGTGATGCTGAAGATATCAGCCTAGTTCTCACTGATGTGGTAAATCTGTGCTTGGGCTATGCCACTTGAAGCTGCAGGTTAGGGGCTCACTTGATTGATTGAATGAACCTACATACCCTGCCCCCTCCCAGAGAAAAAACTTGATATTGGGGGCAGGGGTGGGGGGGGGGAGAGAGAGAGAGCTCACCCTCAGCCCTTCTCATTCACATCTACTTGCCTATTCCGCAAAGATGACATATTGCTTTTTTATGGAGCATTCAATCACAGGAGTCCTCACCTGCAGTCTGAAGTGGTAGGGCCCAGACAGATTTACCCTTAGTGAGAAATAGTCCTTAGACGTAACACCAAACCATATCAGAGTTGATTAGAATGCTGCCCTTCTGTACGCTTTGGATCAAGCAGTCACCATCAAGCTTGCCTTGTACATTATGCCCAGGGGACTGCTGAACTTCTGTGCCTACAGTCCACAGGGAGAAGCAGCTTCTTAGGGGAAGGGCATTTCTTGCTATCAGTTCTGGAGTAGCTCCAGGATGCCTGCAGATTGAATAAGAACAGTTTTCTTTGAGCATTTAGCATACAGTCATGGCCATGCATACTGGAAAGAAAGTTCCTCTGGAAGAGAGATTCTAGGTTTTTTTGTTTTTACCATTATTTACTGAAAGCCATAAATGAAATTTAGTGTGGTGGTGGTGTTGTTTAACACCCCCCCCCAATATAATCAAAATCTAGAGCCAAAATCCTTCTTTTGTGGTTACTGGAATGACTCTAAGTTTCAATTTGACATTGTACATACTCTAAAAAGCTAGATTAGTGGAAACCTCTCCAAGGTCTGGGGTTATATGGAAGCAGTTTATATTTGCCTAGAGTGCAATAATATAATTTAATAAATATGATAATCATTTTTTAACAAATAATAGGTAGCAACACAACAATATTCTTACTGTAGAAACCAATTAGCTATTACAGCATTGACCTAACTTTGAGGCTGGTGTAGACAAATAACTGTTGCCTAAACAAGGCACCATGCTAAACATGAATCTTCACCCTCGCTGCCTTCTCCCTCCTTCTACATCCTCCCCCACCCCTTAGGGTTTAATCACAATTAAGTGACAGATGCTGAACACAATTTGTCCTAGTCTAATTGACTGCAAAGTCATGGTCAATATTGCATTGGCTAACTCAACTCCTCACAGCCATGTCCAAACATAATGAAATTGTGTTAGTGAGACATCTTGCCGAAGCTGGAGGTGGAGGTGCAGATTTCTAGCCCCAAAATTACTTAATTTACATATATAGCATGTTGGGTTTCTGTGTATAAATAAAGCCACTTTCCCCTTCATACTTGCATTCATAATTGTGTCTCCAGAGTGAACTAATTTTGCATCGTTTTCTCCTTTGCTGGATCTGAGGAGTAGACACTTGAGTGAAAAGATGCACAACGTCTAACTTTAATTTTCTTTAGGTGATACAATTTCAATACCACAATAAGAAAAAAGGCCACGCTCTTTTGCACAAACAGGGTGTATTAGAATAATCAGAAAGGATGTTGAAATTAATTATCCTAAATATAACCTATATTCCTAAATTCTGTTGTTGTTGTTTTTGGTCAATTTCTTGATGAAATCTGATGGATGTTTTATCAGAATGAAATTCCACTGTGTTTAAAAATGGCTACTCCTCAGTAAGTGTGTTGTGGTTTGCAGCTGCAAAATAGATTGGTGATTTCAGCAGGTGCTCATATCTTGCCTGTGAAAATGCAAAGATTTTGCCTTGATGATGATATCCTGAATCTTGTATAGTTAATAGTCTTTTCCTGCCTGCATCCCCTCCCCATTACTCAAAGCAGTGAAAAGGCCACTTCAAATATCATGCTTTTTCTACACAAAAAGCCCTTTGGTGTAAGAAAAAGCATGAGGCCTGCATGGAGACAGTCATGGGTGAGTTCCATGCCTCTGTTTCAAAGCCTCTGTGTTCTCACAGTACATGTAGCACGCATGTAGCAACACAGAGACGATTCCTCACACATGCAGCACGCTCCACCCGATTATTCCCTTCTGGCCTGAAATGTTTTGTGCTGAATTAGGCTTGTGCTGTAAATCTGTAATGAAAACAGTGCTTTGTGCTGAAGGTTTGACAAGCTAATTACAGTGCTGCTTTAATTGTCTTATTTTTGACTTCTTATAGTTTTAGAACCTCTTCCAGATTTGACCCACTACAATAGTTTGTGCAGATGTAGTTCAAGAGAATGATCTATGGGAGAGGATGCGATACCGGCATATATCCCTCTTTATTACTTTAATCCGAGATGAAATATATCTCTGTAACCAAATCCTCATGCGTAGTTCACTTGACAAGACTTTCACTTTATACCAAGCAGTTTCTTAGGGGTTGTTAGGATACGTTTGAGGCTAGACTATTGTGGTGGTTATGTAAACGCTCAGCATACGTTGCCTTTGACATGTTGGCCATTAAACTAGTTGTTTTCAGGGTATATGTAATGATACTTTGTAATTTAGACACAGCTTTGTTCCTCTAGAGAAGAGGTAGGGATTAACTGTAACATCTTTTTTTTGCCTGGTGTTCTTAGAAACCGAATTTACTTACGCATCTGTGCAATTAATACAAAACACCCGAGCTTCATTTTTTAAATAATAATAATGAAAGTGAACTGAGATCAGGGCAGTGCTATTGTTTGGTTGCACTTCTGCAGTTTCCTTCTCATGAAATGCAAGCCGATGCTGCTGTGAGGGAAAGCCCTCTTACGCAGACAAGCAGAAACAAAGGTTGCTTGAATTCTGCAAGAAATTAATAGAGATGTAATTTTAATATTAAGGGCACCACATTAGCTGAGGCCTTGCAACTTGTAAAAATGAGCGTAATAGCTGAAGAAAAAGGGGATATTTTCGAAGATACGCAGATGTATTAATTTAAATTTGTCCTTTTGATCTGTTAATTACCGCTGAAGATTTATTGACTAATTTTAAGGAAGCAAGTGTTTGAAAGTTTCTGGCAAATACTATCTTCTTGTAATGAGCACATGGCAGTGAAAGAAGTTAAGAGGAGAGCAAAATTAGATTGACTGATTGTTCAGTCATGTGGGCCTGGCTCGCTGCATATCCCGGCTGAAGAATGATTGCTCAAATTACATTGCCTCAGGTCCCCGCACTTGGTTGGCTGTCTTCTCAGATCTTAACAAGGTTCTGGGAATTCATTTCTGACAAAGTTTGCTTTGTGTTTTTCAGGATGCTTCATCGGCAGACATTAGGAAAGCGTATCGCAAGCTTTCGCTAATATTGCACCCAGATAAGAATAAAGATGAAAATGCGGAAACCCAGTTTAGACAAGTAAGTGATGCACATACAAGCATTAAAATGTATCATGTGGTCATTAAAACCTTGAATAAATATAATGGTGATTGTGGGGTATTATTTTTTTGAAATGCTTAACCTGGGGAAGTTTGGAAGCTTTTGTTGCCACTTTACTATGGTCTAATGCTTTCAACTCCTACAGAAATTTAAAATGGGTAAAAAAAAACACACCACCATGTGCTGTCAGAAGTTAAACATACTTAGATAATGGGAATGCTTAGGGTTGGGAACAAGACTTTGTGGACTCCTTGACTCTGTTGTTGTTGTTTTATTATAGTGCCACAACCTGCATGTTTTGCATTGCAATGGAAAAACATTTCATCAAACATGTTAATGTTTAATGTGTATAAAATTAAGCTTTACTCTGTGGGTGTATTTTTCAAAGGAGGCCTAATATATGGTTTTTCAACAGTTGTTCACTTGGAATTTATTTGGAAATTATAATGAATACTAGTGAAACAGTAGAGCATGCTTCGAAAGTTGGATGATGATGATGATGATTTGTTTGTATCACAGAATAATTAAATTGCTACTATCTTGAACAGAAAATTACTGAAAACGGGGAAATATTTAGCTTACACAGAATGACCTGAACGTATTCTTTGATTCTAGGAACTGTTCTTCATTCTTACTTTTAAGAGTACATAAAAGCCCAGTATACGTGCAGCATTGTGGCAAAATATTCTGGTTGCTGGTGTGCTGCTGTTTTTAGAAAAATAAAAGTATGCTTTCATTCTAGTTGGTGGCCATATATGAGGTTTTAAAGGATGAAGAGAGAAGGCATAGGTGAGTTTATTTTGTATATATTTCAAAGCAGAAATTTTTTCCAGCTAAACTGAGCCAGGTTAGCCAGAATTTTATAGGCTCTCTCATATGTGCTAGGTTCTAGCCTATGTTGATAAAAGAATCAGGTGATAACTTTATAATTTGTAATATAAATATGAGCTTATAGACTGCTAACACATGCTTAGTGCAGCAGTTCATTCCCTTTAATTGTTAGGCTGATCCTCAGATTCTCCAACTATAGAGTAAGACCTGTGGATTTTCACTGTGGCCAGTGCAAACTGATTGTGGGTATTGCTGCTTTGCTCAAAACCTTTCAGTCTGAAAAGCCATCTTCCGTTTTTCAGGATCTCACCAAAAGTTGTGGACTTGGGTTATTTTCTCCATGGCTACTGTAGCATGTGTTGACTTTAATATACACACTCTCTCTCTCTCTCTCTCTCTCTCTGTATATATATATCTCACACACACACACCTTTAAAAAACCTAAACGATACGACAAAAATAGGAATATTTGAAAAGGCTTTTAGTTATTGCATATTATTCAGACGCTTTTTTCCTTAAGTACAAAAAATAAGTATTCATGTACCTGTGAGAAAATAATTTTACCAGGCATTTGCTTGTGCTTGGGTTGCTTTCCAGAGGACTGTTGTATTTTACTTTGGACTTGTGGTTCATTAGGATGCTCACTTTACTGTTAGTGACCCAGATATTTTGGGCAAAGAAAAGAAGGGCTTGCTGCCAGCAAATGAGTTCTGTTTAAAATATCTCTAGGTTTTCAATTCTCTGAGTAGTGATGCTGAAAGTTCTCCAGGAGGTTCTTGGCTTTGTGGAAACCTTGGCATGAGTCCAGGTCTCATAGTAGAGATTATCTACTTTCAGATAATCCTCTGTGTTGAAAGAGCCATGGAACAGTGTTCAGAGGAGTTTTGGAGATTCTGTGTATGGTTTTTACCCTGCCTCCCACTGCAGTCTTTCAGCTTGGAGTCATAGATCAAGGAAGTTTAGGAAGTTTAACAATAGGGGGTCAATGTCTGGTGTCAAATGGTTGCAAAAGGTATGAACTAGTTTAAATGCACCCCCCTACACTCACACTCACACACACTTAATTTTTTTGATAGTGTTTATTTTGCATGCTCACTGTTCATGGCTTTAATACTAAATAACCTGTGTTTTTGTATGGGTTTATTTTTACACCCCCACCCAGTACATCTATGTACTTCCACAACCACACTGACCACAGCCATGAAATTAAATTATTTAGGGATTTCACATAATGTGTATATTGGAAATCATGTAATGAAATTATCTCAGAAATGTGTTTAATTGAATTGGTGCAAGCCTTCATCGCCTTGTGTAAAATGAGTTGCTGTAAACAATGATTTTTTTATGGTTATTCAGCTAAATGCCTAAAAATGGCTCGTGATGATCCTGAATGTTCCCTGACAGCAAGTATTCCCTTAAAAAAAAAATTTTTTTTTAAGCCCAACAAATTCTGCTTTGAGACATCTCTTTCCAGGACTCTGCCTTTGGGAATTCTTGGCCGCTTGGATTACAGATTCAGTTGCAAAAACTGCACTAATAACAAATATAAAGGCTATTTCTCTTGCATTAAAATTCTTGTTTGCTCTAGATTAACCGTTATTTTAGGTGGGCTTTCCCCCCTTCCTTAAACCATGTGCTTACCAACTAATTACCAAATAATAAATTAGTTTCCCTTGGTTCTTCCTTCAGATTCATGTGCTCCAGGTTTGGTGGTCCCTGACTTTGTTTAACTGTGGGCAGATGCTCAATGGACCATCATCTCCTCCAAGCACTCAAGTTTCTCAGTCTTCCCTAGCAGGTTGTCAAAGCAATTTTCTCAGTATGTAGCAGCTCAGCCTAACTCCATCTACACAGCACTAAAAATGTTTCAGATTTGCTCTTCTTTTTTAAAAGTCTCATACTGAACGTCAAGGCGGTGATTAAAATCAGCATGTTTTGTGCATACACCAGAATTTTCTTTTTGGAAGGGTTGTTTGTTCTGAAGCTGCCCACACAGAACCTCCAAACAGCTGTCCAGCCTCCCCCCAGCTCAGAAGTGATTTGAGTATGTGATGTGAAAGAAGTATAAAGAGGCTGGAGTGAGGGCCGAATTTTTGTTTGAGTTTTCTTTTCAGCTCCTCTTGTGTCAAACCTTCAACCTGCTTTTTGAACTTGGGGGAGGCTAAGCAGCAGTTTGAGGATGCTGTTTGTAGCAGGACCCACTGGGCTCTTCTTAAGATTTAATATCCTGCGCTTTGCTATGCTGAGTAGGCAAATGAGCAGGAGATGAAACAATATATGTAGCTTGATATTGGGAGCTACTCTTAATCCAGCTGCATTTACTGTAATATTACAGAGTAAATATGTTGTTGCTTGTCTTTAATATGTAGTTGAAAATGGTTTCATTTCCAACAGATTCTTTTCTTCCATTAGATGATAGAAAATATAATCCGAACAGGCTGGTGGTGTTTTTGTTTTTAAAAAAGCGACCCTAATGACAGATCAACAGCTTATCAGTTTTAAAATCATACAGCTTTTCTAATTTAGAAAAGCGTTTTTAAATGCTTGTGGATAGATTACTGGAACCAGTAGTTGGGCATCAAAATAAGTGTTCTAACACCAAGGTTGAATCCTATAGCACCTTTTTCATAATGAAGAGGTTTCTACATGTACCATATGGAAAGTATATGATGCGAGTATATTTACATTATTATTATTTTTTGGCAACAACAGCAGGATGAAAGGGAGTGTTTTCTCCCCCTTTGAGCTTAGATTTTAAAACCTAATTTCTCTGCAGATATTAGATGGGAGTGAGTTCCACTGATTTTGCTGTAAGTTCCATTTAAATGTGCATAGATTCAGAATTTTGAGATTTTAAATAATTTAAGACTCTAAAGATATATGTTTGAAACAAGCCCATAAAAGTTGGGAATTCTGAAGCGTTGTGTTAAGCTAGCTAGATTATAGTGGCATTGCAGCATGCTGCATAAAGCTGAATATGGGTGGGCGAAATATATTTCTTTGTCCTCTTACAATTTCATCTTTACAGTTTACTTGAAGCTACAGTTGTGTTGTGGAATAAGCAACTAGTTTTGGTCTGTGGTTTTAATATCAAATTTCTGTTTTGAATATGAGAACTTATTTTTGGCTAGCTTTAACAATAACAACAAACACAGTGATCTCAGGTTTTACTTAATATACATTTCACAATAATAGTTATCTGATTGACGTGTGTGCATTATAGACCTAGCTCTATGTTGCCCATATTTTGGAAGTGTGCAAAATTAGAGCATGAATAAGATGCAAAGAGGACATAAAGGCAGACTGCTTTGTGATTTCCTTATTTGCTTAATTCTTATGCATGCCTCTGAAAGTCCATCGTAGGTGATAAATTGATTTCTGCAAATAAGTACTTTAATGAATCATCTGTATGCTTCCTAATTAACTAATTTGCTAAATGTGAAAAACAAGATTTAAAATTATCAGAGGATTCTGAGTAACTTAAGGATCATTGTTCATATGCGGTCCTAAAAATTAAACAGACGTCTTAATTTTTAAATACAGTGCTCAATTACCATAGAAAGGAGTGATTTATTTTTTGACAGTATATATTCTAAAAAGTGGGTTATAATAGAAGCTATCTTCCCTTAAAATGGCCAGTCGTGTGAGCCATAATGTTCATTGATAGTAAAATCAATAGAGCATTGATTCTGGAACTAAATCCTTGGAGACTTTTGTTCAGAATAGCAGACGTAGCCTGGTAAATACAGAGTGTGTTTAGTGCATGAAATTTTCATGTGTCAGATCTGGACGCATATAGAACAGATTTTTAATATATTGTGAATTTAAGTGTGGATTATCAAGGTCTATGATAGTTCCAGAAGATAAATATTTAGCATTTCACCACCTTATTAGTCCATAACCTTTAATGTCCGTCCCCCCATTCACTCACTGTTTGGTAGCAGTGATGGGGAGATGTTTTCGGTTTTAGTTTCAATAGTTTTAAAAGGGGGGGGGATCTATTTCATGCAAGCATGCTCTGTTTCATGCAAGCACAATATATATTTTAAAATTTTATTCTTTGTTCACTATTTTTACTTCTTACTTATGTTCACATTTTAAATTACTGATGCATTCTGAAAAACCCCATGGTATTGAAATAGCTAGTTTTCTTCTTCTTTTTGTTGCTCACACTAAAACAATTTTTCTAGGACATTTGAGACCCCCCCCCCTTCCCCTTTTTGGAGAGGAAAAACAGACATACTCCTATCCTTATAGGCATAGCTTAAACACTCTTAATCTTTTATAGTGATGGCTTAAACTAGACCCTAATAAATATGTATTGTTTCTGTTTTTATATTTCACATAACAACCGACAGAGGTGGCAAAGTTATGTAATATTTATCCTGTTAATATTCAGCAATGCAAATTAGCAGACTGTTTTGCTCTGACCAACAAATAATTAACCGTTTGTTTAGAACAAATGAATCAGAGGGCATCTTAATTTTTTTCAATGAAATCTACTTTATACAAAGATGTAGGGCTTTTTTTAAAAAAAGACATTTTTTTTAAAAAAAGAAATTATTCATTAATCTATCTCCAAGGTATCAATTTAATAACTATCAAAGTAGCTACTGCAGTTGTTGCATTTAAATTGATTTACACGTCAAGGCTGGCAGTTTAGCAGCTGCGCTATTATTCCGATCGGTCAATTTACTTGAGAAAAACCTACTACTGAGTCCTACTGACCTGCATGACAATATAGGCCCTATTTCTATTCCTGTAATTAGGCCTGCGACTAACTCAGAATATTTTTAATTAAAATATTTTGGTCAATGTGTTGCACCAAATTAGGCTTTTCAGTGCCGATTTAATTCTGGAAATAGCGTGATTAGAATATTCAATGAGTCGTGCTCCATTTAGGATTAATTTTAACATACAGTATTTTAAATGCCTCAATTCTAAATCTTCCTAATAATAGGCTTGTCAGGTTTCTATACTAAAAGTTATCTACTTCAGTGGTTTATGCAGTTAAGAGTTGTGTGTGCGTAAATGATGAGTAGTAGAACTGATTTCAAAAATAATAAATGTAGAAAGAATTTATTTCTAACAAATGGCTTTTTATATGAAACACGCACACAGAGAGAAAAGAAGGCAGAAAAGTAGCTAGAATAAAATGCAAACTTAGCAGCCTATAATGTTTCAAATTTCATTCTTTTAAAGAAAATGCCAATCACTTGTACATTGCAAGTCATTTCTAAATTAGTTTTCATGTCAAAGGAAAAAAGTTTAATAACGTTACACCTCTGTTCAACAGGGATGATGTTGTTTTTCCCCATATTTTTCTAAATTAAGGAGTCAAAGCTAGCAAATGGATTTGGTGGTTGTTGCTTCCCACTTAAAACCATCCCTTTGTAATTCTTTTATTCTGGGAACATGACCAATGATTGACAGGTAGGTTGAACATATGGTTCATTGTAGAGTAAAAACATTTCTCAAGTGAATCAATTGGGGGTGCTGTTAGAACAGTAGAGCTACCCTTTTTATGCAGTCGCTGAAGAAGATTCTGTTTACCAGGAGCCCAGATTAAAATGTTGTTGTTGCTGCTGCTGCGGGAATTTAATATTTTTGAAAAGTGGATGAGTAAAACAGAATTTCCATACTTTTCTCTCTCTTTCTCTCTCTCTCTCTCTCTCTCTCTCTCAAAAAAGCAAATAGGTTCATTTTAAATGCCTCATGAAAGCTTGTTTGTTTTTGCCACTGTAGGTATGATGATATTCTGATCAATGGGCTACCAGATTGGCGACAGCCTGTATTTTACTACAGACGAGTGAGGAAAATGAGCAATGCAGAGTTGGCATTGCTGTTGTTCATTATCCTCACAGTGGGCCATTATGCTGTGGTTTGGTCAATCTACCTGGAAAAACAACTGGTAAGCATCGGAAATAAGTTTTATTTAAAATTGCTGCAAAAGTGTTCATGACACCCACACCCTCTAAATTAGTTTCCTAGTAATTACAGACTGACAAACATTCCTCACTTGAATCCAATAACTGAGTATGAACCCCTCGGCAAACAAAACAAAAAAAAGCCTTTTAAATGATCTGCAACATTTAACAATAAAATGCAAACCATTTCGCTTTCTGTATTGGTGACTTTCAGGGATCTTTTTACCTAACCCTCCTTGCAAATTGCACAAATGCAGGTTTGGGGGTTCTTCCCCCCCACCCCCCCAGCTTCCATTCTTGATGTTTGAAATTCATACTCGCCTGGGCTTTTAATGTCTTAATGGAGGGTCCCCTCCCAACGCCCAAATTGAAGTGTCTTTCAAATGTGATAAATGTTCCAGGGTTAGAGTGGTAAAATGACAGAAGCAAAAGAAATGTTTTAAATGTTGCTTCCTTCTTGTCTGCCAGAAAGCAAAAGAGCAATGATTATTTACATGCAAAATTTGAACTTTAGCATCTGTTTGTTTGATTTTGTGTTTTCAGAGCTACCGTATTAAAGTTGTCATATGAGGAAAGAAGTTAATTTTTAAAAAAAATAAGAGAAACTTTGATTGCTGTAGATATTTGCGTGACTGGCAGAGCTGGACTTCATGTGTGCTTAAGGAGTGGAGATGCCATGGCAACAGTTATTGTTAGATGATTTTACTTAATCATGTAGCTCCCCCCCCCTGCATTTGCATAAATGCTGTTCTGTTCTGCTCT
This sequence comes from Podarcis liolepis, assembly GCF_965112155.1. Lineage (NCBI taxonomy): Eukaryota > Metazoa > Chordata > Lepidosauria > Squamata > Lacertidae > Podarcis > Podarcis liolepis. The sequence goes on from NC_139563.1 coordinate 23,156,998, forward strand.
TAATTGGAGAATCTTCCTAACAATTGCAGAGCACATGTTTCTGATAACCTCTAACAGTTTCCCCCCCTCCTCTCTGTATTAGGATGAGCTGCTTAGCAGGAAAAAAAAGGAGAAGAGGAAGAAGGCAGGAGGGAAGAATATGGAAGAAGCGAAACTTGGTGTAGACAAGAATGAAAGGTGGGAAAGGAAGCGCTGAAATAGGTCTTGCCAGGCAGGCACATAAAAGTAGCAACTTCTGAATGTTTTGACACTTGGAAAAGAAGCTTTGCAGTGTTTGTTTAAAAAAACACACAAAAAATAACTTAAGCAATTGCCATTAGTTCTAATAATTTTTGAGACATAGCTGTGGGTTGATTGTATGAAATTAATACATTATTGGGGGGTGGGGGGAAACCAGCAGAAAGTGTGGAAACTTCTGGTAATTTAAATTTGGTAGTTTTTCACTTTGAGGGGAGGAATTAACTGCAAGGAGTTTATTGCATGCAGGATATTCAACGGGATCTTAATTTTCCAGACATATCTGCTGTTAAGGGTAGCGTAGGTTATAAGCTGGCACCGTTTGGCCTTAGAAGCAAAAAAGACATTAGGAAAATGTTCTCAGTCCTGTGATACAGTGCCCCCCCCTTTAAAGCCAAGAAACAACATGGGGGGAAATAGTGACATTCAGAATACTCCGAAAGATACCACCATTCCTTCTATTGATTCATAGAAAGAAATAAAGGGTTTAAATAGTTCACACAGCAGGGGCATGAACTGGATCAATGCAGGATGGAGAGCACAGACCATTTTGCCTGTCTTCAGTTCTGATGACATCAGTGAGTAATGCTTCAGTGAACTGCAAATGACATTAATTTTTATGTATTGGTTTGTTTATGCTACAGACTTCATATCTGGTTGTCAGCGCTTGTGACTGGTTTGGTGGTAGTTTCTCTCCCCCCGCCCCCTGTACTGAAGCCGTCAAAAAGTCTGAGGGGTTTATTCTGTGAGGTGCAGGCAAGCCTAATGTTTAGGAAGGCCCTCTGAATATATTTGTTTTATTGATTACGTTCTACATAGAAATATTTACATGGTTCCCATAGTGGGATGCTACTTTCTTTAGCCCTCATGTTCCTCATTGGAGGCTTTCATCGCAGTGTATGCAACAATACATATACACATAAATAACTGAATTGTTGTTATTATTATTTCTATAGGTTGCTAGAGAAGCCACAGTGGCAGGACCTTCTTCCATGCAAGCTGGGAATATGGTTCTGTTTGACAGTAAAAGCACTGCCTCAGCTATTTCAGGTAAAAATGCAGAGTTGTGTGTTTCCTTTTGTTTCCTTTTGTAGTTTTGGAAACAGTTCCACTTTTTGTTTAATTCTCCCACAGAACAGCATTTGGTTTTATTTTTAGGAGTCTTCTGCCTTTGGCCAAGTAACTATTTTGAGCCTAGAGAATGTTTCATAGTTGTAAAAACAGTGGAGCCCCAATGGTTCCCATATAGGAATGATAAACACTGAATCATTGAGAGCTCGGCTAAATAAATGGAAAAGGAGGGGAAAGCGTCACTCCTAAAATGAGACTTCTGAATCAGCAGCAGTGTGTTGAAAGACTTGCCATGTATATTGGACCCTAAAGCATTAAAATATGAGTAACTGCTCATATTTTATAGCATTGGTATATGAGTAATAAAAATACATAAATGTGAGCAGTAATAATTCAGGTTCCAAAAAGGTGGGAAAGCAAAGCATTATTTAAAAAGAGCGCATTTATTGTCATTACCCTGGTTTTTCTTCTTCTTCCTCTTTACCAGAGTACAAATTTAATAAATTATTTGAATGTCTTAATGCCTCAAACTGTACATTATCCTTGAGTTAGGGAGATGTTCAGAACCTAATTTAGCATAGTCTGCTGAAGTGTGTCTGTGTGTGTTCCTAAGACTTATAATTGGTTCTTGGCCAGTGTTATAAAACAGTACTGTACAGTATTACAAGATTGGTGCATTTGTGGTCAATTTATTAAGAAATTTATTAAATTTGGTTGAGGTGAGAAAGCAACACTTCTGTTGCCTAAGGTATCATTGTACAAGATCTCCTTTAATAGCTTATTAAGGCATTTTAATTTTACACACACTTCTCTGTATTTGGTATAGACCATGCAGAGCAAGACAGGTTAAGTGTCAAATCTGCCCATCATTAGCAACCTATTAACCCAGACCTTGATACTGTGCCGGTATCTACATGGATAACAGAGCTCTTACAGGCTGTGCTAGTGCTGGCAGATGTAAATTAAAAGCTAAGAGGACGAAGCAAAGGAGTAGAGGAGAAAGTTTTTAGCCGCTAAATCTCCCATGTGTGCAATGGATAGTTTTGAACTTGTGTGTGACTGCAAAGCCTCCAGAGAGATGGAGGACTTGGTAGATCAAGTCCATTCGATCCTTTGCTAGATAGACAAGCTCATGAAGAAACTGCTGGTTCCTGGTAGGACTTGAAACAGCTATGTCTAGTTGGAAAGCCCCTCTTGTCTCCTGCTCCTGTGAGCAAGTGAGAACAGGCTCTTTGATTGGTCCATGATGCATATCTTCTAGCTGGGGATTCTATTTTGACTTGTCTGCAATTGAGAAAGAAGTGTTGATAAGCACCACCACAATGTTGGCCTTCTAGTGTTGCCTTCCAGTATAGATCATAATGGGGATGTGTTGCAGAGACTGCTTAGTGGATAAGGAAGTTTGGTTAGAGGAGTATGGCAAGCTTCAGGGCCTGCATGGATGCAGTATGAGGTGTGTGTGTGAAAACCATTTTTGTACTGGCTCTCTGGGTCCAACCTGGGGAGTTTGGAATTCTGGATCTCTTAAATTCCTCCTTGTCCTTAGTGCTGGTAAATGCAAGACCGGTGAATAGATAATTTTGCCTCCAACCTAGTTGGATGAGATAAGTAGACATATACTAGCCTAACTTGTGTCCACCATCAACTTTGGCCAGAGATGTATGAGGTAGGGATGGTCACAATGCATTGTGGCTATTTTACCTTATACAGGTAGACTAGTTTTGATTGGTTGCCCCGGTGTTGGATACCAGGGACTAATTTGGATTATTTCCGAATACGTAGCACTCTTTCAGCTGGTGCGATCATCTTGAGACTGCTGTTTGAGATGCCCTGAGGAACTGTACTGGGTCACTCCAGTATCCATGTTCAGACCTCCTTGTCTGGTGCAGTTCATGACACTTTGTGACAGTTGTGTAGCTATTTCAGTTTGTATTGGGCCTTGCACATGTAGAACATCATGTGCTGGATTTGCTGTTCTGAGCGGGACAAGAATCTGTTGACTGGGATAGTAAGGATGGTCTACATTTGAAATGTTGTGGATTCTTCAGGTTTACAGAATCAGAATGCAGCAGAGGAAGTAATGAGAAATTCTGGAGAGAGGCTAGTCCACATCTTGGTCATTATATGGCATGACTGTGCACTGGTGTGATCAACATAGAGCTTCCTCCCCCCCCCAGGCCCCTCTTTTTCTCTTTTCCTCCCCCGTCCCAGATCTCAGCTCTATAATTTACTGAAGAGCTGGGATACATGGTACTTTGCAATCTGCTGCATTAGGTGAATATATCTTGCTAAGTTCTCCTAGTCGATGTGTAGGCTCTTCGGCTCTGATGGATGGTGATGCAACTTGAGTTTTCCATGACAGTTTTGCATGATTCTTTCATGGCAGACTTGCTCATGTATTTCCCAGTTACCGCAGTAAGATACTGCTGTTCAGTCAGAATCTATATCAGAAATGTTGAAAACAGCCTCTTCTCTAGTAGCTTGTTTGCATTTGATTTGGGTTCCCTCAGCGATGTTGATGCTGCTGAGAGTTGTGGAGGCTGTTGCAAGCTGTTTGGACTCATGGGGAAGACCAGTCCGACCAGACAGTGGTTATCTGGTTAGAAACATAAATGCCTCGTTGAAAGAAGTTTCCTCCTGCTTAAAGGATAAGGTGGAAAGTTGGAAATGTGAGTTCAGCTTTGTGGGAACAGGCACATGATGATTTGTAAATACTGTTCAATGTTGATATGGATAAATGGTAATCATTTGCAGCCTTAGGATTTGGTGTCATCAGTATGCTCTTACTTTCCTGCAATTCAGTTCTGCCCTTAGCCAGTGTAGGAGGTGATAGTTGGGTGGAGGAGGATGAATTAATTAAGGTGGAAGTGATTCTGGTGAGGAATCCTCAGACCATGTAGTGTGGGGTACTATGCCTGTGACAGGTGAGCGTGAAATATCCCAATCTCAGCAAGTCGCCATAGGGGTATGTTGCCAACTGTGTTTTCTATATAAGCTCTGTCCCTTCTTGGAAAAGAGGTGATTTTGCCACCCTGGGAAGTTACAATAGCCTGCAGCGTATTCCAGATGGCACTGCCCTTGAAGACGATTCAGAAGCTTTAGCTGGTGCAAAATGCTGTGGCTGCTTCTTGCTATTGGGATATCTGTATCCATCACTAGCCCCAATGCAAAGTGTGAGTTAAAGCATTTTGAAGCACTTTATGGTCTGAGACATTCCCACCTTAAGAGCTGACTCTCTCTGTACCAGCCCCTGAACCACTTGCATTTGGCAAGCCGGGTCTTGCTCCATATATTCTTATAACATGAGATTAGGACATCTACTGCTAGGAGCAGGACCTTGATAGTAGTGGCCCCAAGGTTATAGAATACCTTTTTGTTGAAGTTAAAGGATTTCTCCTCCTCCATCTCTACATTTTGATTTTTTTTTGGGGGGGGGAATGTATTGATCGCTATTTTGATTTTTTTGTAAGACCTCTTCATTTTGGCAAATCTGCTTGATATGACTTTTGTCAAGGAGAGAGTGGATTTGTTATTGAAGAAATTTTTAAAAAATTATTACAGTGGTACCTCGTGTTACGTACCGTCCCCCTTATGAATGCTGCGGGTTACGCACTCCGCTAACCTGGAAGTAGATGCCCCTTTGCCCCAGGATGCGAGCGGAAGTCGCGCTCTGGTGGCGCGGCGGCAGCAGAAGCCACCATTAGCGAAAGCGCATCTCATGTTACGAGTGGTTTCCTGTTACAAACGGACCTCCAGAATGGATTAAGTACGTAACACGAGGTACCACTGTACAGTGTTTTGTTTTTACCTGTATAAAGCTTCTTCCAGCACAGCAAAAGAAGCACTTTGCTGTTTGTTTAAGACAGTAAAATTCGCAGTGGTGAGAGAGGTTGGAGCGTATTTTTTTCCAGTGATTGGGAGGATGTTTGTTACTCCCTATGCCTGAAGGAAGCAGAATAAGGAGGGAAACTACATTCTGCAGCAGAGAAAGCTTTCAAAGGCTAAACCCCACGCAGAGAGTATTTGTAGTTTATCCTCAAGGTTACAAAGGCAGCGATGATAGCAGCAAGATTCCAGTCTTCAACATGAGGAGCAGGCTGTTGTAGCCAATGTTGTAGATAAAGGGGGCTCCTAGCAGCTAAAGCCGTGTGCTCCCAAGAAATCAGTCATGCACTGGGGCAAAGCACAAAATAACAAGCGTTATTTACCATGCCTAAACTCACCCCTCATTAAAGCACATTTGTGTGGGTTGAGGAGAGCAAGGTTACTTCCTTCCTTCAAAGTTCTAAGCAGCTGAATTGGTTTTCTTCTGACTGTTAAAGGACAGAGATGATTCTTTGTTCTTGAAACCAAGCAATGAGTTTCCTCCTTCCCTTGCCTCCCCCTGTCCAATTAAAACTGTGTTTTGACTGTGATTTGGTTCTAGAGGTCTCCTGCGAGAGTGGAAGTTGCCTCTGCTTGTTCATGGGTGATGTTTTCTCTTTCAAGACCCATCATGCCACTTCGTGCCATTCTGAAAGGCTTCCCTGGAATGGCTTTTGCATGCATGGGGGCTGTGTGGGGAGGACCAACATACAGGGCTGAAGCAGAATTGGGCGTCGGTAACAGTCACCCACACCCACCCCTTGTGTTTGAGCAGAAGCGCTTTCCATTTAACTCAGGATTGTTTTTTGGGGGGAGGTCTTTGGATCCAATCCTCTATCTTGTTTAATATAACATAAAAGAAATGTGAGTGGCGGGATATCCATTTACATGAATCACGTTGCAAAGCTGCTACCCGCATCTGATTGTCATTTATCCAACTGCACGTTTTTCATTGCTCCTGCCCCTTTTATTTTCCCCCTAACTGGGGGTTGCGGGGGGGGGGTGGGGGGAGAAAGGAGGAATACACGAAGGCACTTAAAATAATTAAGGTAGTTCTTTACTTGAGAAAACTGCTTTGTATGCATGTCCACAGGTTAGCCATTGTCATTTTTACTGTTCTCTGCTATGCCAGCTGTTCTCTGTTCTCTAGAGTTGGAAGAAAAATGGTGTGCAGGTTTCAAAGCATAATTTTTTGAGAGCTTTATTTTTAATTATTTTGTGGAGGATGGGGAGGAGGTAGATTAAGATGGATTTCTGATGCGCAGGGAACTGATGTGTACGTTTAGCAAGTGGGGGCAGCTGAAGTGCCATTTAGGCATGCTTCCAAATCTTTGCCTCTCAAGTGAAGGCGTCCGCAAGTCTTCCTTGCAATGGGATCTCGGGAGGGCATCTCAGGTGCATCGATCTCTCTGTGCATGAGATTTGCAAATAGTGGCACCAGAGGTCTTTCTCTGCAATCTTGCTTTTGTTTAATTTTGATGCTGAGGTTTTGTAGCCTTATTGGAGTTCACCAATTGGGTCTGCATTGCTCCGTGACAGGAGGAAGGAAGTCAAAATGACACCGAGTTGGTTCAAAGAAAGAGTTTATTCTGCTCTCCGGATAGCAGAAGGCACTTGCGTGGTGAGTCCACAGCAAGTCCAAAGAAATGACAAGTTTCATGCAGTATATATACCCTCCAGGCACCCTCTCCCTTCTTCCAACCACGTCAGCTTGTATACGTAGGTTGACATCACATATGTTCCTGCTCCGGCACTCTTAACCATAAAAGGGATTTCCTTCCTGCACTCCTGACCAAAAAAGGATATTCCTGTTCCTACTCCTATCTTGGAGCAAGAGGTCACTACTTCCGAGAACATGCTCTGGCGTTAGTCCCAGACTTGGGTCTCTGCGTCATTTGTGGTCAGGACCTAAGATATGTCTGTGTCTGTTCTACTGGTAAAGTCAAGGCCAGTCTTGACGTCAAACTGATAAGGGAGAGAGCTATGTTTTTGTTTTGCATTTGTTCAACGGCTAAAGTTTATGCATTTTAGCTAAGGAGAAATGGGGATTTTGGTGCAGTTTAGAAACTGCCTGCACAGTCAGTTTTGGTGTTTGGGAAACCCATTCCTTCAGTTTGAACCTGGAACAGGGGTAGGCAACCTAAGGCCCATGGGCCGGATGCAGCCCAACCGCGGACGGTCCAGGAATCAGCGTGTTTTTACACGAGTAGAATGTGTCCTTTTATTTAAAATGCATCTCTGGGTTATTTGTGGGGAATAGGAATTCGTTCATTGTTTTTTTCCAAAATATAGTCCGGCCCACCACATGCTCTGAGGGACGGTGGACCGGCCCATGGCTGAAAAGGTTGCTGACTCCTGACCTGGAAGCATTTCCTGGCAAAGCTCTGCTATGAATCTCTGGCCTCTAGAACAGGAGTGGCCAATCTTTGGCCCTCCAGGTGGTGCTGAACTACAATTCCCATCATGCTTAGCCTTTGGCCATGGTGACGGGAGCTGATGTGAGTTGGTGAGGTGCAGGAAAATGACGTTTCCTCGCTCTGTGATGTATTGATCAGCTGTCCTGCCATGTCCTGTGTAGAATCCACTCAGATAATTTGGGTGGCCTTCTATAGGCTAAAGCTACATCATCGGGGTGGGGAGAGGACGTTAGCCTAGCATTCCAAAAGTGTATGCTCTCAATTTTAGTTAATTACAAAAACTGCCTAGATAGCTGACCCAAGGAAGCCAAGCAGGGCAAAGGGAGCAAAAGGATATTTGCAAGGCTGAAATTGTAAAATTCCAGCCCCCCCCCGCCCCCATCCTCAGATTTGGTGCTTAGGTATAGTCTATTCATAAAGCACCACTAGCTTTACTGTGCATTGAGAAACTGGTAAGCACACTGCAACACATCAGGGGATTTGCAGAGAATTCTTCTGCTGTGCTTTCCAAAAGAGAATTTCCATGGCACTTACCCAGCCTGAGCTTTCCTTCTCTCTCCTGCATTGCCACAGTGTCTGAGGAAGTGGGAAGAATCCAGCATCACACACTTCTGAATCTTCTGTTGGTGCAAGCATTCCAGCTTGCCACACAGAATGACCCCCCCTCTGCCCCCCTCCTCTCCTGCATGGTTCCAGGAGTTCTCATGCCTCTCAAACAATTTTGGGGCACACAGAGGAGAAGGAGAGGGGGAAGCCCCATTGTCCAACTGGAAGTCTTACTCAGGGCTTTTGCAGATGGGACTTATCTGTTGAATCTCAACCTCTGTTTTGTTGGGAGGGGAGGAACCTTTTTTTTTTACCTTAGTGTCCCTCCTTTGAAGCACCAGTGAAATATTAAGTCCTGCTAAAAACCTGGTACTGTAAAATAAGTTAGAGGAAAACGACAAGCTGTTCTGTTGCTGTGTGAGACAAGAGTAATACTGCCACATGTTGAGAAGTGAAAATTGTTTGTGAACAACTGAAAAATGTGCATAGTATTGAGATGGGCTTTATCCTTTTGGGTGCTTTTAAAAATAATAAATCTGTATTAAAAATGCAAATTGATAACAGGTTCTTGATCTCCCCCTTTTATTAGGGGTAGAAAGTAATTTTTTAAAAAAATCAGAACAGTTCATTTTGAAAGCAATATATGGGTGATAGAATTGACTTCTACTTCCTGCAGATTTTATATGAAACCATTAAACATGAACTTGAATCCCATAATGCAGAGTTAGTGTTATTGCTCACAAAGGCTGCAGTCCTTAGCACTTCAAAGCAAGGGCCATTGACTTCATTGGGGCTTGTTTCCAAATAAGCCCAGTTAAAATTGGGTTGAAAGTCCATTAAAGAGCCTGGTGAACCAGAAGTGGACTTGCTTAAAGGAAACCAGTGCAAACTGAGAATCTAAAACAGAACACAGCGATTAGTTAGAATGAAATCTGTAATTAACTATCTGTGAGTGTAGTTGCTTCACTAAGAGATGCTCGTTGCTTCACTAAAACGAATGTTAAAACTGTGGCTTCCAAGCATGGGTCAGAGGGAGTGACTTTAAAAACTTGGATTTCTGAAGTACTATTGTTTTCCCTTTTTCTTTCGAAGAAGAATTCATTTGCAAAATGCAAGCTTGCATTCACTTTGCATCAAATTTCTGGATGCCAGCAAAGCTCTACTATGCATCTTTTATTTGGGTTACTACAGTAACCCAAAGCAGGAAAATTGCTACCTGGTTTCTACAAAAATGATAGGCCTTTAAAAGAAAATGAAGCTGTTGCATTACCTGCAGATCTTCAGCAGTGAAGTCTAGTGAAGACTTGGGGGGAATATACACCAGGATTTTCTTCAAAATTCCCAGTAAAATGAATGGGAGCAATGAAAGAGCATGGCTGTGTAATTCCTGGAGCTAGGGCAGAGTAATTTCCTAGTGGATTTGTGTTGGTAGAAGGCAGTTGCTTCCACTTCATAAAGAGATGTATAGACTATATAAATATAGCACGGTGTGATATAATATACTCTGCCTCCCAAAGCTGTTTCTAATTGTTTTAATTTAGTGTTTCACACAATTCTTAGCTGCCTTACAGAAAGGCAGGGTATCCATTCTCTTATAAATTAAAGGATGGCGATGGGAGAGGTTGGTTTTTGTTTTGTTTTTTAAAAAAGAAAAGAACACAATGCACACACCCAAAAAACTCAGGCTTGTATTCGCTAACAGGGAGGACTGGGTTAAACACCCTCAGTTGATTTCATGTAAACCTGAATACATTAATTATTCTTACGCATTTACTAGCTGGATGCTGTTCAAGTCAATGACCTGTAGGTGTTCTAATTTCATGACAACATTGTAATTACTTGGGAAAAACATTAATTCTGGAGATACTCGCCACTGTTCTGGAACAGTTTGCTGTTCTTGTTCTTGCTTTTTTCTTTTTTTAAAAAGGAACAGTCCAGTTAGCCAGCAGTCAGATTGTTGGTTTTGTTTTGTTTTAAAAAGAATCTTAAAAAGCTGAAGCGCATTGTCCTTGACAAAGCTGTTTAAAATGCCTCCCTTTTGCATCCTTAGCTATCTATTTGTGTGTTTCGTTTTAATTTACGCCTCTCTTCCTATTGTGATGTGAGGCAGATGGAAGGATTATATCTAAGAAACACATCGAAGGAGGGGCCCCTCAATTGTTACTGTATACTCAAGTAAACAAGGCTATTTTGCAGGGAGTGAATTGTATTTGAGCTTTGTTATTTATTTATTTATTTTTGCAGACCAGTAACTTGAGTTCTGCACTGCGTGAGACAAACCTTTCTACCTTCTGTCTTGCTCGGTGCAGAACTAAGAAGCTGGGTGATTTTATGAAGGGCAGATAATAGTTTTGCTTGAAGTTTGGGTGGTCAACAAGGAATATTGTCAAAGTTGTCACTGGCAACCTGTGGACCAGAATTGCTTCAGAGGCTAAATCCAAATTTTAATCAAGACTTAGAGGTCATGCTTTTTTGTCCATCGCTAAATAACACAAAATTGTTTTAAAAGATCAAAATATTACGTATCAGGTTTTATTTTGCATTTAATATCTTTCCTTTGGCATTGGATGTAGTGGTTAGAAGTAGAACCTGGGAGACAAGAGTTCAGAGGTCACTGGCTGACCTTGAGCCAGTCACTGTCTCTAACCCTAACCTACCTCACAGGGTTGTTGTGAGGATAAAATAGGAAAGGAAGAACCCCCACTTTGAGCTCCTTGGAAGAAAAGTGGTATATAAATGAAGTGAAAAAATAACAATAAATAAAAATTATGGAGCTTGATCATCCATGAAAGAGCCAAGCAGTGCAACAAAGTTTATTTGATGCATTTATACCCCACCTTTTTCTCCAAGGAGCTCAGTGTGGTGTATACACAGTGTTAGAAACTGAGATATGAAAGCTAGGAGCTAAATGGCAGATTAAACCTAGGTTATGGGTCTAGGCACAGTTTTTTAATAACAAGAATACAAAGCTGAAAGGGAATGAACTGCAGTTAAAATATTGTGTTCATTTTTCACATGGTCTAGTCCTTCCCCTGCCCCCCTGAAATCATAGGCGCAGTACTGCGTCCAGAGCTCAGAAACTGCTCGCATTAATGAAATTCCCTGTTGCAAAACGTGCCTAGAACAATGGGGGTTTTGAACGCTGGGTGTACATGGTTCTCTTCCTTTCTCCTTTAATCCCTGTAAGGTTGATTAGTCAGAGAGGCAGTGACTGGCCCAAGGTCCCCCATTGAGCTTCATGGCTGAGTGGGGATTTGAACCCTGATCTCCCAGGTCCTATTCCGACCCTTTAACCCCTACATTACCCTGGCTCTCTATCTCTTATCCATCTCTAACCCAGTATTTTGTACGCCGGTTCTCAGCACTGTTTACGGGAAGAGTATTTCGCATCTCCTTGGAATTGTCTGGTGAATAATGAAAGCAAACTGCAACAATACAGAAGTTGCCCATCCTTGATCTAGTGAAATGCATGGCAGAATGAAATGATGTAGTTGCCATGAAAGCAGCAGTGGTTGTGGGAGAATCACAGTGATTGTTTTGAGTTGACATGTAAAAATGTGCATATAGATAAGCCACAGTTCGGTAGTAGTGCACCAAGCTTGCATGCAAAAGGCCTGAAACCCTGGATAGCTGCAGCCATGCAGTGCAGAGACTACTGAGCTGTGTTGGCCAATGGTCTGGCCCATGTATAAGGCAGCTTCCTAATTCCCTGTGTATATTTTTATATAATATATAAATTCCGATACTTATCCGGAACATAGAGAACATACGTTCTTTTTCCATTTTGATTTTAAATTTAGGGTCATAGCTGCTTAGGTTCATTACAATAATTAATATGGATATCATGATACAATGATGCAATATTAGTTTGTGAGTTCAGAGTCTCAGTAGAGAAGAGACTCCATATTTTAACTGTCTTCTGCTTGGTCAGAAGAAAGTGAAAAGATCCAGCTTCATAAAACAAAAAACCCACATTCTGCATTTGGTCCCTTAACATGCGGTGGTGACCAGTCAAACTATAAGTGTATCACAATTATTTATTAGTGTTTGCCCGCTTTGACTACTGAAGATTCTGTTTGGTTTCCTCCTTCTTTCTGTCATTCTCGTCTGAGTCTCAGTTCCAATTGTTTCATGATTGACACGCCAGCAAGATTGACAGATACCCCTTAGAGTCTGATGTCTGGAGGTCGCATAAGCAATAATAGATTCTGTTCCAGATTTTAGCATCAAATATTGGCTTTCAGTGTCAAAGGGGTTAAAGTTAAATGCTGATTGACTGTGTCTAAGCTGAAGCCACAAGCAAAAAGCATCCATGGGATCTTGGTATTGTGCATTTGATGTAATCTCCGAAACACCATGTGGAAGATTTATAAATGATCACATTTTGGTAAATTACTACTAAGTGAATAAAATGCAACACAATCAGGTGTCCTTGCACATGAGTGTGAAATAACTTTGATTGGAAAAGCCAGAATTTATTATATAAGATAGTATCTCTACGTTTGTACATGTTTATGTACTTGAATCTGGAAAGGTCAAAATGCATTTAGTTTTGTTTTTTAACTATGTAAAATACAGTGTATTTTTTAAAGTTTCCTGGGCTATTGCTTATATGTGCACATGATCACTTGATCTCTGAAGCCTCGAGCGTATACAGTGTCTTCATGAGATGAATTTATTGTGTTCAAAGATAAGATATTCTGCAGTGGGAACGAACTAGATAGAATATCCCAGTTTATAGCCCATAGCAGCAAAACCTCTAATCCTCAATGGTAGAAACACTTCCCTGTTTCTTACTCCACCTTTACCCCTGCTCTCTGCTGCAAGATTGTCAGGTTAGCCTGATGACACATCATGCTTGAGCAGTATAAACCAGCATCTATTACGCTAATTCACTTCACAGCCATGGCAAAGGAGTCCACAATGTTTTTGGCTGGCCTTGACAAATGCTCACCTTCTGTGCAACTCTGTGCATGTTTGCTTGGAAACAAGTCCTGCTATGTTCAATTGGGTGGGCCGGTGAAGCTTTAATTTTATTTAATTATTTTTAAAACATGTGTGTATATATAGATCACTTTTTAAAAAGCAGTTTACAAAAATGCCCACAAGCAAGTCTTAATACAATTTATTTGTAAAGTTTTTTAAATTATTTCATTCTGCAATGTATCTAAAACAGAGAGAACAATTATAACGGATGAAAATTAAAAGTTGAAAAACAAAACTATACAATAGGGACATTGAATGAGTAGTTGCACATGAGTCAAAGTAAAGACTTTCAACATTATCAGATCATGGAGTTTCGTTCCTGAGTTTTCAGATCAGCGTTTTCTTTCTCCTAGATGGGCTACCTTCCCCATTTGCCCCTCACTTCTCTCTACAGCCATAGCTGTCAACTTTTCCCTTTTCTTGTGAGGAATCCTATTCGGAATAAGGGAATTTCCCTTTAAAAAAGGGAAACGTTGACATCTATGTTCTACAGCACATACAGAAACTGCCCTCTTGGCCATTGGACCAACTATTCGTCTCATCCACTCAATATGCCAGAGCCTGTAGCCATGTGCTGGGGAAGTCCCTAATTCACCAAGGGCTTGAGACCCATAGGCTACCCTCACTTAGTTTAACTGGCCAGTTGAAGCTGTTTCCCAGGGTGTGTTAGGAGAGGGGTAGTACCTCTGGTGGGAGACAACATTATGCTCTTTCAGGGGTAGTTTGTCCACCTTTGGCCCCCACCCTGCACTTGGCTCTCACCAGTGGCTCCTAGAAGCTGTCAGCATGCAATCAAATTATGTACTTCTGTAAAATACCTCACATTGATCTGTGCAAATAAGCAACTGAGTTGGAATGGTGTATAGTGGCAGCCATTGATAGCATGCATTTGCACACTGTAGGAAGCCAGCAAGGAGCGTAACATTTCAAAATCTGCAAACACAACATTTTTAATGATCTCAATTACATTTTCATGAGTGTTAACATGCTGCTCCAGTGCAACTTCTTCATAGTTCCACTGTTTTGACTATGTCATGGTGCACAATTGTCATTCATGCTGTTTTCTCTCATGTGTAATGAATGTCACTATTTTAAATATTTGAGTCAGCACAGGAATACCCACCCTCACCCAAAGTGATTAATTGATGGGGCTTGAATCTAATCATATAAAATGGTGTCATTGCAGCCAGCTGTTTTGAGATGCTAATATCACTACATTTCTTTTAAAGGATGCCAGACAACTGTATGTAGAATATAAAGAAGCAAAAATGAAGGAGAAAGAAGAGGCCCTGGCTAGAGCTGAACTGGAAACACTTCAGAGTAAGTTTTTATTTTTATTCACAGTCTTGATTACATATACCCATATATGACTGATGGCGGGGTGGGGTAAGATCACAGTTTTTTCTCTCACAAATGTGTTCTCTGTGTTGCAGCAACTGCAGAAAACAGGATTGCTCTGAACCGACTTCACTGTAGTACGAAGTTGCTGCATAATAACATTTGGATTTCTGAATTCTCTGTAGAAATTTTAATGCATGCAAACCAACTGGTTGAGTAACAAATAATGTTAGGCAGAAATGCGATAGAAATACTAATAATTTGCAAGAGAAAATACCTAAGAAGTCTGCAGTGAAATAGCAGATACCGAGAGCCTGCCTTGGTTTTGTGGCTGCCTGGAAATAATTCAAATAATTGGTGGTGCGTTTTATAGCAGTTCCAAATTGGTTTGACTTCTAAGTATTCTAAAATGCACTCAAAATTATATGCACCTGCAGAAATTGTAGATGCAAAACTTATGAGGCAAAGCTGTGACCCCTTTGATATTTTGAATTAGAACTTGGAGAGACAACTCTCCTGACTGCTTAATAAGCATGATTAACTGCGATATATAACTTACCATCCCATTAGGAAAAGCTGTGACTAATTTACGTTTTTCGTTACAACCCACACATTTTACAGATTTCGAGTTTTCAATATTCCTGTGTATATTATTACCTTTTTGTGCTATTGTACACTTTCCAGTTTGCTTCATTTTATGTCCGTATTTTGACCCTGGAAAATACCCGTTTTCATCCTTTTCTGTTATAGGACAAACATTACGCAAAGTAACTTCAAATTGTAGCTGTCTAGTTAGCACTGTCCTGTGTGGCTTTCTCCCACAAAAAGTGAATGTTAATGTTTTTGTCCTGTATATGGTAGAAAGTAGGACATGAGGTTGATTTATTTAGAGGGATTTGCACTGGAGTCTGAGATAGCTTTAATTGGGTTAATGATGCTTATTATCTCAGCTGATAATGATAAAACAAATTGCATAGCATATCTTATTTATATAATTACACAATCCCACCCAATTTTCCTCCAAGGAGCTCTGAATGGCTTACATATGACTCCCACAAACCCATGTTATCCTCACAAGAACCCTGTCAGGTTGGTTAGATGGAGGGATGAGTGTTGAAAGGTCATCCTGTGGCAGCTTCATGCCTGAGTGGGGCTTTGGGCTTTGGGCCTCCATGGTCTTAGTCTGACAATCGAGCCACTAAGCCACATTGGCAGTCACTGCCAACTGCTTGAAAAGAACACTGGAAGAATGTGTATTCTTTAAAGCTTTTATTTAGAATTATTTTTTAAAAATTAGTCGTTTAATTTACACATTTTCATATTATGAGTTTAAAACTTTTATAAACTGAAAATCCCTAAATGCCCATTCCATTTATCCCTGTCTTCAGCTGTAAAGAGTATATCATGCTTCATATTGAGCTATAGAATCCAATTACAGTGGTACCTCCGGTTGCGGACAGGATCCGTTCTGGAGCTCTGGTCGGATCCCGAGGCTTCCACAACCGGTGGGACCTCTTCTGTGCATGCGGTAGAGTGCTTCTGCGCATGTGCGCATGGCAAAACACTTCCGGGTTTGCCGCTTTCGCAACCCAAAATTTTCGTTACCCGAGGGTAACGTAAGCCAAGGTGTTACTGTATATCTCTTACTGTGAAGCCTATCTATTTAGAACGAATCCTGCTCTGAACTAGAAAACCCATCCTGTGTTGTGTTGCTTGGGTATACTAGACCAGAGCATTATAGAATGGCTGTGTTTGGGCATAACACTAAACTAGAGTTTTGTGTTATGTGAACCTTGGGCTTGTGAATTCTTTTCCTCTGGCAGGTTGTGAGGAGGAGCTTGGAAACCTACGCTTCTGATTTCAGTTAACTGCATTGTGATGCGTGGTATGCTTATCCTGGCAAATTCTGGTTGGTCTTAACTATGGATTAGGGAAACAAGCCAACTTCAAACCAACTTCATTTCTTGGTCATCCAAACAGTGGGACTAACCACACTTCTGGGTTCAAACATACCCCACAAAGTGTGGTTAGTTGAAAATGGAAGCAAAGGTTTTCAATATTTTGGGAACTGGAGAGGGAGCACCCAGGTCTGAGTCTCATGCACATAACGCAAAACTATGGTTTAATGTTATGTCCAAACACATCCATTGTTGTGTCATATATTAAAAGCTTTGTGTGCATCTCTCTCTCATATATATATATATATATATATATATATATATATATACACATATACACACACACACACACACAAAACATGGTTTAAAATAATAACATTTCCGTTAATTACACGGGGGGGTTATTATTCTGTTCTGATGATTGCTGCAAACTTGCCTGAGGACCATGTTTTGAGTGCTTCACACACTTCTCAGACATTACCTTCTTCTCAAAGCTTACAGTAATCCAGTAAAGATACATCTAAATTAACTCCATACTGTGGTTGGTAGATGTGTGTAAGACAACTAGATAGTTAGCTCTTGCCTTGATTCTAGCTAAATGGACTATTTGCAAACGTTCATGATGTGGGTTTATTTTATTATCAAATGAGTGGTAATTGCAGGTATCAAGCTGTAAAACAGAAAGTACAAATAAGCAATTTAACAATAAGCTGCCTCCCAGTTGTTCGTCGTGTGAAAAGCTGTTGTGATATAAAAGTATACTGCCATGGTTCCAAGAAAATTTGCTGTGAAACGTTAACTCCCAAAAAGCACATTGCAAATCAAGGTACGAGGACTTTGACTATTCTAGTGAAATAAGCCCTCTGATCATTAAGGGAGCAATCCTAAGGCAAGATCCACTGGAAGGAACAGCTTAGGAGGCAACGGGTCTCTGCTCGCATTAATTCCCCAATCCTGGCTTGGCTGAGCATAACTTGCTCAGTTGGATGAGCCAAAACTGACTGAGCTGAAGCCAGTACAGTTGTACCTTGGGAGTCGAACAGGCAAGGTATGACTGTATAAGTCCTAAAAAGAGAGCATTTTGGAAGCATGGCATGGCAGCATCAAAGAGAGCCCATTCCTAAGGCTGTTAAACTCAGACTTGTGAACTAGCGTCCTGGCATAAAACACCATTTTAAAGGCTTGTTTTCTATCTGCCAGGCTTAGGCAGAGAAGCAGCAGCATTCCCTCTGCTGAACAGGGTTTGGTTCTGGTTACACCGGCTTAAGTTATCTCAGCTTGCTTTACGCCAGCTTCTTGTGTGTAGGATTGCTCCCTGCATGTCTAAAATCCAAGTTGTAACCTCTTTTTTTGCAGCTGTGATCTATAAGCGTGACAACAGCTTTATAAAATGTGGGTGCAATATTATAAAATGTGGGTGCAATATTATAAAATGTGGGTGCAAATGCTTCTGGGCAGAGTTTGTGATTGTAGGTCAAATTTTGTTTTGCAGAGGAAAAGAAGCCTAAAGTCAAGAAACCAAAACCTGAATTTCCAGTATACACTGTGGCAGAGACAAATGCATTTATACCATCGTATGACCATGGCGCTTCAATTGAAGAGGTTGAAGAACAGTTGGATGATTGGTTGGAAGAAAGGAACAAATCTCTAAAAAGGAAGGCAAGCATATCTGTTTTTCTAAAAATTAAACAAAGTGGTTCAAGTCCAGGCAAGAAATGGATTGCTCAACACTGTCTTGCCTTTCTGGACAAATCAATAAATACCAATAAAATAACAACAACAACATCTTCAGTAAAATAGTCTTAAAATTAGCAATTGAAAAACAAGAACAGCCCCCTCAAATATTTTATTAAGGGTGGGGCCAAAGGGACCTTGGCCCCTAGGAGTTGGCCCCTATGTGGCCATCCCATTGTTGCTAGTGTAAGGAAGTGTCTGCACCAATCATGTGTTTTTTTTCTAGGAGTAATAAATTATAAGAGCAGTTGCTTTAAGTTTTGCAATCATACTCCTGATTACTGAGATCATGCTTTCCAGGCAAGGGAGGGACAAAAAGAAATGGTTTCTTCTTTCCGGGGGTAGGCGGGGGCAGCAAATGCGCTGATGGAACTAATTGCCATTGAATTGAGCTTGTTTTAATCATTGGGGGAAAGGCACTTAAACCCCAGTCCTATGCATTGTTTTGTTTTGTTATCTGGACTTTCGATTGTATTCGTTGTTGCATACTATATCTATATCTACATGTTCATTCTCCCGCTGTTAAGAGTGTTGCACTTTAATGCATGCAAATTCTCTCCTTGTGTATGAAAATCCATGCATGTTCTTGTGAGATTGGCTGTGCAAATGTAATTTTCCCCCTTTTCTCTCTCTCTTTTTTAAAAAAAATTAACCTGATATACATATCAGGAAATAGGACTGGTTTGCTCCAATAAGAGCTTGTTCCATTGGTCCTTAGGGCAGCTGTGTGCTAAATGTTCAAAGTTTAATTTTTCAGTTTCTGTATTCTGCAGTGCTTACATTAGATTTCCTCTTGTAAAGTTTTGTGGGTCGGAGGAGGGTCCTTGGCAGGGAGGAAGTGCAAGAGTGAGTGGTTTGTTTGACATTAGAACAAAAAACTCTTCAAAGTGGGCATTACTAAGACATGAAAGACAGATGGATTCGTAGGTGTGTGGCTCTACATGAGCCTAATAAGGCAATTGTGATTGGCAGCAATTCATTTACCGCACATTGAGGAAGTGAGTCTTGGGCACGGCAGGGAAGCAAAAGTGACCATTATCTTGGATTTGCAGAGCGTATTGCCAGTTACCAATGCATGAAGGAAGCCCAAAATTTTACACATTTTAGAAACCTTCTAATGAACCATGTGATTTTTGTTGAGGGCTTTATAAGACTGTGGCATCTGCTGCTTTCCAGTGACCAGTGTTGCTCATCTGCAAAATGGAAACCTATTGAAATTCAAATTCATTTAAATGTGTGTGCATATCCCACCAAGTTCTACTCTGAGAAGGCCCACTGAAATTAATGGACCTGAGTTAGTCATGGCTATTAATTTCACTGTGTCTACTCATGAGTATGACTACGACTGGATGCAGCCCATGGTCAAACACCTGCGGTTGGTGGTCTAAGGGGACAGCTCTTTGCTTTTATGTGAAACACGCAAGAATCTCTTGGCAGAGCTTGCTTGTTCCTCTGCATCATATTTTCTCGTTCGTTTAAATACGTTCGAGTTGCTGGCATCGTCACAGAAATAGCAATCAAAACAGTGAGAATGTGTTCAGCTTGAATCCCAGATCAGGTTTGCCAAAACATGCTCCCTCTCTTCTCTGACTCCAGTTAATAATATGGTGGCTCCTTAGATGGACAGCGGGAAGGTATACAATTAAATGACAACAGAGTAATATGATAGGTGTCTTAATAGTATAGACAGAGCAACAAACCCATTTGATGAAGCAGGCAAGACAATGACATTTATATCTCTAAGTATCCCTTAAACCCTAGCAACAGCCTTTCCACAATACCATTCAAAGAGAAACCTGGCCGCAGATAAATACTAAGTAGAAGCTCACTCCAAACAAGGTGAGCTGCCTGTCCTTGCCTTCTCTGAACTAGAGCTAAAGAAAATCCCAAAGTAATTGTCTAGTGCGCACACAGCAGAGGAAACAAAATTGTACGTGATCAGACACCACCACCCTTTAGAGAGCTTCCCAAAAACAATACATTACCCTAGAAGAAGCATCTTGCAAAACGAAATCATTTCTAGTTCTCCATCAATGTGTTCAGTTTGTTACAGCTCTTGTCTCACTTGCCCTCTCAAAAGGGTGTCATTGTCGCTTGCGAGGGAAGTTGCTTGTTTTTGAAAAGGGTGGGTTTTTCAGGAACTTCCAAAATTAAGCCAAGTCCAAATAACATTTTTTTAAACAGATTATGAAAAAGTGAAATGCTTAGAGAGAAGGCATCCATTCCCCAATATACATGTAACACTTCTCCTTCCTCTCTGCAATACTTGCATTAACTAGCATAGCTCGGTTGGTAGAGCACAAGACTCTTATTCTCAGGGTCGTGAATTCAAGCCCTGTGTTGGGCAAAAGATTCCTTAATTGCAGGTGGTTGGACTAGATGGGCATCATGGTCCCTTCCAACTCTACAATTCTAGGATTCTATGACAATGTTCAGTGAAACCTGTCAAACATGAATAGACATGCTCAGTACATAGGATAGGATATTCAGCGCTTAGGCATGGCCAGAAATTGATAACTCAAAGGAATTGTTAGTTAATGAATATCTAGCCCTCAACTTTTGTAGGACAGAGTGAACTAAAATTCCACCCTGAATAACTGTTTGTGGGTTATTTTTAGCCAAAAGTCTGAAGGTTTGAACCAAGTTTCAAACTTAGAAAACCCATTATATAGGTAGTGCTCCTTTTGGATAAACAATATCGAGCCATCTTCATATTCCTGCATTGCAGACTAGATGGCCGTTGGGGTCCCTTGCAACTCTACAATTCTTTTATTGTATTTACACTTAAACTACCTGAAAATAATGAATCCTGAGTTCTTAAAATTATTTTATTACATTTTAAAATTCTGCTTTTTCTACAAGGAGCTTGTGGTGGCCTAAGAGGCCTCACCCAACCCAAGTGCCTTCCCCCGCACTCTTCAACAAGCCTATGAGATAGGTCAGGCTGAGAGAGGGCAACTGGCCCAGGGTCACCCAATGAGCTTTTTGACCGTGTGGGGATCCTTTTTAGATGTAGCCCAGTATTCTGGTCACTACACCACCCTAGCATGGAATCAATTTGCCTTGGTCAGTCCTGTATGCTAAAATGAAACCACAAAATAAATTAAATTATTTGGACGTGATGTTGCCACCTGTCTTGTTGATGAAGAAATGCCATGCTACAACATAGCTAGGTCAAACTGAGTTAAAATCTGAAGGGAGAAATCTCTCTTGAGTCTCTTGTCCAGCCTTCTTCAACGTGTGCCCTCCAAATGCTGCTGGATTCCACTCTCATATCTCTGATCTGACTTGTAGTCTGAAACAACTGTGGGGAGGAATCAGGTTGAAGAAGGCTATTCAAGTGGTGATGGGACAGGGCAGGGGAAGGCTGGTGCCAGCCACTCGAGGTCCTTGACTTTCCCAAAAGTATTTCTGTGTCTGTTCAGCTACTCAGTTTAGAGATCTTAGTTGGCCAATCAGTTGATTAAATTACATATATTTGCATATGAATAAAAAATACTTCTGACATAGGAGGAAACACACTTCCCTTGTTTTTCGATGATATTTACATGTATCACAGCAGGTAGTGTCTCAACTACCTGCATTTCCTCACGGATGAGAGGCAAATTCCTCTTCTGAGATGATGTCTAAAACATGTATGCTGCTTTTAAAAATTACGCTCATGCTAGCACACATGGAAGTTTTTTTCTTTTTCTATTTGTTTGAGTCTCATTAATTCCTTTATTTTATTTTTTTTACAAAAACATTGTGGCTTCATTTATAGTAGATATATTTGAAACTAATGGTAGGTGTTGCTAAGGCTCAGAACTCTTTCCTCTGCTCCTTCTAAACTATTCCAGCTGTGTTTGTGTTTTGTGATCTTTCTGGTCAATCCCATAGTATGGGGCCTGACTTGTGACTTTTAAATATTTGCACTCACCTGAAATTATTTTCTTCCTTCCCCCTACTTATGCCCAGAATTCATTTTATGGCATGTGATGATCTTCGTTATTTGCAGTCTTTTTATTTTATGTTAGTACTTTTCCTCCTTGAAAGTCAGACCTGTTTATCATTGCTTTTGAAGGGTACAAAAGCATTTGTGCAAATATATGTGCAATACTGGACCGGACCAAGACAGGAAGGAGTTTATGCCCTGTTCTTTTTTAAAGTATAGCCTGAGTCATGAACATGGAGACGGTTTTGCAGGTGTGTGTGAGGGATGGGGAAGAGGAAGAGGATATGGGAAGAAATTAGACACTTTGTGGGAAACTTATCAGGCCTTCTCACTTCTTGGCTTTTGCTGTTAAAACCTTTAAAAGAAAACAAACACTTGGGCTTTTAGTTAATTAAATTGCTGATTTCCCTCTCGGCTTGCTGCTGCCATATATGTGCATGTTGCTTTTGTTTTGTTGCTGTTAAATTTTGATTTTGTGTTTTATTTATTGCAAGTTTGTACATTGCCTCCGGCAACTTGTCGCTAAGCATAATGTAAATCTGAAAGCTTGGACCAGGAACTCCTAGTCACTTTCTAATGTGATGATTGAAAGAAATGTGATTTCAGAGGGTTTGGGTAAGGATGTCAACCCTCCCGATTGTGCCTATTTCCTGCATTTGAGCAGCCAGTCAATATGTTCTGCCTGATTCCCCCCCCCCCCCACCATTTGCCCATCCTAGTACTTCATGTTCTGCAGAGTACCCGCAAACATCTCACCTCACTGTCAAGCAGTTTCAGGATAATGCTCCATTTTTATTAAGTGCTGTGAGTGCCTTTGCAAGATTCAGAAATGCCATCAGTAGGTTCATGAAGAATTAAGTGAAGTTTCCATTGCAGAAAGCTTTTGGATTGATCTCAAATAGTAATCCCTAGTTTAAAACTACCACATATTTCAGAGAGTCTTCAGTGGGTTGGTTTTCCCCTGTTTTGGGCTGAAAAAAGTCTGGCTGTCTTCCAAACTGAGCTCAATATGGAATCTCTATGTGTTTTTAGTGATTATTAGAACATCATTGCCATGCTAGATTTTGGATATTCTGTTTTGACTTGGATTTAAGAGTAGGATTTTCTAAAGAGCAATTTATAGCATCCCATAATATGTAGATGTAGGTCTGCCAAGGTCAATCAGTGCTTTCTTGCCAGTTTTTTTTAATAAATTATTTGTTAGCTACATACTTCACTAACATAAATATGAAACACCTGAAACACTAAACCATTCTTATGCTGACTTTTTTCTTACAAGTGAACAAATAACAAGCAGTTAGTTTATTTTCGGCTGCAAGTTGTGTGTTTTGATTCTTAGCTCCACCAAATCAAATTGATGATGATCTAAGGGTAGATGTTACAAATGATACAGAGTTGCTGCTGAAAAGGTGTTTTTATAATCTAGCTAATGAAGAGTCCACCTTCTTACATTTATGCCTGTAAGGTCTGTTGGGTTCCTTATGCTCCACCTCAACTACTGAGATCTTTGAACTCTACCAGGGACTGAGCCTTTAGTGTGACAGATCCTGCCCCATCCTGCTGGTTTGGCAGAAGTAATCTCTTCTTCCTTTCAAGAGCTGTGTTGTTCAGACAGGCCTTTGGAATTTTTTTTTTTTTAAACCAACTGTTCTTTACTGGTGTTTTTATTGACGTTATTGTAGTTTTATGTTACAATGCTACACAGAGCCCTGCTGTACATTTTATGTATATATTATAAATTTTATAAATATTTAAGTAAATAAATAAAATACATTTCCTATCTTCCATCATGGAGCCCAAGGCAGCACACATGTGGTTTATATAGTTGGCAGGTACTGTCTTCTGTGACCTTGTTTAGTTCTTCTTTTTTATTTTAAAGCCATTCAGACAAGTAGCCATCACCACATCCTATGGGAAATAAATTTATTTTGTGGGATGTGAATGTTTCATTTAGGTGGTGGTGAACTGACGTGGGTGATGTTGACTTTTTCTTATGGGAGAGTGAGCATGACTTACCAAAACTTGTGCATTTTGAAAATATTGCTCTTGCTATAGCCTACCGGCACCTGCCTTATGACAGGCCAAACACAATGCAACCCATAGATTATTTGATCTACATGCCTGAGTGTCTTATAATCAAATTTACTAAAGAGTATTTCACATCTTTTCTGAATTAAAACAATTGCCTGGAAGCTAATCAGAAATAAATGAGTTAATGCTTTCTGCTAAGTGCTACCAATTATATTGGCCTTTCAATTAAAAATTGTCTTTTAATTTCTTTTCCTTAAAATGGACTTGAGTATTTATGAACTATTTCTAATTGTGATGCTTTCTTTCCACTTGAGCACTTGGTGCCGTATCAGGAATTTATGATTTGCAGAGCAATAGGAGACATCTCTCTACATTGTTGTTGTTTGCAAAATACAGCATACACTCCAGTCTATATACAAATAGATATTTTCAGTGTATTCCTTTAATGTTTTGAAAGTGAAGAAAATAACATTGCTCTATCCACTATTGTATGAAAAACGTACTGTTAGCACTAAATAATAGCCACTTCAAAAGCTGCTTATATTTTGAATTTTTCCACAGTAAATTTGGCTCCCAAAGGATTTCTTGTGACTTGAAGCACTGAAACCACTTTTATGGCTCTGTGCTCATACTAGAACCCAGCCCTAACACCCATACATTATTCCAATCCTTCTTCTAGCTATGTAAAACATTTTCACGGCACAGGGGGAAGGGAGCTGCTTACATTTAGCATTTTAATGCAAAAGGAGCTAAAGAATAGTTAAGTCCAAGCTGAACTACTATTTCTTTGATGGACATAGCCAGGCTAAAATGGTGATGGGGAGAGGTGTGCCTGGTATGGGCTATTGGAGGAGAGGGAGACAGCAATGAATATAATTGTTTTGTGCTGAACAACTGACAGGCCATGTGAAGCACAAGATATAAGTGAGGTCATTTATTTTTTTTTTACTGTTTTTGGTCGAGATCAGAATATATTGAAGATCCATCGATAATGCCAGGCTAATGTAAGCTGAATCTTATGGCATGCTCAGTATGTTAGGCTACCTAGAAACTAAGTTTGTGTTTTGTTTTCATCTTGCTATTCACTATTTCTCTTGCTCCCTGCCTTATACTGGAGGTTGTCTGGATGCTTTTGATCACTAGGGTTGACTTTTCCCAAGCTAGGAACTCCAGCAACATGTTCCAAGGTTTGTGCAACTGGGAATAAGGCAAGGACAGAGGCCGGCTCTTGCATCCAGCAGCAATCTGCTGGTGGCTTCCCAAGTCCCAGGATGAAAGCTTGAAGGCACCTCAGTAGCTTAGAGGTTTATGAGCTTAGATGGTGGTACTATACACGCAGGTCCCACTCTCCAAACTCAATGTGTTCGCAGGAAATTGTTCAGTAGGTGAGCATTCATATAACGAGCTGGTGCTTTCCATTATTTCATATGGGGACATTTCTAATCTGTGATTTGTCTGTTCTCTCTCGCCTTTCCTTCATGCTTTCTGCTGAAAACTGCTGCAGCCAATCAGCAGAAGCCAAACAAAGGAAAAATGGGTTTTTTCTGACCCCTCTTGCTCCTTGATTTGTCCAGTCTCTCCCCCCACCCCCGCCTTCTTCCTTAAATGGCAGGTGCAGGCAGATGACTCCATGACACCAAGTCCTGCTATAAAATCCTCACTGTGTGAAACCATGTCATCCGTGTCTGGATTCCTAGGACTTTCAAACAGTAGCTAGTTAGTATGAATCATTTCAGAGCCAAACAGATAGCATTTGCTTCTTTTTTTAAGTGGTGACAGTAATACATTAACATTGGCTGGTTTGGGCTTTTGAACTGCATCCGAGCACTAACATGTTAAACTTGTGAAACAATTTTGAAGATTGTTTCATCTTTTTTTAAAAAGTAGCACTGCGAGTTCATAAATACTTCCAATAGGACATGTAGATTTTTGTATCCGTGCTTTGGTATGTATGCTGTGGCTCTGCATAGATCTTTATATTGCTACCTTTTACTCTCTTTTTATTATTCGTTTCCATTTAGAATAAATTATGACAGAGTAATTTAAAATAGCAGTTACTAGATCAGAAATCAGTGAGTTACGTTTTAAATGAATCTGAAAATAATACTTTAGTCTTCTAGAACCGTATCTGAATTTAACCAATTTTTTTTTTCATTCTTGCTATAATAAGCATCTTTACCGTAGATGAAAAATGAGGGTTTGTGAAATAAATACCAAGGTATAATTTTGTTGCTTGCTAGCTAGTGTGTAATGTCCTCTGCAATTCTGAGAATATGAAAATGGTAAACAGGGGTGACTAATTTAGCATAGCAAAGACTTGCCTGGTTAATAATTTGCACAACTGGGCTTTCTTTGTGATCCTAATAAATCTATATATGTTCTGGTTCTTCCTACTGATAGCCTTTTTGTCATCTGCCACATGCATATCAATTGTAGCTGACTTGGATGAGGTTTAAGAACAAGATGAATGAGTTGCCAAGGGAATCTGGGATTAGGTTTTTTGTGGGGGGTTTTTTGGAAATTAGTTTTGTCTCAGGACTACAGCAAATACTGAGAATGAGCCAGGACTAAATAAAGTATGCGTATAAAATTGGACCAGTGCAAATATAATTGTGGACACACTATAGATCTGGATAATATTACAAGGGCAATGATTATCAACATTATAAACAGTTGCCATCGACGAAAATGCTGTAATAGGCTTATTCTACATAATTGAAAACAACTACTATAAATTAATCTGGCCAACATTGTAAAGTATTCAGAAACAGCATGGCTCAGAAATAAGCGTCTTAATTACGCTCTGTCTTGAGACCTGGTGGGGATACTCAGGAGATAGGAATGTCAGAATTGATATGTACTTAATTGGCCTAATTAATAATAGCCTCAAAGTAAAAAAAATGTGACTGCAATGCCTGCTTTAATAGATTAAAAAGAAGCAGGATTTTCTTCATAGAAACTGTATTCACATCAATCATGTTTGTTGTACCAATCTAGATCAAACATGACTAAATGGGAGATTTTTATGCCGCAATGTCACAGGCAGTTTAGGCTGCCTGGTTAGATTGGGATAAGGTTGTGGATAGCTGGAAAGTAGCTTGAGTGACAGAGAAAGCAATAATTCTCCATCTCACTAGAGCTGGATGAGTTCTTTATTCTGTCGTAATCCATTGCTTATTACTTGTTTGGGATTCATATTCTCTCTTCCTCTTTTCCCACTGCTTCTTTTAAAAGGAAAGAATGGGGTGGGTTTTTCATGTAGATTCTGTCACGTTATTAGCCAGTTTTGTTCTAGTACTTGCTAATTTGTATATTAAAAAATGCTTGCTAAATTGTACCTTTCAGGGGAGGGCAGGTATAACATCTGTGTCAGTGAAAGATGCTGTACGTAGCCAGGACCGGCAGGGATCGCTGAACGCAGCCTTTGATCCATGCTGCCTAATAAAGGATTGCTGGGCCAGTGGCGAACTGGGAGGGGCATGGGAGGGTTAGGTAGAGATCTAAGCTGCTTTAGTGCACACCTTCAAAACGTGCACTGAAAAAACATCAAACCCATGCAGGTATACCTGCCAAGTAGCAATGATCACCTGCCTCTTTGGCAAGCGGACCTGTATGAAGAAGGCATGGGCTTGATCTTGTCTGTGTACATTTGCACAACGCCGTGTACATGCTCCCTGTGAAGTGCGTACTTCACAACACCAAAGAATATATGAAATGACACTAGGCTGCTGGATTGAGTGTTCAGGTCCAGGGGGCAGAATCTCATGCAACCAGAGCAGGCGCTTACTGCCAAAAAACCTCACAAGAAATCTGGTAAAAAGGATCGGTGGGGTGATTTTTACGTGGAAATGCAGTAGAAAGAAGAGGCTCCTGGACCCTTTCCTCCTCTCCTTTCCTGCAGCACTTTCAGCTTCATTCGAATACCTTTTCTGCTGTGTAGATGGACAGACAGAAAGAAATTGGTGGAGGAGGGCTATATTGCCTATTTTCCCGCTTGGGGGGACCCCCCCCCCAAGGCTAACAGGCATTTGGTAGCAACTTAGATTTGAAGACTCAGATCTGCTGTTGCTTGTAGTTTCTTCCTGATAGCCCTGTGCATCTGCTTTGGATCAAACATGAGTTCCAAGGCAAAGCAAGCGGCTTCGGAGGTATTTGGATCATGTCTGAACCTCAGCAACTGATCTGCAAGTGGTTGAAACCAAAGCAGACTGCTCCCAAATCCTTGGACCTGCTTTAGTGGGTGGTTTGCTGCTGTAAGCCCCACTCAGTGCATTTTTCTAAAACTTCCTGCAATCATTCCATAAAAGGAAAATAGCGGGGAGGGGAGGGAGAAAAAGTGGGGTGTAGTTTTGTGAGTGACGGCTCTGACTTCAAATCAGGGAATGACTTCACCAGAACTCTCCAGTCACCATGCTTTGGGGGAGGGATACTGAAGAGTAACATTTTGGGAAAGCATTCTGTTTTTTCGCTGCCCTTTGCTTGTTAACACTCTTAAGACCAGCAGCATTTGAAAGAGTTTGGAGAAGTTGGTGGTTGTGTTTTGCTTGTGCAATCTTCCCTTGTTCCAATCCTTGCATTACTCTTACTGTTGTCTGTGCCTGCCTAGAGCATTATGCCCACCTCTCATTCTGGCCTTAGTAGCTTTGACTGAGCTTGCATTAATTGTAGGTCTCCGTGTGTCTGTGAATGTATGTTATTAGTATAGCATCTGTCTGTTTCTGTGTTCTTTTTGTGATTGTCTGTCTCCCTGCCTCTCACACACTCTCCAGTGCTGTTACAGAGCGCGATTGCACCAAACAGCACTAAATCTGTGCATACAGTAATATTTTCAATAAAAGTGTCTCCTATCTCAGGTTTTTATTGGGAAAACTCAGGTTGCCCACAAGGCAATTTCTGGGAGGCAGTAGAGTTGACGACATCAGTTCTCACACAACCCATCAATGTTTAGATGAGCTACACACACACACACACACACACACACACACACACACACAAACACACCTGTGCACCTGAAATTTGGCTCTGTCTTCTCAAAATATGCCTGTGCACACCTCTGCTAGTGTATTCAGAGGAACTATTGGGAGCATTAGGTGGCAGTTGTTGGTTTCACTTCTGTGCAGTAGCTATATGCTAGAATTACTTTGTTCTTCTACTGAATATCCTGAATGCTGCATCGAGTGGGAATTAGAACTACTATTTTTAAGTATGTACTTGCTGCATGTTCTTTTAAGGTGCCCCCCCAAAGCAAAAGGCACCTCCAAATCTCAAACAGAATAAAAACCAAAACACTGAACTTGAACATTTGGGGGGGGGGGTACAATACCATTTTCTTTAAAATCTCCTGCAGAAGTTTAAACATAGATCAGTGGCTTTGGAAATGTCTTCGGAGACATCTGCTGAAGTTGCTGGCTGCTTGCTTTTGCTTGGCAGCACAGGAACTTCCCCAACCTGGTGATTTGGTTTTGCCTGCATTCAGGGGAATCATCGTTTGGCTCTGGAGAATTGGGTCCAAGGCAGAGCTGCTGGCTTTTCCCTTTCCTTTTTTCAAAGTGTAGGAGGAAGTCTGCCCCAAAGCAACTTGTACAGAGGCTGCTGTTTTCATCTGAACACACAGCTTCTGGCTAATTGCCCCTGAGGGCATGCTTAGCAGCAGACATAAGCTCTGCCTGGCCTGGTCCCACCCCCTGCCCGCAAGGCCTCCCTTGGATTGTTGCTGGTGGTCATCCTGTCAAGTCAAGCAAACCTCCTCATAATGCCATTGTGAAGTGGGCTTTATTATCGCTGCTTAAATGAGAAGGCGGCCCAGGCACTGTGGATGCCTGTCTTTTTCCAAGGTTAAACACCAAGACAGATTCCAGGTGTCTTTCCTGCTTTTGGCAACACTGCTAATCCCGGTATCATTCTGCACCCTTTGATACTATTGTCTCGTGTTAGAAGTGTATATACAATAGTACACTCTCTAATGCATATTTCCAGTGTATTAAAAACATCTAAACGATTCCTTTTGAAATCTCAATTATAGCCCTGTGCCTCCTTCCTCCTTTGGTCTCTTACTCATTTGGCCTCCTGGATTTTATTCGTCTGCCTGCAGTGTAAATAAAACCATGCACTGCACCATCTGTCAGCAGAGTGGATGGTTTTTAAACAGTAGCAAAGTGAAGTTTAGCAGCTTATTTTGATTGGAGATTTTATTTTAAAAATCAATCAAACTTTTTATTTTTTGAATTTTGTATCAATTTTGGACCTCCTATGTTTCTTAGTTTGGGATAATCCTGGTGGTGGGGTTTTCATAATAAACATTTTATTTTATTAAAATAGTTCATTTCTGGAATCCCAGTGGAGCTTGTACAGTCATTGTGAAGCTTTCCCCATAATTGTATTTCCATACTAAAAAAAGTCTTGACCTGATGAATTTCTGCTTCCCATACAATTGTTAAAGTCACAAGAACCTTGTCTCCCCACCCCACCCCACCCCAATGCTAAGCCTAAACCAAAACATAGGCTATCCCTTTAAACACAGAGACTTCCATGTAGTCCCTTGAACTGTAAATTAACTATACAGTGAATTCTTATGAGTGTTTGTTCTTTAGTTCCTGCACACCAGCAGATGTCCCTAAGACTCTTTGCAAAGTTTTCACATTTGCCTTTTGGGGGAAGGAGAGATTTTTTTCACATCCACCCACAATCATTGTATAGTAGTACTCGCATAGAATAACTTCTAGGGACTACCTGATCTCAGACAAGCCCACTACAGTGGTACCTCAGTGTACAAACAGCCCTGTTAATGAACTATTGGGTGAACGAACTCCGCAAAACAGGAAGTAGGTGTTCCAGTTAGCGAACTTTGCCTCGGAAGACAAATGGAAGATGAACGGTGGAAGGGCACCAGCTGCGGGAGGCCTCA
This sequence comes from Podarcis liolepis, assembly GCF_965112155.1. Classification (NCBI taxonomy): domain Eukaryota; kingdom Metazoa; phylum Chordata; class Lepidosauria; order Squamata; family Lacertidae; genus Podarcis; species Podarcis liolepis. The sequence continues at coordinate 23,187,958 of NC_139563.1, forward strand.
GTAGGGAAAGCATGCCTTGGTTTAAGAATGCTTTGGTATAAGAACGGACTTCTGGGATGAATTAAGTTTGTAAACTGAGGTACCACTGTACTGGAAAGATGTGTCCTGGTTACTAGGGAAAAAGGAAGGGCAAACTACAGAGATTCTAAGGACTAGAGGGGGGGGAAGACAGAGTCTTTTTGGGGGGGGGGACTGCCTTAAAGGGTAGTGGGAAATAGGACTTTAGAGCTCCAGGAATTCCTCTTGGCTGGTCTCCAATCAATCACTTCTCAAGTCAAAACTCTGACTTCACTCCTTTGTGAACCTGTCAGTGATTTCAGCTGTCAGCCTCACTCATTTCACAGAAATGACTAGGACCGGTGCCCACACATTTTGCTTCATAACTTTCTTTCTAGTGGGGCTAGAGACTTTTTTAAACAATTGAAAGCAGTGGCCATGCAAGAAATGTTTCCTATCAGCAGAAGCAGAATATCTGGTTGAAGGCAGAGCTCATACAAAGCCCACAGACAGGAGGCAATGTGCCCCACATAGGGTTGAAGAAGGCAAAATCAGGGTTGTAGAAAGCTGAAAGCTATGTGGGCACCAGGATTAAGGAGCAAAAATCTTGAATTTTTTTTTGGGGGGGGGGAGCTTAGCACAAGGCGTAGAGCAGGGGTCACCAAGCTCTTGGCTCCTCCAATGGCCTCTGCTTGAACAGTTAGAATGGTCAGGAATATTATCTCACATGGCTGTAGCTGCTTTGAACTACAACTCCCATCAGCTCCAAGCAACACAGGAGCCCAAAACATCTGAAGAGCACCAGGTGGGGGAAGACTGTACAGGAGGGAGCAAAAATAAACTGGCAGGTATACAGTAGAAAGGTGGAATGTAAATTTCTGTGTGGATAAATAAATAGTGTTGTAATTATTATTTTTTAATTGTAAATTGTTACCGCAGGAACAAGAGTGCTTTCCTCTCTATTAAAATGCAGCTGTACTACAGCTGCCCCCAGTTGTAAACCTGTTAGTAAATGACAGGTTATAAGAGGGCAGTGTGTGAAATTTTAAAACGTATTTGCTGTTTTCTTGGAATATTTGAAATGTGTGTGTATGGTATTTAAAAGGTATTTAGAGCAACCATAGGAGCAGGGAGCACAGCACCAAAAAAATCCCCAGTTAACTGCTAAAAGCTTATATTCAGTATGAAAAAAATCTCATTCAGTAAATTTCTTTAAAATGTTATTTGACCAGCCGATATGAATATTTATAGCTGTGAAAGTAATCTGTTTTTAATTTTTGTGTTAAAAACGGTTCCTCGTGTCTCTGTTTGCCTCCCCCTTCTTTTGAGTGTGTTGTGTTCAGTGTGGAGAGCTAATCCCAAAGCACTGTCTTTCTGATGTAAAATCTGAATGCTTGTGTAGACACAACAGCTGTCCCCTCACCATGTGGCATCTTCCATCACTCTACTGTAGAGATGAGTTTTGGCCCAGTGTTTCAGTAATATTGGACAAACATGGTTTTAAGTGGCAAAGGCTTATGCTTACACATTCATCTGACTCTGGCTCCAGAGCAGTACAGGGAGAATAAATTCACAGTGTTGCCACCCTCCTAGCTGCTTATAGCAGTGGAGTCACAGGGGGTTATCTTAAAGACACCGTTTACTGTTGTGGAAGAGCTGTAAATTCACCAAACCTTAAGAAGAACAAAATAAAAGCCTGTGTGTGTGTGTGTGTACCCGCATGAGTGTGTACGTGTTTATGTATATTGAAGGTGGATGTATATTCTTCCAGTATTATGGAGGCCTGTTCTTTTAGCGATTAAAATAAAAGACAAGCTTTCTTTATTTCTGAATTTATTTTGGTAAGAAATGATCAAAGCAAGATATGAACAAGTTTACTTGAATGTCAATTCAAATATACAAAGTTCAGCGGCTCACTTGAAAACGAATTCTTCAGATCTTTTAAAGGTGTTTCTAGGAACATAGAAGCTGCTGCTTTATAACGAGTCAGCATCGTTGTTCCATCTACACTGATTTGCAGTTATTCTCCATAATTAAAGAAAGAGGGTTCCCTACCTAGAAAAGCCCAAGGTTGAACCCCAGACTTGCAAAGCAGATTCTCTACAGCCCTTCCTTATATTCCTGTTGTCAGTGCTGTAGATGTTTATTATGCCAGTTCAGTCATAGCTAAATCCTAGCTGTCAAGCTTCTACTTAATACTTTCAGCAACATTCTAATAAACATGTTTCTTTTGTCCATAGACTTTTAAAAGATCTCCTGCCCCCTGATTCAAATGTGATCTTTTAGCCTAAGCCATTCATAGCCCACTAAATAGCCAGACTAGTCCATTTAGCAGTGTTGGCTTAAATGAAATGATTTAACTTTTGGGGGAAATGTTGAAGATTTGGAAGAAACTTTCCCCCTTCTCAGAATATGGAAACTCATAGTTTAAATTGAGGGCTTTGCTTAACTATTGGTATGTTGATTGTAGCCCCTGGGGCTCAGAAGTAATATATAAGTTAGGCCTGGCATTATATCTTCCAGATAGTGAAGGAATTTGTGTTTGTAAGGAAGGAAGTCGGGAAGTTTAATGTTTTGGGTATGTGTGCATCTCCGCCTCTGCATCTAAAGGGTTCAAGGGAAAGTTGCAATCTCTCTGTCTCTCATTTTATCTCCTCCTCCACGATCTTGTGAGAGAAGCTGGGGTGGGGGGAAGAGAGTGAACTGCCCAAGGCCACTGACTGAACTTTGTCTGAGAACGGCTTTTCTCTAAAATATTATGAGCTCAGCACATGGGACTGCTTTTATGCTCAGGACCTTTGTGGTGGGGCTCTCCTCCCAGGGTCCTCACACATACTGCAAAAGCCACTCTAGGGGTTGTATCCCATAATATGTCCTGTTCCAAGTAGACGAACGGGAACTAAGGAATGTGGCTAATGCAGATCCATTGATTTCAGTGGGTCTGCTCTGCGTATAATTCAGTTGGGTACAAACCCTGTAAATCAGAGACCCTCTGAAGTGGCATCCTGCACTCTGTGATAAGCAGCAGCTGCAAGGAGAAATTGGTGTAATTCCAAAGTATGTGGAGAAGCACTTTAGGTGGAGACAGGAAGCTATGTCCCTCTAAGAGTTGTTGACCACTAGTGACCTTGGCTGGGGAGTTAGAAGTCCAACAATGTCTGGAGAGCCATGGGATTCCTATCCCTGACTTCATGTGTTGTTCTTCAAATGCTGGCCTCTGATAGTACCACCTAACTTTATTTTTAACAGTGTGGATCTGCTTGTCACTTAACCTTTTTTACTTGGAATGGCAAATCTAACAAAAAACAGTCTTGTCCGCTCAGTATTTGTGCCGAGAATTCAAAGTGGGGATTTTTTCAGTCAGCGTGTTCTTTTGAATACACTAAGTTTTAAGTAATGATGGGCAGCTAATTATTAGTGTTAGGAAACTAGGCTGCAAAGCAGCTGTCTCTTGTGTTCTTAAATGTCGTCTATGTGAAAGACAATTTGTGGAATTGTTCCATTTCCTACTATCTCCCCACCGTTTCAGATTGTTCAAAAGCTTTGCAGACTTTCACACTATTAGACTTATGTTTGGCTATGTGGTATTGAAAGCTTTTGATAGAAAGAAAAAGAAAAAAGTTTCTCCCTGTTCTTTTGTTTTTACACTGACTTCTCGGAACACTTATCTCCGCTTGAAGAAATGCTGAATAGCAACAAGCACACTTGACATACTTTCTGCCAACTCCCCAGGTAATGGTATAGGTCAAGATCCAAGAGCCACATTCCTAGCTCAAGGGACCCTGCAGAATTTCAGAGTCTCCCTTTCTGACAGCATCAACCCCTTCCCCCCCCCTCCTTGCCCCCAGCCAAATCTTATAGCAGCTTCACAAACCCGATATAGTGCAAATTGCTACAGGAGCAGTGGGATGTTCGAAATCCCACCAAGTACGTAATAAGCCATTGTACACATCTGAAAGGGCTTTTTGGATCCTGGCCAACAGCACATGATACTTGGGTAGTGAATTTTACATTAAGTATCTATAAGTGCCTCTTTCCGGGGGGGGGGGGGGGGAGGGAAGCATGGTGCAACTGAAAGCTCTATTACTTGCACTGGAAATTAGCTGCCTTTCCCTGATCCAAAGCACTGGTAGTTTCCCACTGCACCACACGTGTGTGTGTGTGTGTGTGTGTGTGTGTGTGTGTGTGTGTGTTTCTTTCTTTCCTCCTCCCCAGAAAAAAGTACATCCTTATTGATATATACGTCTGTGTGTCTGTGTCTCCCATCCACCCACACAGCCGGTCCTGAATTATTATGGTTGTACAAAAAGTCGCACAGATATGATTTTCAGCATTTGGTGAACAAAGGCATGCACGGACACAAAACAGGGGATGATTGATAAAATCCTTCCCACTATTGGCTATTATTTACTGCTTCTTAAGCGGCAGGCTGTATATTTATGCCAATTTATCTGCTTCAGGGAGCATTCTTGATAGCAGGACAAAGTGAATAAAAGTAGTTTGCTTTGCAAATGAATGCAAATGGCAGAGCCTTTGGGAAGCCTGTTAAACAGGGGCAAGGCCCTCTGATTAGGAGTGAAGCTGCCATTTGGACATGGTGAAAAGAGCACGCTTGAGCCATTGATTGGGGGAGACAGTGAAAAGTCAGGGAAGGGCCCCGTTTAAGCTTGTGGTGGAGCAGGCGGACGTCAGCGTGGTTAGAGCACAGTGGGAGAATGACAGGCAGGATTAGTGTCAGGGAGAAGCTTTGCCGTAGCTGTGGAGATGGTCTCTGGGGTCATTCACCTCTGAATGTTGTTCTGTGCTGATGGCTCTGTAATGCAAACTGCTTGGTGCCTGCCTGTTCATTATCGGAAATGGTGATTAGGGGGAGGTATTTGTCATAAAGGGCTCTTTTTAGAAATAAATAGAAATGGGAAGCTGTTGCTTGCTGCCCGTGCCAGTGCAGAGGAAGCCTGGTGCAGATGGCCTTTCTGATGAGAAAAAAAGGGGAAGGTGGAAACAGCTGCTTGCATGTGAATGAATGTTAAGGCTTCTCTATATAGAGCCCCTGCGCTCCTGCCTCAAGGTTTGGGGGCTTGATTTGTCATTTTTAAAAAAGAAGAAATTGGAGTTTGGGTTTGCAATTGAGGGAGCATGTGTATTGGTCTCTCTGGAAACAGCTACCCTGCCCCTAAATGTGCTATGCTCAGAAGCTATTCATTCCAGGTACTTCCAATAGATTAACCACCAGAGGTTTACGCAGAGGGTGGATGGCCATCTGCCATGGATGCTTTAGCTGAGATTCCTGCATTGAAGGGGTTGGACTAGATGACCCTTGGGTTCTACAATTCTGTGGTACTATGACCACCTCCACAAATCCTTTCCTTGTTGGAGAAAAATCTAGGCAGATTTGTTACACCATTAAAAATGCAACAGTGCAGTAGTGTATTGGATTGTGTGATACACACAACCACAAATCCAGGGTCTTTCCTAAATTCACTTCCCTGGGGATATGGATTTTATGCACAATTTTGCCATGTTAATACCTTAAAGCACCTGACACTATTAAACATGTTGCATTTGTAGAATTTGTGTGCGCCTGCACGCATGTGTGTCCAAATCATTATAAATAAACTAGACCTGCTAAGTATATGTGTTCTTCTATTCAACAAGCAAGAGTAGGAAGTATTAAGCAAGCTATAAAATAATTATATTTGCAGTGAACACCTTTTACATGATTACTTTGCTTTAGTCTTGTGCTCAGTGTCTCTACCCCCTCCTGCCACAGACAAACCCTCCTTGTGTAATGAATGTTCTTCAAATGTTTTACAGGCACCGGAATGGACGGAAGAGGACCTTAGCCAACTGACAAGAAGTATGGTTAAGTTCCCAGGGGGGACGCCTGGTCGATGGGAAAAGATTGCTCACGAATTGGGTCGATCAGTGGCAGATGTGAGTTCACTCGAATTTGCATTGTATGGACAAACCAGAACAAGACAGGCAGTGTAGAAGCCAGACATAGATGGGGTCCAACATTGTCTTTTGAGAGAGGCTGCAATCCTTTTAGGACCTGGAAGTGAACCATTAACTAACTAAGCAAGAAGCAGATGTCAGCTGGTCCCCCTGCTCCACAATTAACAGCTGTAACTGATCAGCTATATGGGGATTCTGGCGCTTAGAGACTCAAGCTACTGTAACCCGATAACAGAAAAACAATGCCAGTTTTAGGCTTTCTAGTAAACCCTCTTTGCTGGAAGAGGACATTTGTGAGACTTAAGTAAAGATAATATTTCTGGTTGGGCCAACCCCCCCCCCCTCAAAAAACCCTAAATGCAGATCAGCTAATAGTGTTTAGACAGGTGGTATCCATTAATTAAGCTTGGGATCCCTCTCTCTCTCTCTCTCTTTCTCTCTCTCTCTCTCTCTCTCTCTCTCACTCACACACACACACACACACACACACGATGGACCTACATCCTAACACAGAATACGGTGATGTGTAAAATGACAAATTTAGCACTTTGTGAGGCAAAACATCCGCTGTTGTTTCTTTTTAAAATGGACTTAAGGAGTTATATTTCTTGAGTACTGTTCTGGGAGAGAAGAAATGGAATTCTCTTCAGTTCAGAGGCATCAGGGAAAGAGCATGAAAATTAGTTGAACCTCATCAATGGTACTTGGCTGTTGTCACATCTGGGCATTAAGAACATTATCCCATTGCTGGGAGAAGAAGCTGACCTCCGTAACCACTTTGTGTAGCATTGATCACTATCCCACTAGGGACAGTGTCTCACTAGGCAACAGGTTCTTTAAGGAAGTGTGTCTCCTCAGAGGTTGAGGATGAAAAAACTAGTACTGATCCTGAGAGTTGGTGGTTTGAACATTAAGAACATGGGTAGTTGGGTATACAATAGGCATGATGAACTCTCTGCCTAACATGAAGGTTGCAGTCAACCCAAGATACAACCCAGATTTTCAAGGAGCAGTTGTCAGATGTGTCCAGACCACTGTAGTTGCTAACCTTGTGGCAGACTTGTGACTGTGTAGTCAGAGTTCACTTTGTCTTTCCAGGGATGATAAAGACCAAGGGTATTTTGAAGGAACATAGGAAGCTGCCTTATAACGAGTCCACTGGTCCATCTAGTTCAGTGTTGTTATTACTATTAATTATTATTTTTATATTGTTGTTTTTGTTCAGTATGATTGAAGCCTTATGGCACACTGCGTCAGTGTGTCTGTTAAGCAACTGTGTTCGCTGTGGGGAAGACTCCTGCATTGCAGGGGGTTGGACTAAATGACCCTGAATGTCCCTTCCAACTCTACGATTTCTGTGAAACTGATAAGCAGCAGCTTTCCAGGATTTCAGGCAGGGTGTCCCAGGCCTCCCTGGAGATGCCTTGCTCTATCACTGGGCTTTAGCCCTTCCCCCAGTTTTAAAAAACCAACCCTCCTTTTTTTCACCTGGCTTATGTTAAGTCAGCTATGATAATCTAAGAATTGCCTTACTGGAGCACAACCAAAGTCCATTGAATTTAGACATCTCCCCAAACAATGGCCGGCCAGATGACTTTAGGAAGCTGCCAGGCAGCACACAAGGGTGGTAAGGACCCCTCTCCAGTGGCTGGTAATTGGTGATATTGTGCACTTGAATATATATTTATTGGGCTACTGTTATCCCACTTTCTAGCCCCGAGAACCCTCACAATGTGGCTTAGCAAAAAGTCTGAAAATTGCGCCCAGATCTAGCACAGGAACAGAAAATGCAGGTGCCTGCACGGAACCAGGGTCTCTCTGGTAGCCTTTTCTGATGTCATAACAGGCAGCAGCTACCACCAAAAATTTCTAAGGAACTGAAATGGAGGTCAGCCACCGAAAGTTGCTCAGCCCATGATAGAAGCAGTTTTCTACTGCTGGAAGTTGGCAGTTGCCAGGCAACAGCTCCAAGTAAGGATCTCTGAGGAAGTACAGAAGCTCATTCAGCTGTCATGGCTATCCTTTGTCCATTTGGCCATGACAACAAAAGCCTATGTTCTAATGGTTTTAACATAAAAAATAAATAAGTGTGTGTGTGTGTGTACATACACATATACATACACATGTGTACACATATACATACATGTGTGTATATGTATGAGCCAGACCATTGATCCATCTAGCTTTGTATTAAATACACTGACCAGAAGCGCCTCTCCAGGGTTTCAGGCGGGGTCTCTCCCAGCCCTACCTGCAGATGCTGGGGATTAAACCTTCTGTATGCAAGGCAGATGCTGTGTCACTGAGCTACGGCCTTTTCTCACTGTCTACCACCTTAGGCTGTATTTACAGACAGATCACATAATAAAACTTTTCTGGACTATGGGTGGTTTTTTTTGGGGGGGGGTAAGATGAGTCTTGTGGCTAAATGTCCACCATTGGAAAAAAATCTTACTGCACACACTGTACTGCAGAATGGTTATAGACAGTGCTGTTTTTCTAGGAAAAAGTGGTGCCCAAATTCTCCATGAATACCTCCATTATTCTCTTATAATGGCAATGGTGCCCACCTGAGAGGTGCCAGAACTGAGTCCCAGTGAGTTCCCCCTGGGAAAAAAAGCCCTGGTTAAAGAGGATGTTGTTCACTATATGATGTTATTTATATAAAGGTCTTTATGAACAATGTCAGTCTTGAGTTTGGCTGCAGGAAAAAAGGTCGTTAACATGAAGTGAGTTTGTGTGCTTTTTACTGTTGGGATAGGAACACAGGTGCTGCTGTGGGTTAAGCCACAGAGCCTAGGACTTGCTGATCAGAATGTCGGCGGTTCGAATCCCCGCGACAGGGTGAGCTCCCGTTGCTCAGTCCCTGCTCCTGCCCACCTAGCAGTTTGAAAGCACGTCAAAGTGCAAGTAGATAAATAGGTACCGCTCTGGCGGGAAGGTAAATGGTGTTTCCGTGCGCTGCTCTGGTTCACCAGAAGCGGCTTAGTCATGCTGGCCACATGACCTGGAAGCTGTCTGTGGACAAACGCCGGCTCCCTCAGCCAATAAAGCGAGATGAGCGCCGCAGCCCCAGAGTTGGTCACGACTGGACCTAATGGTCAGGGGTCCCTTTACCTTTACCTTACTGTTGGGACGAGGAAAATTATGTTGGCTTGTGTTCTTTATTTGTGTTAGCTGCCAAGAAATTGAGAGCCAGATTTGTTGTTTGTTTGTTTATAGCTTATAGATAAACAAATAAAATGGTTACTACAAGTAGTACATATAGAAAAATAGAATATTAGGGAATATGTTGGCTACACTGTTCTCCCCCATACCACTTCTGTAGTGAAATACGAAAATGAACTATGCATTGTGTACCCCTTCCTTCTTTCCCGAACCTTTCCTGATTCATTGCACAAGTTCAGCATGGGGAGCAAATTTATTTGCACTACTACTTTTTCCAAGCTGGTTAGATTTTTAAAATGAGGTGTATTCGGATTTTAAGAAGTAAGCAATTAGCTTCTCTAGCTTCTGAAGTAGTATTTTACTCCAAAACAATTTTTCATCAGTGGCACTGGAGCCTGTTCTCCTTGTTCGGCCATGTGAGGTGTTTTCTTTCCCTTTTTCTTGTTTTCCTGAACCTTCTCTCAATCTGTATGCATTTTTTTAAAAAGTATCCTGCCCAATCTTAATAAGATGATTAGTTTTAGTAGTTTTACAGTGCCTTGGTGTGAAATAAGTCAGGTAACCACTTTATTAGAACCCCCCCCCCGTCAGCTTAGATCTCCTCAACTGACAACTTACCATGTCAGCTCGATTGTAAGAAATAGTCTCCAGAATCTAAACATTTGAAGCAACTGTGTAACGTCTAAGCCGCTTCACCTCTCCTTTCAAAACAAAGTCCAGACCAAAAACAAAAATCCTCTCAAACCAATCAGTATAATGGGATCACATTTTTATTTGTAAGTGGAAAGATAATGCAGCATTTATTAAATTACTTTCCTGGTTTGGGCTTGTGGTATTAATTAGATTTGTTTTTGTCAAGCGTTTCGATTATGAAAGGGAAGCCTTCCAGTTCTCTTTAATCAGAGTTCCTGCCAGCTGACCCGGTTACCTGTACCAGCACCCCATGTCTGCCTCCACACATCTGTTCTTTGACCCGTTTCCCCCTTGTTGAATTTTTGGCTCTCATTCTTGCCCTCTTACTACTTGAAGAAATAATTGAACATTCTTCCCCCACCCCTCCTAAACACACTCCCCCCCCCTTCAGTGGGTGAGCTCTCCCTGGTTTGGTTAACGAGTGGCTCACTTGTTTCAGGCTTCCCCAGCAGGATGAGCTCCTCGACAACTGGCTATACTGACTGGGGCTGATGGGAGTTGGAGTCCATCCACATCTGGATGGCCACAGGCAGTGTGGTGTAGTGGATACGGAACGCGGAGCTTCTGTTAAAGCTTAGGCATTGTTACAGGTTGAACCTATGCAGTCAGAAATAAGCACTTCTGAATTGGAAACTGCATAGGATGGTAACAGACATGCATCTGAATATGTATTTATTGGGCTACTGTTATCCCACTGAGAGCCCTCTCAATGCGACTTACCAGAGTCTGAAAATTGTGCTCAAATCTAATACAGGAGCAGAAAACGCCTGGCATTTGTATGGAACCAGGGTCTCTCAGGGAGCTTTTCCTGGTGTCATAACAGGCAGCAGCTACCACCAAAAACTTCTAAGGCACTTGTGAAAGGTGCCTTGGGATCATGGTCATTATTTTTTAAAGTTTTTAAAAGGACGCTAAAAATTGTGAAAACAATCTGGTGTGTGTGCAAAGCAGACTCATAGTTGTTTATTTTCATGTGGTTATTTCACTGTAAGTTTTTCAACTGGCAGCAAAGAGCTCTCCGGTTCCATTCACATGAAATAATATCATTTGCTTGGCTGAGAGGATGTAAACTGACGCTGCTTTGCCTCTGCAGTCACTAATCTCTTATATTCAGGTTGCAATAGCAGATTGATGGGGGATTTGCTGCCTGCATGGAAAAGGCCCAGGTAGGCAGCCAAACAACAATGGGCAGGTGGGTAGATAGGAGCACACTTTTCTAATTAGTGTGGTGCTTGGCAGTGTGAGGTAAAGGGGGAGTAGTTATAAAAACATCCCATATGTGAAAGAGAAGATAGGGAAACGATTAACTGCCACTGGGCTGTCTAAATTTGAGCTCATGAGTAGAAACACACTACCTTTTAACTTCTGTTACCATGAGGTGTAAACGACTCCAGATCTGTGTTAAACATAGTTAGATTAGTATTATTTGAGGGAGAGTTGTCTAGGGAAGTGATCCATGAAGAGAAACTGATTGCTGGTCTTAGGTTTTCTGTCAATTGTTTTCTATTTAAATAAGAGTTTATCTTAAAGAACACTGATTAACCTGTATTTTTGAAAAACAGTATACGATTTCATGCAAATCATGATGCTGTTCCCCTTTTTAAGAGCAAGGTTATGAGCGTCATCTGGGTGAAATAGGAAATCTTCCTCTTTTCCCTTTCTTATTGGAGTTGGAGCCCTTTGGCCTATAGAGAGAGCCAGTGTGTTGTGGTTGTTTGTTGACCGACTTGTTACACTTATACCCCATCCTTCCTTTTAAGCAGCTCAGGGCAATGTCCACAATCCTGCCCCACCCTGCTTCTCATCTGGGAGGATTGTTCACAGTTTTGCTTGCAAGACATACACCAGAGTTCATGTTTATTTAATAAAATATTTATTGTAATTATATATCATGTACATTGGGCTTTTAGAATAGCTGAATAGGGATGGAAATGTGCAGCTGGTCTCCGTCAATAGTTCTGGTTATTGGTATTCACTGGACCCTTTGTCTTGATCAATTTTCTTTGGTGTCTTCTTTTAAGCCATCTTACAAAACATATCTATAAATTAAATGCTTTCTCTTCCTTCCTAAACAGGTCACCATGAAAACCAAACAGATTAAAGATTCAGTTACGTGCGCTCCTGGTAAGTTTCTAGTGCTTCTGTTATTTGTTTCTTGATACTTAGAGCATAATTAATCTGTGTTAAGTGAGATTGGAGTACATTCAAGCTTAAAAACATTAGTGCCTTGCTGAATCAGATAGTAGTTCAGTATTCTTTCCAGCAACCAGCAGCAACTAGGTGAACCTCCACAAACCCGCCTTTCCTCACTGCCCACATTCTGCCCACCCCTATTTTGGCCAGTTCCTGGGTCAGATCTCCCCGGCCAAACTTTTTTTAGAGAATAGGAACTCCTGCTCCAGCTGTAACATTGCCGCCATGCAGGGTCTCAGCTTGCCCCACCAGACTCATGGTATTGGGAAATGGCAACGCATTCTCTTCCCATCCCTTATCCCTGCAGTGACCTGGGAGTTGAGTGTTCAACTCAAGCCATAATGTTAGAGTGATATATCTGCAGAATGAAACCTCGCAATCCTTCCTCCACAACTTTGAGAAACTCACAAGAAACTTGCCTCTTCTATAAAATGGCTGCCTCTTCTATAAAATGATCCAGGCAGAAAGGGACTTGTATATATGCCCTTATTAAGTGGATAATATGAGGCTCTACCCTTCAGTTGTTAGCAGTGCAAAAGACACAGAATAACTAAGGGTACCGTTAGCAATAGGGGCAATGCAGTTCATTCATTTCAAACCAGTGGAAATTGTGCAGTAGCAGGTGCATGTTAACAAAGGAACCAGAAAACAGTGCCAGATGTTTTAGCATCATACCTAATTGATGCTATTTCTGGACTGCTTAAGTCAGGTGTGCCTACCATGGAAACAAAGAAGGACGTAAAAACAGAAGCCCAAATTCATTATTTTTATGAACTCTTGATTTTTTGAGTAGATGTATCAGATTTTTTTCAAGGATTGACTCAACAATTACTTTCTGGGGGGGTAACAGTTGCAGAATAAGAATACTATAGGATCAGTTTCCCCTTCCCTGGCTTAAATCATACTGTTTCCAACAGGTATCGTTAGGCTGTCAGAGCTGAAAATGTTGGCCCAAAACTCTAAATCCAACAAGGCCAGTGTCAACTTGTCAGATCATATAATCACTCAGCGGGAAAAAGAGGAGGAAGACCTGGAGGAGGACGTGTCAAAGTACAGTTGTGACCCAGAACCAATAGATATGGCAACAGCAGATCAACAAGAGACTGCGTTGACTGAAGCCAGACACCGCAGGAGGAAAACAATACCAAAGGGCCCTGAAGTGACACTCCCAGTGATGAAAGAGGCAGCAGAGGACAAATGTAGGGGGAAGCGCCAGAAGGACTTTGACACGGCAGATCAAGAGGAATATAGCGACGAGGAGGCCAGAAAAAGAGAGAGATGCCGCAGTTCTGAAGACTTGTGGACTCAGAATCAACAGAAGCTTTTGGAGCTGGCCTTACAGCAGTATCCAAAGGGAACGGCAGAACGCTGGGATAAGATTGCCAAATGTGTTCCAGGGAAAACTAAGGTGAGGTCATGCTCTCGTGTAGGGTTAAAGCACTCTGCCGTTGGGTGTGGTGTGGTACACTAGCTAAAAGCTGAAGCCGCCTCCTTGATTCTGCCAAAAGTTCATCGTGAGGGAGGGAATGCACTTCAGTTTTCAGCAAATGTTGCTGAGAATGAGGTGTGGCATATGGCTAAATGCTGTAGCTGCTAACATGCAGCTTCTTTCAAGGCAGGGCTTTTGGAGGTTTGGGCTGGTTCTGTATAGCATTGCTTCTAAACTGGTAAAACAGTGAAGTTAGGTTCATTCGCGGACGACTCTGGGGTTGTGGCGCTCATCTCGCTCTGTCGGCCTAGGGAGCCAGTGTTTGTCCGCAGACAGCTTCCAGGTCATGTGGCAGCATGACTAAGCTGCTTCTGGCGAACCAGAGCAGCGCATGGAAACGCAGTTTACCTTCCCACCGGAGCGGTACCTATTTATCTACTTGCACTTTGACATGCTTTCGAACTGCTAGGTTGGCAGGAGCAGGGACTGAGCAACGGGAGCTCACCCCGTCGCGGGGATTCGAACCGCTGACCTTCTGATCGGCAAGTCCTAGGCTCTGTGGTTTAACCCACAGCACCACCCACATCCCTGAACTTAACATAGTGAGGCCCAATATTAGTTTCTGGCATTTTGCTTTTTATTAGGAATTCGTTACTTTTATTGTTTTTCCAAACAGTTGCTGCTTTTACGAAGTCTTGTTGGTCCATTAGAAACATTTCAAAATCCACTAATGTGAATTTTATTTTATTAGGGTTATGCGAAATGAATGTGAGCAAGGTTGTTTCTTTTAGATAGAAATAGAACTTTTTGCATAGTTTCTTTGACAGCCCACAGAAAGGCAGCAAAAACAATTGGCGTGAATGTGTTGGTTGGTACAAGCAGTGAGTCGGTAGCTGTGAAACGTGGACTTGAAATCTCTGCAAGGACCTGGGCTCATTCTGTATGGCAACTTGTTCATGCATTTTCCCCATGGAATTGTCTCACTATGGACACATTTACACTGAGAAATTCCATAACATGAACTATTTAGGATATTTTCCACGTTGACAGTTTTCCATAAAATGCCCCTTTAAATTGCTAGCATATGTTTTCATTTAACAAAAGTGAAATATCCTTTAATCTCTATTCTGCTTCTCTACCTGCAGGAAGAATGTGTGACTCGATACAAGTTGCTGGTTGAACTCATACAAAAGAAAAAATTGGCAAAGAGCTGAATGAACATTCTCAAGAACTTTGCTTACCGAAAATGGAGATATTTTAAACAACATATGCAGTAACTTGTATTTTTGTACCTCAGTATTTCAGTATGTCATGTGCCTTAGTAAAAAATAAATCGATACATTTTATGCCTTCCTTCAAAACTTGTGCTTATAAGATCAATGGATTTCCCCCCCAAGAAAAGTATGTAAGAACCAATCACTTAAACCTATTAGTAAAACATGGCCTAAAAACACCATAAAATCTGTAGTCCAAAATCTCTACAGGGAGGGATGATCAACATGGTGCCCTCAAACTGTTGTGGGACTTCAAGCCACAATAGTCAAGTTTGGCGAGAGCTGTGGTTCAGCAATATCTAGAGGGTGCCAGGTTGGGGGGTTAATAGAACATTTAGTGAATATTGCTATTTTTAGAGTGTGCTGCATGGGCTCCTACCAGATACAGCAAAATCAGGCGAAGCTGGAACTTCAGATGCCGACTTTAAAACATGACTTCTCATTCACACACATAACGATGTGTGTAATACAATCCAATGATAATAAGCACATCATCAAAAAACAAAACTGCAGTTGGAAGAAATAAGTTGGGTTATGTTTACAACCATAAACAATATTAAAATTTATTAACCAAAGCTTTGTACATATCTTTATATAAACTTGCAATTTTACATCTAGCAAAACAGCAACAATTTGTACAAATTGTTACAGAATATTAACGAGTGGTTTAAGCAAATTAAACCACACTGATTTACTTTAGTAAATTATCTACAAAAGTGATTTGTGACTTTTTAAAAAAATTCCCATGAACATATAAAAATAAATTATTCTTTCATTTTCAATTAAATCTACCAATTAGAAATATTACAAATCAAAATATCCACCTTATGAATTTTCCACAATACAAAAAACTGTCACAAAACCTTATTTACAGAAATGAGGTAAGAACTGTGCAATGTTTAACCAAACGATATTGCAGAAACAATAGGTTCATCCAATTAAGTACACAGTGTAGGTCTAAAGTATACTTGAGTATTTTCCACTAATAATTCACACAAATTCAGATTAGTGGCCATTAAATCCCAACCTCAATCTATGTTCTGCTATACTGCATAGTCATACCATGAAAATCAACTATTCAAAGTGAAAATATTTTTTTAAAAAAAATTCCACCCGTTTACACCATTTCCTCAGAAATGTGAAATTCCTTCCCCCCCTTTCTTTTTTTGGTAATTTATTAGTGGAAAGCAACCCAGGTAACAATTTGCCTGAGCTATCTACAGTGACAAACACTTCTCATAAAGGCAGATCAATGGGGACGGCTGCTGGTGCAAGGTTGAGCACACTGACGGCTTTCACAAAGACTTGTTTAGTGCATGCCCAGCTATACAAAGCAATTCCAACCCAATAGAGGTAAGCAACAGGCACTTGGGTTAATTCAAATATTACCAGAACATGAGTTGCCCTCTCGTCTGGTAAAATTTATCATCTTTGAACTGATCTGTTTTTTTCCAGCAACCTTAAAAAAAATCCAATTGAGCATTAGCCACCATTTGTCATTACTTGAGACTTCTTGCTTTAGCAAAACATCCATTAAAGTTAACTGGGGGTGGGAGTAAAAAGTTTAAAACCTGGTCCTTTATTGGGGGGGGGGGGGGAACGGGTACCTCTTTAAAAAAAACCCACTGGCGTTTAGCTAAACAGTAACAACTTGCCATTGGCAGATACTGCAATTTGGCTTGCTTTCTTCAAACAAGTAATGGATCTGGAACAGGCAGGGACAGACAGTCTGTTCATTAGCACTCTGGTATGTTAAAAGGCTACTAGTTCAGCAGCAGAAGTCAAACAAATGGCCCAAACTGACAACTCTAATATGCAAAAATACTTTAAAAGTTCCATGAAATTGGAAGAAAACAGTTAAGGTTCAGTGCAACAAAAAGCAACAAGGTCAAAGCCTTACAATAAATGTCTTCAGGTAGATTCGCTTTTCCAGTGTGCAGTTAGCTCCTTGCTGCATTGAGTCATACCTGCAGAGAGTCTGCAACTTGCAAACTGATGAAGTGCTCTCACAGCAGGACACATAATTCTCATGTTTTTATTTCTCCAAATGTCAATTCTTTTCCGGTGCAACTGGTCCACTTTTATCATTGAGTCTCTGGAGACGAAATCAACATGTCATGCCAGCTTACAATTGTGTCACATTATCAGGGTGTTTTTTAAAAAAAAAAATCTAAAACAAAATGGTAATGCATCAAAAGAGAGAGATGTTTTGTTGTTTTTATGTATGGCAAAACTTCCTAAGGTTGAGAAGCAACATAAAATGAAAACTTTTGACATAAAAGGATGACATTTGGTCTCTAGCCTGCACTCCCCTCACTGGGGGGGGGGGGGGCGAACCACCACCTAAAAGCTCTCATAAGCTGCTTCTGGATTCAGCCAGTTTATGTTTTCTCCACAGTACACAAAATCTGAATTAATATCTACAGGATTTTTAGGAAACAAAGCACACATTTCATTATGAAATAATGAATGCAGATGTATTCACTGTTCGTTTACTTCTACTGTTCCAACTGAGAAGCAGCACCTTTACAGATAGTTTGGGTTTGGTATGTGAGGAAATGGGGGGGGGGGATACTAAAAACGGCCTTTCCTATTTGTTTCTGTCACTAAATATCACATTCAATGAGTTTTGGGAAAGATGCAAATAATTTGCAATACTGATTAATTGATCAGGTAATTGCTGATTGGTTACTAACTCTTTAAGATTGGTGGCTAGCCCTATTCAAAAGCAGTGGTTAATTACTAAGACATGAAGGTAATGTTATTGAGCCAAGTCCTATCAAAGGAACAGCTTTCACAGCTTTTCTGAAAAAATAAATTTAACAGTGAAATTTAGAAAGCTAGACAACAGTAATGGGCAATGCCAACGCAGAAAGATGGTTCTTTCCTCTCTTGTGCTAATGTTCCAGGGCTAGAGTTCAATATGCTGTGGGTCCTCCAGTAGTTTATTGAAAAGTATTGTAACTAGATGGTGCTAAAAGCACAAAAATACCCCCACGGCTGGTACAAAGCAACAACTAGCAGCATGTGGTCGAAACACAGCAATGGCGCGCACACACAAGTGCAACTGTAGCAACAAATGCCCTTGCTGTCCCCTGGAAAAGTAGAAGAGCTGCAACATTATCCTAGTGAGGGGTGAGCTTGAAGGCTTTACTAGGCAGGGACCAGAGGGGTTCTCAGTCTAAGGACTGGATGCCAAAGTAGATGTGACAGTTCAAGCCACTCATTTCAGTCATACCCTTGTAGCTGAACAGGATTTCCTCTCTCCATTTAATCTTTAATATAAACATTTCCCTTGGGGTTGGTATTTTTAACCTTTACCTAGTTAAGACCTTCTCCTGCACTTGAATTTGCTTATATGAGCAGTACACGTATATACTTACAGTTACTTTTTGAGCTGTGTTATCCCCATGAATGGTAAGGAATGGGTTACTCGTAGCTGTATGAAGTGGGGATGCCTGATTGCCTGCCAGCAAGTTATTGATGGGAATCTGTGTTGCTCCAGAAATCTGCAATTGTACTTCAGGCTGGTGGTGTTGCTGCTGAACTAGTTGATACAGAAGAGCCTGGTGCTGTTCCTCAAGTACAACGGAGAAGGAAAGTTTTAGTCATTTTATGGGTGAACACGTTTCTTCTTGCATTCAGAAAAACGTGTAGTCAAAACTGGTGAAAACTAAACTTGTGAGTGAAGTAACTCCTCCCTTAGCCAGGATTTACAAACACTTTTCTGTAGTTTAGATTTAAAATTACTGTAGTTGACTTTTCCACAGCTTCAAGGCAGAAGGAGCAGCCAGAACTAGCCTCTTAAAGCTGCTGTTGGTAGAGAGGTCCCTTGTCTACTCAGAACTAATGTTTTGCCACAATTAAGAGCAGAGCTTTGATACAGGGAAGTCCAGTTCACATCCCTGCTTAAGTATGAAGCACACTGGCAGGCATTGAATAAATTTATTGCAAGAACCAAAACACAACTTTGAGTAGACAAGTGGGATGCAGAAACAAAGACGTGAACCAGGAAAAGCAGAAAGTCATGCTGTGGACTACAAATCTAGGGGAGAGTAAACTTTAAAGGGTAGTGCAACAGAGATATCTGAAAGCCCCTGTCTTCTTCCTGACTAAGCCAATCTAAGAATCCAGTATACATTTTCTTTCTCCTTTTCAACAGAGTAGACTTTGGATGTACAAAGCAAAAGCATTTGTGTCAGAAGCTAAATGAAAAAACTTTTGGAGAACTAACAGGTGGCAGGATCTAGTAAAGCACCTTTCTAAAGAGCTATAAGATATAAAACATTTCTTGTGTATCTGTCTTCAGTTGATACTGGATTGTGAATGTAAATGACTGATTAGCTTCAGGGTGCTTCTAGTCTACCCCCACATCCTGGTACCCCGTTCACAGATGTATGCATGTGAAAGAGAACACTATGTGCCTGCAAGTTGTATGTCTACAAATCTCTCAGGAATAACTTTGCCTCTTATTTTGTACCAATGCCATAAACATCTTTCAAGCTGAAGAGAAATCCTTCCAGGTTGAAGCATGTTGTAACAGTTCTACAGTAGCAAAAGAGGTTGAGGAGACCATCTCCTCTTCCAGTCTGACGCCCACTCCACTTCCTGTGGAGCAAAGTGAGCCAGCCCTCTGTTCTCCAATAAATGGGAGATAGTTAGTGACGGGTTGGAAGGAATGGGACAGGCAAAGCCATGGTCTTTGCTCTTCTAGTTATGGGAGGCATGCATGTCTTAGGTGGTGAGTTGTTGGAATTACATTTGTTCCAACATCCACATCTGTACAATTGAAGGTATGGTTGGCCCTTGGCAAAGAGGTGGCAATTTTGTGATATGGCTGGATGGTGCCTTGCATGCCTCCTTCCAGCAAGTCCTGCAGCCAAGCTGGTGCCAAATGTATTGCTCTGCTTTCCTTTGGACTGCATCAGAGAGGCTGAGGGGGTCATCTGAGGACCTCCACTCAAACACACACACAGCCGGGGGAGGTCACTTCAGTGCTGATAACACAGCAGTTTGACTTTGCTTCGATTTAGGCGTTGTTGTTTTTTACGGAAGTCCTTTTGATGATACCTCAGGCACCAAAATGCATCTGGCCATCTACTACTTCTCATTCAAGATTCTGAACTGCTTAAAGCTCAAACAGCCTTTTGTGCTTCTCTTAGAGAAACCTGTAAAAACGGTTCTATAAGTTTTCCTGGGTCCCTCTCTGTGAGCACCTTTTTGAAGCTTGTGACAAGATTTAGAACAAGACCCAAACTAGCTACATAAACATCAACACTTGCCCCCGAACTCTGGAAATAAAAGAGACGATAAAAAAAGACTCACTGGTGTGAATTGTTGAGTATTCAGTAACTGCTGAAATTGCTGGTGCTGTTGATGTAGCAGGAGTTGTCTCTGTTGCTCCGGAAGAAACCCAAGTCCAGAAGCACTGCAAATTACAAACAAACTCTTAACTGGAAATGCATTTATCTGGTAAATTAGCTCCTTGATCATTTTTATGGCACTCTTTCAGCAAAAGTTAAAAAAAAATTATCTAAAACATTAAATATATGCAGATTAACATGCATGTGCCTAGATACATTTGATTATACATCCTATTAAAATTATTTTAAAACTTTGATGTATCTTAACTTAGGAAAAACAAAACTGGCGTTCTTGTCATTTCAGATTACATTTACAGATCCAAGTATAAATGCAGCCAAACAAGGGAAGTACTTAATCCCCCCTGAATTCTGAAGACAAATTAGCAGTAGTTCTTCCCCTCTTTTTTTTTTCATACTTGCAAAACCAAATGCAGGACTTAATCTCACCCACATTTTGCATGCACGAAAGCCCAGCGGTGGGAGAGAAGGATGACTTCCTAGTGCTTACTTGCAAGTTTGAAAAAGTACACGCACTCATCCTGCACTTTCTAGAAAAAACACACTGAAAGCTGTTTACAATGGGCAACACAGTCCATCAATGAACTTGAAGCAGACATGGAGAGTTTCTGTGCCAAGGGTGCCTCTACTGCACTATCAAGGTGCTGCCAGTAGGCAGAGACATAGCAGGACTGCCAGCTATGGGAAGTGCAGCTGATGAAACCAGGGCGGAGCACAAGGCTGAGGCCCTGGCTTTATGCTGGCTGCCAGCAGTGCTTGCTCTGGAAAGGAGAACCCAAAACCTGGATGCACCCATTTCTCCAGCATCACCTAGTAAGAAACCAGCACTGCTCCCAGGTCTCAACAACATGGCCTTCTGGGACCGAGAAGGCCAAAAGAGTGGCTGCTTAGTCAAAAGTGTTCCTTCCCTCGCCAATGCAAGACAGATACTTATGGAAAGGGACTGCCTTTAAAGCAATATGCTAAAGAAAAAGACAGAAAGGGCACAGAAAGGTACAGTGAAGAAAAATAAATATGCCAATGCAAAACACAGGATAAATGAAGTTATCCAATACACTGAGATAGATGCTAACCAAACAAGAGTGTTTCATATGGTGTTACTGTTGTAGCAGTCAAAAAGGAACTGAGTGGGAACATATATTTAGAGCATGTGCAGACAGCAGGGGAAAGCAGTCTGCCAAAATGCAAGCCTAGCTCTAGATTTTTCCAAAACAAAGTCTGTCCAGGTGTAAAACCCAGGTGACTGAACAGACGACCAGAAGCACAATCAGCAGAATTGTGTCCCTTGCAGCTAGATATTTCAACAGCCTGATTAACTAAGGAACATGGCAACATGTCATGGAAATAGAATAGCTACATCACATATCCCGTTGTCCAGTCAACTCAACTCATGCAGTATAAGCTCCCAAGCTAAGCTGGAGGGAGCATATTGTGGTTAAGAGGAGAACTTGGGAGAAAGCATCTAAACTGTGAAGTGACTGTTCAAAAAACAAAATAAACAAGAACATGCACAGATGAACACACACTCCATGCTCAAAACAAAATCATAGAAATTAATCCTATGTTTTAGGAGTCAGCTGCTGCAAGAGAGAATGACTGCTTAAGTTTCCTATTCACATGCAAAAGGAAATTCGAACACAGTAAGCATTTCACTATTTTTAAGCTCTTCCCTCAGTAAAAAGCAGTTATTTTAGACAGACTTAAAAAAGGAATAGCAAATATGAGCCAAAAAGACAAACAAGAGCAAAGGCTTACCTGCTACTCAGTGTAGTTGGCAGAGGATGTGCTGTGTTTGGTGGCACAGTTGCGTGAGCGAGAGGAGAAGGGTTCTGCGATATTGTGGCAGGAGTCTGAATTACCCCATTTAAAGCCCCAACAATTCCATTGATTGCCAGCTGGTTACCTGGCAGAGCTCCAATTATTCCACCAACGGCGGCAGGAATGGTGGATGTTACAGTTTGCATTCCGCCGGCAAGTGCCCCCACTGTCACGCCATTGACCTGTTGAACTCCTGCGACTCCGGTGCCTTGCTGAGCTGGACTTTGCCCAGCAGGTGGGGGAGTGGAAAGAGCAGAGGAGCTACTGGTGCTTTGTCCACTGGAGTTGATCTCCTAGTGAAAACACAAAGGCTCAGCTGCGTCAAACTTCACACAAAAGCAAATAATCGAGATGCACTATTAACCTAGCAGAAGTCTTAGGATGCATGGAAAAGAAAACAAACAGTACCTGATTTAATACGGGAAGGGAATTGTCAGGTAGAAAGGTGCTTCCCAGATGAGGGCTCTTGCTGCTGTTCAAAGAATCAGTGCTAGCAGCTAAAAGCAGGAGTTAAAAACAAACAAACGAGTGTGAGAAAATCTCTGTTTCTGCACCCAAAAGGCATAAAACCTAATTCAACATGGAACACTTAAATAAAAGTGAATTAATGTTATATTAAATATATGGACTAACAGTGATCTACTTCTGCTTTTTTGCTGTTCAATATGAATCCACAGCCAGCAGAAGTACTTAAATTAATTTCATCTCTAAGTTTCACCTGGCCAACATATAGTCTCTTTAAAAGTGTTCTCAGAAATTACTGATTTTACAGGTCAAAATATAGAATAAAAACAGTAGAAACATCCAATTTGCTTCCTTCTCATACAGATAACAGGCAATGGTAAGAGGCCAAAAGCTTTCTGGAAGCTGTGACAGAGCTCTGCATTAAAAACAAAAACTACTTCTGTTGCCTTACCAGCCTGAGCTGAAAATGCATGTATTTGATGTGAAGGACTCGGATTGCAGGTTATTGTTGGGAAAGGAACTGAAAGCTGGGCATTTAGTAGCTGGAGGCGTTCCTTTTTAGCAGTCAGGTTTTTAATCTGTTCTTCTAAGCGTCGGTTCTCAACTTGAAGCTGGTGCAATGACTTCAGCATACCTAAAACTGAACAAAATACGACCAATCAATCCAAGTCCCTGAAAAATTCTAATGAAAGGTGCTATTTCTTAACATAATAACTGCATACATTGTTCCGGCTTGGAATATTTTTTAAAAAAAATCTAAGACACTACTAGCAAATCAGTTACTAGAGAGTACCTTTTTACTTCTCTAGTAACTTCTTTTTAAAATATGTCCTTATCAGAAAGACAGGCAAAGCGGTGAAAAACGCTCCAAATTCCCTTTGAAGTTAGGCATGGTGAGAACTACAAGGGTCAATTCATACACATCTGTTTATCCCCATCTCTGCTGTGTATATCCTCCAGGTAACCCAGTGCATGCCTGTGCAGTCACATATTCTGGAAGTCCCAAGTGCATAAGCTTCTTAATATGACACACATATTTCAGAGGACAAAGTCTGACTTCTGTACCCGGCTTAATGCACAAAGAATTTTGTAACCCACTCTCATTTGTCCCTACCAATGGCCATAAACAAATGGCAGTGCACACACTTTCAGTTAACCATCACTTTTCTAAAGGAAAGATTCCGTCAGGAGCATCCACTGCCAAGTAATTGTTCAAGAAAAAGATACTCAGTTTGGGTTGTACAAAAGTTTTAAATGCTATTGCGCTCTCACAGAACAGTTTTGTAAAATTTCCTTTTTCTTTTTTTGGGGGGGGGCTGATTTGTTGACTCATTGGCCAAAAAACCTGCAAATTTATGTAATCAATGAAAACTTTTACTCTGTTTTTATTGCTTTTAAATCAACAGACTCCAGCTGCTTTCAATGTCCCTCTAAAGAGCACCCAGCAGGGAGCAGGAGGAACCCTGCAGTCTCTGCCCTCTCCCTGCAGATAAAGCACATCCTCAGCCAAATACCATCTTCTCACTCTCAAATTTGGATTTGGGGTGAATTTTGGGACTTTCGCATCAGCCCTCATGCAAGATAGTTTAGCGATTAAAACACAGTAAAAGCTACTTTTTAAATTGTAAATTGTACTTGTTCAACGTGACCTCTGGGCCTAATACAGACGCCAGTCTACTGGTACAGGCACATCTGGTCATTTCCCAAGGATTTAGCTTTTTTATCCCTCCTCTTCAAGAACATACAAAGGAACTCTCAGTGTGCCCAAATGAGATGCAATAAGACTTAGCTAAACCTGTCCTCCAGCTATCATGTTTAAAGGATTATCCCTGCATGAATTTCCTCACAATTAGCATTTTTGTCAGGGTACCATTCATAAAAAAAAAAAATACCAACTAGATGGCACTTCTCTCACTATCAACAACCAGGGAAGCACGCTCAATGTTTTTTTGTTAATTGTTTAAAAATATTAATTTTGCCATTTCAAATATTTAAATGCTTGGATTACAAATAGAAAATCACTTCTCGAAAGGGGTCAGGC
Source organism: Podarcis liolepis (assembly GCF_965112155.1). NCBI lineage: Eukaryota > Metazoa > Chordata > Lepidosauria > Squamata > Lacertidae > Podarcis > Podarcis liolepis. The sequence continues at coordinate 23,212,372 of NC_139563.1, forward strand.
AATCATTTAGACCACATATATAAATTATTATGATTATTATTATGATTATTATTATGATTATTATTATGATGTTCCCACCTCTGCTGTAACCCACTAACCAGATCTCCCCCGTTGTCAAGGTTCTGGAGCAAAATGTCATTGGCCAACATTTTAGGCAAGCATTTTTTCATTCCAAGATGGGGAGAAGCTGCCAGAACCATGTTTAAACACATTTAACCCATACTCACCAGAAAACATTTCTCTGTTGGATATTACATAAATGGGGCCATACATGGTTAACAATGTTCAGCGTTTGAAACAGGCAAGACAGTGTGAAGTACTTACTGTCACTAGGGGTGCCCTGTTCTAGCAAGAACTGTTGCCCTTCACTCCATTGCCTCTCCAGAAGTTGCTCTATAGTAACTGGTACCGGGGGCAAATGTTCCACATTGCTATTCCCTGGCTGATCATAACGAATCTGTAAATTACTTACAGGCGACCTGTAGGAAGATTATAAATTATATTTAAAAGGACGAGGAGGGAGGAGAACCCCACATAAAAGACCCATCTACTTTCTTTAGCTCCTCCTCAACCCCTTGTAAATCAACATTCCTTAAGATCCCTTACTGGCTCCCATCAACAATGGTTTAAAATAAAATCCCAGCATGACAACAGTTCTTAGAAAATTTCTGTTCAAAATACAAAGCTTCTCTTATTTGGATAATCTAATTTAACAGTGCCCAGATGAATGCAAACTTCATCAGCTGATGGAATGTTTTGCTGATATAATCAACTACAAGAGCTCTACTGAAGATATATATGTAGATAAACAAGCAACACCTTTATACAATGCCAGTCAATAACATACTTGTCAAATTCCCGAGGTCCTCCATAGTTTATTAAATTTTGCACAAATACGCTTGCATGAGATTTTAGGAAGAAAATGACTATGCCATTCAAATACTTATGGCTTATATTTTGATCATCAAATATCTTTGGAATCTAGCCCAATGAATAACTAAAGAAAAGGGGAATGTACCATGCTATTAATCTCTATTTAAAAGGCAAGGCTTCTGTATGATGTAGTATAGGATCTCTGTATAACTGAACCAAGCGATTAAGACACTATACTAAAGAAAAACCTTAAGTATAACAGCAGTCAATATGACATGCAAGAAATTAAAGGCACATGTAGACAGTATAGCTAATTTAGGTCACAACAGGAAATCCTGATCAGCATGTAATGTGACAGACACTTTTACAATTTGGAAACTTTTGTTTCTTTAAAAAAAAAATTTAACACACACAAACCAAGAGCACATTACAATTTCTTTGAAGACTGTGACCTCATTGAGTCTTTTGAGTGCCAAGCATTTCCTGTGTCAGAGTCGAGAGATAACATTACAGCAGCTTCCTATCAAAATTATACTTCAGACATTTTTAAATTCATCTTAAAAATTAAAAATGTATATAGACCCAAGATGCTGGTGAATTCAAATACTTCCTGTCCACTTAACTACAAGAATATTGCAATTTCCTTCTGACATTCACAGTTTTCAAGTATAGATTCTTGAACATGACAGCACAAAGCATTTCCCCCAGCACTCTGCCTTAGCTGGAGTAGAGGGCACGTAAAAAGCTACCTACTATTTAAAATAGGTACATGTAACTTCTGTCTTAATGTGGCACCATTTATATCAGTATCAGGGCTGCTTTGAATTTAACGGGCTTTGGATCCAACTCTTCCTATTGCCATATTGCATAATCTCTGTTGGTTTGACCAGGAATTCAATATTCAGCCTATTACTGCATGTAACTAATGAATCTATGCCCCTATTTCCAAGTAACAAAAATAGTTTCATCTCACATTTACTTAATCTAGTTTAAAGCACATAGAAATTAAGAGAATTGCTGAGAAACATGCAGGAGAACTAACACAGTAACAGAAAGCAAGACCACAAAAGTCTTGTTTTCTGGCCTGGTATATAGGATATATAGTGTTTTTTGTACTGAAAAGATCACCAGCAACATCCTGCATTGGGAAATATTTTGCTTAAAATCAAAGCTGGTAATCAGAAGAAACAGGCAAAAAGGAAATGAACACAAAGTGTGAATGATTTCATAAACAGCTAACATTCAGTTGAACTCTAGATCTTCTGCAGGATACTATCAATAAGAAAAGCAAGTGGCAAGTGACAAAGATCATATTTAAAAGTATCTTATATTTTTTTATTCCACTTCATTTTTACACCCTTGTAAACAGTTAAAAGCTGTTCTTAAAGAACAAAACAAGTTAAAATAGCAGACGGAAATCTCATTTTCGCAAGTGAGCATGCTGGGGAAAATCCTAGCCAGAAAATAAATAACCTAAAATTGTGTAAGTGGTCCCCTCTAAGTAAGCAAATCTTGATGATAACTAACTATAGAGCTGGAGTCAAGTGAAATGGGATGCTAGAAAGCATTAAGGGCGAGAAAAAACACAAATAATTATGTAACTCTGTATAAATCCACATTATGAAAGTACGCATATTATACCAAATATGATTTTTTTCTAATAAGAAATTATATCTATAGAATGCTTAATAGCACTACTGGAATACAGAACATCTTCCATACAAGATTAAATCCAATCAAGAATTACACCATTTGAAGGAAAATTCAGAGCTCATAGTATGAAAATGTATAAGATCATAAACAGGGTGAAGTAGATATAAAACTGCTATATACTCTTCAGTATAATGCAAGAATTACATGACACCAAATCCATTGTTCTTCCTTACAAAGTATACTAAATCTACAATTGTATCACAGAAGTGGGGCAATACACTACATTGGTTAAAATACAGTATTAAACATATTAATCTGTGGTTATTAGCCAATGTGACCAGAGCACTTCTGCACATAGTCTCAAAGGGTGCAGAGTCGACTGCTGCACAAACCTCCATTCACTTATTTGGATGCATTGTGGGAGATCTGCATAAGCTCTATGTTAATGATGGTGCATTATACAGGCATATATGCTTAGTAGACTGCACTAAATCTAAACCCTTTGAATGTCAGGAATTGGGGGGGGGGGGAGGTGCAAAGAGCAGATCATCCCATACCTGCATATTTCCCGAACAATTAGACAGGGCACTAGGTTTACCAAAGGTCACTGGCTAGATCTAAACTGGCAGTTTTTATATATAAAATAGTGGAGTGTGATTAAAAGATACATTGCCCCTTTCCATTGTTTCATGTACAGTGTCAGAGACTGATGTGTGGTCTTACACACAATTTTGCACCCTTTTTAGTGTATTATAAAACAGAATGGGATAAAACTGAAGGGTTTCGTAAAATCAAAATACTTACAATCTTAACACATTTTTAACATGTGTTTTATACCTACAGGAGTGCGCATATGCCAAGTTGTTTCATATAAGCATAGATAGCATTTTATTTGCAAGTCTATGTTAATAATGTTTCACTTTGTTATAATTACATATAATCCATAAATAACAAATATATCTGAAGAAGAGTTGAGTGCTAGGCCATAATCCATAAAGACCTGAAGCAAACCTAAATTCTAGTGAAATCAATGGTACTTAAACAAGGAGAATTTCTGTGTATTCTGTGCTATTATTCCTCTATTTATGAAAGAGTTCTGAAAAGGGACAAGACCCTAATAAAATACCTAAATAAAAAGTTTTCCAATAATCCACATGTTTACCTGACCAAAAAAAATCAATCAAAAGGCTTAGTATGCTGCAACACTAATAATAAGAAAATACATTACATTATCTGTTTTATTTAATTTTAACTAACTAACGCACAATGGAACCCTACAAACAGCTCCAACAGAGATAAAGATGTTTAAGGAAATAGATCTATATACGTAAAAGGCTTAATTTGCAATCTGTCACAGTCCATCTTCATAAGACTTTTGAGGATTTGTCCCTAAGACAATACTGGCCTGATTCTTCAGTAGTGAATATATTTTCAGTCAGTCTTTGGGATTTGCAAGCTCTTGAAAATCAGGCCACAGATCACTAACATTCACTTTACAGTTCATTTACTCTTGTACATGACACAGCACTTCTGATTAGATATGGGACATTGACATGCCTCCACTAACAATGTTTTTTATTTATTACCAACTTATTAAATGACTGCTGATACTGCAGCAGCAGCACATAGTGCTATTCTATCATTAAGCAAAAAGTTTAAGAATGCCAACAAATAATTATGAAAAAATTTTTTCCCACTGAAGTCAATATACAAGCAGTGCAATACCATCTTTACATGACAAGTAGCAGCAAATACTATTTCTTTAAACAAAAACACCAGCATAAAGTGATTAAATTCTGGTGACCAGTGTTTCAGTTCTGGTCATGTCTACATTTTAGATTTCATTGCCTCTGGAAGAACTTTCCCTTTTCCTGAACTACCTATCTTTTTCTTTCTTTAACACATTAAAAAAACACATTTGACATATAAAATGTTTACATTTAACATTCCTTTTTTAAATATATATATATGGACATTTGGTAGCTGCTTATACACAGGATTTTACATACAAATAATCAACTAGCCATATAGGCGAGCCAAGATTATGTAACAATTGGAGGAATGTGGAATTCCCCAAAGCCATTTTCATACCAGAGGTAAAATATATTATTTTATTAGTTAATCCTGTTAAGTTGATATTGGGAACATTTTTCTTTACCCCTCTAGACACAAATCTGTACAATTCTGTTCAGCCTAAATGAAAGCATGGCTGATAAGAGATAAAAGTTTCCATGCCTTAAAGAATATTTCCTTTGCCTTAACTCAGGAGTGTAAATACTGCTTACCGTGGTGAAAGGCTTCCTCTGGGTGAACCTCCCCTGCCCACAAGGCTCCGGCTATTGTCTCCAAGATCTTGATCTGCAGAGTAAATATTTCAAAGCCAAGAGTGACTCTTTCCGAGATAATATTTTAAGATGCTGCAGATAGGGACATCCTTTCAAAATGTAATCCAGTATCTGGGAGTTGCTAGTAACACTAGAGAAGGTTACCAGTTTAAAACTGCTAACTGCAGTGGGGAAGGCATTGTCCGCACACATTTCTCTGAGCGTAGCAGGCCAAGGATTAGCCTCAGTCCTTTCATTGCTTTCAGTTTTATAGCACAGAAGCATGGCTTGCATTTCCAGTACCCTCCCCTCAGCCACTTTTAATTTCTGCAGCGAAAGTAATGAATCACAGCTGTGGACAGCTAATCTGTATGCTTATCACAGCAAATCCCCAGGCTTTGTATTTTTGTTAACACTTTGCATCCCAGGAAAACCCATAAACCGCCCTGTATATTTACTTCTTATCAGTAACTTTTCCCCCCAGAAGTTCCACTAACAAATGTTAAAGCATACGTTATTTTTCTAAAAAAATTAATGCCTATTACTTTAAAAGTGAAGAAAAAGAAAGATGGAGAATATGAGATGTGTTTCAAATGTATCATTAAATACATGGAAGCGTCTTGCTTGGTAGGACTCAAAAGGGTTATTTTTCCCTATGGCCTCTCAATAAAATAACCCTATCTGCCCCCTTCAAGGTTGCCCTCCCCCTATTCTGCAGCAAATGACCTCTGGCCTCTTAGAGGGCAAGACATGACTGATCCATTCTTGGTAAACTGCTAAACTCATTCCCTTCCCCCAAACAGGCATGACTATTACGACATGTCAACAAATCCTTAAGGATGGAATGAAACAAAGCAAATCCAGCAGCTCATTAGATTTTCTTTTTCTTTTTAAGCCAATACTATTTTTTTAAAAAAAATCACCATTTTTAAAAACACTGCGAAAGTTTGCGTAACAGGATCTCGGTCACACAAACTTGTATATCGTGCAATTTCATGAATTATGCAAATAAAGGTTTAAACTATTCACAACAAACCCCAGCGCTGCTCTCCCCTCATTGCAGAGAACTAAGAGAACTGAACGCATCAATCACAAAAGTCACAGGAGACATTGTTGCATTCCTGCTTGCTCATGGCTCTGCTTAAACATTTACATTTCAGACAGTGGAAGATACACAGCAATGACTTCTGCAGTAAAGCCAGCAAGCTGTTAAACATGCAGCTGAACCAAAAGGAAGAAGGAATTAGCTTAAAAATCTCCTTTTAAAAGATACGGTGCAAAAGAGACATTTTGAAAACCTTTATCTTGCCTGTTTGACTGTTTTCAGACTGAGATGTAAGTGCTCCCATTGTCGAGGTGGGGTTCAGCCTATTGCCATACGTATGAGATGGAGGCAGGCCGAGGGAAGATCCAGGTAGGGTATTTGCCTATACAAAAATAAAATTAAAATATGTTTATACTTTTGCAGAGAAAAACCTAATAATGCATCACTTTAAAGTGTCACAAACTCAACACAGGCAGTCAAGAATATCACACACGTACAGTCTTCAAATCAAGCTTAGAACCAAAGAAATATATTTGAAAACTAAACAAACATTTCCAACTTTATGATACCGTAGAAGAGTGTTTCCCAAACTTAAAATAGCGGGACAGATAATTTGGGGGTAGTTTTAACAACACATATTTTTGAAAGCTAAAAAAACACACAATAAAGTCAAATAAAAGAATTCTGCCGTAAGCCTTTCACATACTCCTGGGGATACATGTATCACACTTTGGAAAACACCGCTGTAGAGCATTGCAACATCCAAACTAATCCGCCCCAGAAATGGCATGAGCTACCATTTCAAAGTAACTGCTACAAAATGTTGGGTAACACAGAATTGCTCACATTTCCAAAGGACGCAGGCAATACCAGGGCTTGGCTGCATGGTAACCGTGTGGTTTTCCTAATTATTTAATCTTATTAAACCATTTACAGAATAAGGGCAGGTAGACAACAGATGTCTCACAAATGCTTGGGTTCCTTACATCACAAGAAGGCAATGAAGGTCAAAAGATCCAACTTCCAGCTTTATAGTTTAAGCGCATAGAGTCATATTTCCTTTGTTGTGCTCTATCATTAGTAAAACCTGCACACTATTTGGTTACTTCCTATTTCATTTACACGAGGAAACCAAGTTTTTGTTTTTGTTTTATTTTACAGAAAACACAGCCATTACAAGTACGTTTCTATACAATGTTGGGCTCCGTGAATCACAGCTCTGCCCCAACCCCCTTATAAGGAAGTTCAGTTTTGGCAGCTGGCCAGTTCAACTTACTGAAGAGCTCATCCAAAATTGTATTCATTCATGTTGCTAACCACAATTCTGAAGTTCTCCGCTGGGACTTGTGCCAAACAAGCAAAATGAACCCTTGAAGAGATAAAACTGAGGAGGCTGGCAGAACTTTTGTCTAATCCGGCGTAATAAAAATACCTTCTTCCCTTAACTCTGTTACTTTCTACTAACATAGCTCATTTAATACTCAGTTTGGAAGCTTGGTGAACTGCTACCAGTTCTTCAGAGAATTGCTTTTAAGAAGAATATATTATAGATTTCAGCCTCGTGGTATTGACGCAGAGAAAGTTAAACACTTAAAAATTATAAATAGCTTTAATTTAAACTCAAAAAACACGAAAATTTGTTTTTGAAGAAGAAATTAAAATTTAAGGTGTAACCCAGCCAAAGTTAAGTGTCTAATCACAAGCACACTTACTGGGGAGTAAGCCCCACTGGGAAATTACTTTCTCATAAGCATACTTGAGATTGTACAACACAACCCACTGAATTCAATGGAACAGTTAAACTTGTGTTTAACATTAAGATCAACAGATTTTTAAAAGGCTGAAATTGGACAGCTTGTCCCCCATTTAAAAGAAGGTTGACTAGCTGCACACAACATAAATACCATAAGCAAAATATTACAAAGTATAAGCTACATCTTTAAAAAGAATCCTACTCTGCTATTAGGCTTTGGCCTCCAGCCAACATGTTAAGCTTCTACAAATGTATACATTTATCAACTATTGCAAAAGAAAGTCAATAGCCCTTGCTTATAAACCAAGGGAAAATTGTGCCCCAAAGCCACTCTTCACGTTTTTCTATTTTCATGGGCAAGCAAAGCACTGACAAGAAATCACACACACACACTTGAAAATTTGGTGATTTAATGCATTGGATGATGTTCATTATTAGGGTAGACGTATTGAAATAAATGACTTTAGTCCATTTATTTCAATGGGTCTAATTCAAGCGATGACTCAGCTGGATATTGTCCAATGTTTTATCTGCTACCAGAATAGAATATTTTTTATTGGGAACCATCAGAAAGTAAGTCAAAACCCAAAACGAAGAAAAAAAATATATTTTGCACAAAATACCAAGGGGGGGAAATATTTTGCACAAAATACCAAGGAGAAGATACATATGAAATACTGAATTTTCATTACTAATTTGTGGCGTAACACTGGCTAAATCCAGAGCGCAGGTAATTCCTATCATTCTGTAAGAGAATCATAAGGGCTGAATCCTTTGAACATTTTAACATGTTAGAGATAAGCAAAAAGGAATGAGCTACTTAGTCCAATTCATACAATCACTTGCATCACTTGATGGCTCTGTGCTTACAGTTCAATCCTTAAAGTTCAATCAGTGACAGACTTCCTGGCAAGAACACTTAAGACTGCCAACCAGATTATTTGCAGCTGAATGTGTGAAATGGCTCTATTGAAAAGCACCAGGGCAACATAGATCTTTTGGTGTGCTGCTGTAAAATGGTTTAAGGCAGCACTTCCCAGTTTCTTTCCTCTACAGGCCACTTGAAAATTGTTGAGGGTCTTGGTGGACTTAATGATTTTTCTGCCTGTAGTAGCAATTGTGATGTACTTTGCTAGATGCTGTATGATTTTTAATTGTATTTTTATTGCTTCTTTTAATTCTTGTATTGTATTTTAATTTGCATTCCATATAACTGAAATTGTAATACATTAAAGTATAGTGTAAGAAATAAAATAAGCAATAAAAATATATAATTAAAATCAATATGGATATTTAATACTGGCATGCCATGGACCACCCGAGTGAAGCTCATGGATCACTGGTGATCCACAGAAAACAGTTTGGGAACTCCTGATTAAAGGTGTTTGGTTTTTACGCTACTTGTTTTTTTAATTTTCTTAGATCATTTTTAATACTGCTGTTTTTAATTTAATTATATTATGCAAGCTACCTTGTGAAGATTACGCACTAAATGGCAGCCCAAATTAAGTATGAATGAGGAAGTTCTCACTGTGGTAGCTGTTCAGTGATGGCTCATTCACACACACAAGTTGCCACTCGATGCAGGACTCAGTGAATATTCATGGAGCTGAATTATGGATTAGAAGAGCAATTTTGAATTCATTTGTATAATCATATACATGCAAACAATATTCTTAAGAAAGCTGGAATTACATGAAATAAAAATACTTTGTAGGTTTTGCCCAAGTCCTAATTCATTTACTGTCCTCTTAATTACTCTCCCAAAAGGTCCTAAGGATTAAAATGCAATAAGAAGGCAAGTCCCCGAGAATTTGCAGAATTTATACAAAAAATGCAGGTCTTTGCACTTAACTCATTATTCCTCCTAGCACAATAAAAGTACTATACCCATTTCCAATACAATAAAACTCACTGGTGAAAAGCAGAGAATAATGAGCGCTTAGTTGTTTCCCCACCCAAATCCAACTTTTTTCCTGCATGCATTTTCCTGTGCTGATTCTAGACATAGCCCTTGGACAACAGATCCACTGGCAAAAATCCACAGAGATAATTTCTGACAAGCCCAGTAAGGTTTTTGACTCCCCACACACGGAACAGCAAGACCCCATGCTATAACACAAACTGCTTTTGAGACCCAGCCCTTTCAGAAGCAGTTTGCTATACTGAACAAGGAACTGCTCAAGAAACACAAGCTCCATGAACACATAATTAGGAGTGTTGTTCTTTGGATCCTATCCATTGATTTCACAGAGATTTAGCTGCAAGTAGTAGGTTTTTTTATCTCATCTTGCCAAACATGCAAAAATTGCTGGTACCTTTCCAACCATGGTAGCTATCCAACCCACCCACTAAAACAGGACAAAAGAAAATAATATTTTTGAACATTTGAAAAGCGAAACCTATTTTTTTACTACACACACACACAAATTTAGACCCATTCAAATTCAAAATTTTGAAATATTTTATAGTTCCCAGAGATGTACACATTATATTTCAAATATTATTCCTAAATTGCAATAAAAGCTGTTTTAATCAAATTGGCCACTAATTGGGAAGAATATCATGAACCAAAACACTGTCGGGGGGGGGAGAGAAATTAGAGGCAGGATTACGATTTATATAGCAACTTAATTTGGACAGGAAAGTAAAGTATTCCATTGCTGCATTGTTTAAGGGTGAAGTAAAAGAATCATGTTTCACTTGAAGTTGAAAAACACTGAAGAAGCGTTTCTTTAAAAGGTAGACTCACCCTATCAATACATTTAAGATAATGGATTCAAACATGTACCAATATGCAGTTCTGAAACTGCATTTCACTTTACTTCAGCTAACTCAGTTTAATCAGAAACATCAACTCAAGACTGAAATGCACTTTCTATCCATGTGAACTTTAAAGATGTTTCAGCACACAGATTCTGGACACTTACAAAATGCCTTTTATTTATAGGTAATGCAATGTACTGAAAACAGAAGCAGATCGTGGAAGGTATACCTTATAAAAATATCATTGTCATGTTCCGATTAAAGGCAATACAGAGACATATACCTAGTCTCTGTGTTGCATGAAACAGAAAAGCAAATTGAGTAAGTCAGTGTTTTAAATAAGCCATTATCTATTGAGAATTATTTGCTTAATGACATGAGGCATAATCCAGAGCACCTCATACTCTGTGCCCATGCACAAACAATTTCCATAGGCTCAAGAAAGCCTTATTTCCCCCCCTCCCCTGACTATATGCATGCACAGGCAGCCAGTCAAGGAGATGGTAGGTCTGTGTTTGCCTTCCATACTCCCATCCTGCCCTTCCTCTCTGGTCAGGGCAGGTTACTCCTGCTCAAAAAGCCTATTGTGTTGCACATGCAGGTTAAGAGTAGGGGAAAGATGAATGGGCCTCCACTGTGAACAGACACCCTATGCACATAGGAACTGTACCAACAGGAGAGTGGGCCGTGCCCTAAGATTTTATTAGTAGTTATTTCTATAACTAGCAAATAACCACATGATCTGTGCTTAAATTTTAAGAAAATCAATGTTAGAATAAAACCTGGCAGAACACTTTTTTCTAACTATGACAGAACCCCTATAGTCTTAAAAATCAAGCACAAGCACCCAGTCACCTCAACTTTTAGGATATTTAGTATTTTCTGATACAGCCCCCATTCCTGTCTAAGCTCCCCACGACTAAGGTTTTAATACTCAGCGTGTGATGAGAGATGAAACCAAGTGTGAACAACTTTCAGGTCCCATGAGTAGGCTGACTGTTGAAGCTGTCAGGTTCAATTGCATCATTCCGACATTATTCAATGCCCCAAACTTCACTCTAATTGTTAGGGGCTTAACATATTCAAAACCATTGTTTAGGCTAATGCTGAAATGCCCACAGTTGAGTTTCCATAAAGAAGGGGGAGGGATTTAATTGTACTTAAACCATTACTGAACTCTCCTTCATTCATGATAGGACAGCAAGAAAGGCCTGAGCCACCAATTCCAAAGCTGCTTTGTAAAATCAGTTTATATCTAATAAATACCCCTCTTGCAAATTAATTTTTTTGTTAATAATTGTTGGGGGTCACAATTATTTCCATACTTTAAAATTAAATGAAGAACAGCATCACTATTTGCTTCAAACCGGAAATATTTTATTTTATTTTATTTTTTTAAATTCTTTCTTATCGGAATTTGGAAAAGAGGATACAAAGATTATCAAATATGTTTTTGCCAAAGCTAAAATGGAAATATATTCTCCATATAGATGTACTTTAAAAAACTTAACCACTGTAATTTTAATTGGAGATCCTTCGCCTCTCTAAGAGGACAAGTGCAATTTTTGTTCCCTCTTCTAGTAGAAGTTGTTTCAACAAAAACACTCAAAAATGTCTGATATCCTGTTGGTATTTATGATTTTTTTTTCACAAGTGCTGTTCATTTTACACAGGGTTTACAAAGGGCAATTTGCAGTTAAATCATAGCTATAGCAGGGATGAACAATCTGTGGTCCTCCAGATGTTGGGACTCCCATCAGCCCCAGGCAGTGTGGTCAATAGGTGGGATGATGCAGGTTGTAGTCCGGCAACACCTGGAGGGCCACAATCTTCTCTGCTTTATACAGACAAATAAATCTTAGTTATTTGACATTATTGAAAATTTAAATATCAAAAAAGAGGGAAAGCTGATGTCCATTTTAAGAACACTCTGTATTTCCTACAGAAAATAACATGTAGCCATATACAGTGGTACCTCGGTTTAAGAACAGCCTGGTTTAAGAATGATTTGGTTTACAAACTCTGCAAAACCGGAAATAGTGTCTTGGTTTGAAAACTTTACCTCAGTCTAAGAACGGAATCCGAACAGTGGAAGGGCACCGGCGGCGGGAGGCCTCATTAGGGAAAGCCTCTGGTTTAAGAACGGACTTCCGGAATGGACTGAGTTCATAAACAGAGGTACCACTGTAGTTACTTATAATAGAAGCCATAAAGTCACTAGATGTAAAGCGCTCTAATCAGTACTATCTAATCATTAGCTACTAAATAGCTTAACTTTTCTTCTAAATTATTTGATACCTTTATTTCAACATTTTTAATATTTACTGTTAAAAGACAAAAGATACCTGCCAGATACTAGCCCTCTGATTATTGAAAACCCAAACAGAACAGGAGAGTATGTCTAGGATCAAGTGGACATACAACTATATGTTGAATGCGGCTTCAAAGCTTTCTGTCCTCCAGCCAAATGCATATACTGTGAAGACACTGCTATTACAACACCGCTCACTCTCCAGCAAGAACTTTGGCGAAGTCAGATAATCACATTTTTTAAGCAAGCAAGCAAGCAAGCAAGATTATAGTCAGGCAATGACATGGCATATTACTAAAAAAAAGCCTAACACAACATAGTCAATTGCCCCATAATGCACACTAGTCAATTTCAAACACTGTTCTGTACAAAAATGCTCAAAATTCACAGTATATTTATATAAGGGCTTTGCACTATCAGTGAACTTTGGCCACTCCTGTGAAAGGTTTTGCACACAATCTTTCCAAAGTTATATCAAAATTCACGGAAGTATTTTGACATCTTTTCATCGCAATGTAGGCTCTTACCAAAACACGCACACACAAAAACCATTTTTCACATTCACTGCCATTACTATTGTCTCAGGAAGCTAAACTGAAGTAGTGCTACACTCAGTTCATCGAAGAGGTCAATGTGCCTCAGTTGCCTGGAGACTGATGGTTGCTACAGCAGCACCAGATAAGCCCAACTAAATAAGCTTCAGCTCGAAGGCAGAAAGCATTTACTGCTGGACTGAAACATTGAAGCAGTTGTCTCAGCATGCAGCAGTGTGCACAAAATCATGCAACTGTCTGTCAACCTTGCTAAACCGTATTTATACAGGAGGCCTGCATTACTGAAATCAGTTTATTAAAAAGTAAAGATTTTAATTGGGCAAAATACTACCACTATGAGCAACTATGATTCCTTTGTTCTTCTAGTAGAGTCACATGTTGTGTGGAATTTTCCCTCTGGCAGTAAATTCTTCTCTTCCACCCCAAAGTCCCCAGTCATAATGACAACGAAATAGGATTTTGCTTAGTTTTGTCTAGTATTTGATAAAAACTATTCAAATGCCATTTTAAAGAAAAACAGACAACACTGTAATGGAAATCTTTCTACATTCTGAAACTTTTACTCAAATATAAACACCACTAAGTGAAAATATTATTTCTGAAGGAAGTCAAAAATATGATGTTTCTGTTTTAGGATCCTTACATTAAGGGGGGGGGGAGAGAAAGTGAATTAGATATGGCTGCTTTTATGCCTGCCAGCCAGAGGGGGTCACTGCAGAATGATGCAAATAACACTTTTCAGAAGCACACAGGAACTCAGGACAAAGTTCAGGGCCTGACATAAGATTCTCCTATACACTTGTGCATGAAGCCGCTGCACACAGCCATAAACCATTAACAACTTAAATAAGCTAGATGACACTGCTGCTCTATCACTCCTTTCAGGAAAAATATTGCAGGCATGCTTTACTTGTCTCCCAGATATGTTTTACTTGTCTTCAACAATAACGTTAAAAGTTTTGAGAACATAATAGGCAATGCAAGTCTTCTGAATGCTTTCAACCAAGCCAATGAGAAGCCTACTCGGGAGCACACTCCTGTACCTGTCTACTCAGGAGTACAGTACATTGAACTCATTTAGTTTAATGGGGATTACTGACAGGTAAGTAGGTAAAGGAATGCCACCTTGCAGACACATTTTATTTTACTAGGTTATGGAAATAAGCCCAAAGGGGAGCACACATTTGTTACATGTAAGTCTATGACTTAATAACTACACATGTTGTCTTCTCCTTCTAACTATCTGACTATTTCAGCATAAGGTACTGAATGCTATGTTGCTCTTTATGTACTATTTATCTACACAATGAATAAGTACATCAGAAGCTGGCCAGAAAAGCAGTAAAAATGGTAACTGGCAAAGTTATAAGGGAAAAAATTATAGCAAAACAATGAATTTGTTGCATCTTTATTACAAAATATCAAGAAATATCAAACCCAATTCATTTTTCTTGAGTAATATATCACAGTAGTCATCCAAGCCTCAATTGCATTCAAGTAGTTGTAAGTTTTCAACTATTCAGAAAACCAACATATTTAGAGTCAGCTTATGTACTATGTAGTTAGAAGATTTCCAGAATCACTTAATATGAACAAATTGACCAATCATCTGACTTGAAATAGTAAGAAAGATTTTTATAAACAGAATTAAGGATGTGGAAAAGCAGCCATGCTGAAAGAACATCAACATACCTTTAACCAGAACATGTTCCTTCAAAGTTTAGGTTTTGGCAGACAGAGGTATGTATGCTATATATTCTGTTTCTGACCAAGTTCTTTGCCAGACACATAAAACTTAGCAGCTATGGAATAACTTAGATTCTGTTATATAAAAAATTTATATCAGGAACTGTTAAAATGACAGGAAAACCAAAAAGTGAGTAAATTGAGAGTTGTCAGATGGAGATAAACTGTGTGGCTCCACAAGGGTCTGTACTGAGGGTCGGTATTCTTCAGGTCAGCCTTCCCCAGCCTGGTGCCATCTTCCATGTTTTGGCCTAGACCTTATCAGGCCTAGTCAGCAGGGCTGCTGTGGTTCAAAACATTTGTGGGGCACCACATTAGGGAAGTCTGCTTTAAAGTATCTACAAATGAGGAGGACTTTTTGGTTGGAATGACTAGGAAAAGTGAAGACATGGGTGAACAGAGCTCAGCTTTCCATTCAAGCGCTTGAATTCTTTCTGACCAGCCTCCAAGAATTTTGCACAAGTGTGGTGGGTTCCTTCAAGTCACCTGCATCTATTTAAAGCTAGCTAGGGCAGGGCAGGAACTTTCTTTTTTCAGCCTTCTGGAGCAATGTGGATTAGATTGGCAAGAAAACTGCTACCAATTCTCTGTACTTATTGAATCATGTGGTTTGTTGTGGGGTGGTGGTTGTTTTTAAAGCAGTAGTACAACATGTGATATGTTATACATTCAGATTTGATAGATGGCTACAGATAATATACCCTTTCAGGCTTTCACTTCATCCCAAGATACCATCCCATAGCATACCGTGTTTGGAGAAAGGTGTTACGGGTATTTGGTCCTTTCAACCATTCAGTAAAACCATACCACTTGCCCACAAAATTGTCTTCACAGTCTGGCCATCTGAAAACTTCCATTTCTCTGCTAGTGCATTATACCGGACAAAGTTAAACTATTCTTGTGTCACACATACACCCTTATTTTTGCAACACCTTGCTGTTACCTTTTTGCAGCTACCAATAAAAAAGTAGCTGCAAAACAAGATTTAGAGTTCTCTAAATTGGTGGTTCTCAAAAGGTGTGGCGCACCACACTCATGGGGCAGGAGAGAATGGCAAGTGTGGCGGGAAGATTCCAGGACAATCAAAGAAGCATTTAAACATTTCATTCGTGCTGATGAGATGAGTGTTTGTCTCAAATTAAAGCTAATATGAATGAGATTAGCCAACGAAAGCAAGTTCGCACCTCTCCTGAAGTTAAGGTAGTAGGATTGTTTATAATTACGTTTTGGGAGGGATTCATGTTCTTATGTAGCTGCATTGTTTTACACTTTCTGGGTGTCCCCTGATCATATTATAAAGCAGCTGTGTTCTATGTAATAAATCAAGTCCTGCTAAGAGTAGTTTCTTTGTGTTTTCATGTATTTCTTACCAGTTAAAATTTTTGGTGTGGTGCAATCAAATTTTTATTCTGAAAATAAATGTTTGAGAACCATTGCTTTAAATGGTTTCATTGTGCTAATCAAAAATAGTCAGAATTTTTAAATAAAAATAATGTATCCCAACCATTTTTTACATTTTACATTTTTTACCTTATCAAATAGTTACTGAATGTATGGACACCCCATCAGATATCATAGTAATAGATCAGGAAGGACAGGTGGGACCCCCATAAAAGTAATTATGACTGGCAATATCCACATTTGTGATTGTGTGATAGTGATACAGCAATAACCAGTAAAGTACAGCACAAATGCCAAACTGAAGCAATAAGTATAAGCACAATCCCAAATAATATAGGGCTTAGTGTTATATAACCTATTTGTTAAACAAGCCTACAAACTGTTTAGCATTTACTCTCTACTGCATCTGCTTTTATATGGAATAAGGAGATTAAAAATTTATGAATACCTTTCCAAAAATTATGCCTGTTTGTTAGCACATAAATAACAAAAAAGTTTTTCATTATATATATGACTGCCAGAAAGAACAACCCTATGAAACCATGACACACATGCTTGCAAAGGCAGAAATCATATCATTCAAAGCATCTATATGCTGCAACAGCTATAAGAAAAAACTCAATTGCAGAGAAGAGAAGGATAAAAATGAAACTTCAAACTGAATGAAGAAAAGAAAAAACTTTTTACTTACACATAACTGTTTAAAGAATCATGCAGATCTCTGTACTAACAGCAACTGCAGCAATTACCAGAGTAGCTATTTTAGTAGAAGGGTTTTTGTACCTGTATTTATTTCACCTGTGGGGTCTGGAAGAAGTGTTTTGTTAAAGGGAACTCTCTTTAATTAACCCCTTTGGTGCTGAATTTAAAACTTTTTATATTCCCTCACAATGGATAGTGGCTGTTTTTTAAATGCCCCAAGCTTTTTAAAAGACTGCCTTTTTATGTTTTAGGCACAAAAAGCACTGCCAAGACAGCAATTATGACAGAACATAGTAAGCATTTCATCCAATCCAGTACCAAAAGGGTAAAGTACTAAAGAGTAAACAGGTGAAGCTCCATCCCCTTTTTTCATGCTGTCTTTCACCTAGCAGAAATACCATAATGTTGCCCATTTTCTTATTCTTCTGGCAAAATTTACAATGAGATGATAAGCAGGCTTTGGTGCTACTAGCTGAGGTTCTCCTTTCAGCTGGAGATAGCAAGAGAAACTTTGTTATGAAATTTCCGCCTTCGCAAGGAATTATGTTATTATTTAGAGGTTAAACTCCAAAATGAATCATAAATAATCAAGGCTAGCTCTTTCTCCTAAAAAGTATGTTCTAAACACAACTGAACACAGGGGCGGCCCAAGACATTTTGGCACCCAAGGCAGATCCCAATGAGGAAGAAGGGTTCAAGGAAGAACTACACCAGGAACCAGGAGGAAGTAAGAAAGATCAGGTTCCGTGATTTGAAGTGAGCTTCCAATTCTGAAACCAATAAGTGAAGGAGAAAGACGACCAACTTTGGTGTTCAGTCTCTTCATGTGCCAATCAATATACAGTGGGACCGTGCTGTGAAGCCCTGCCCCCAATATTGCACCCCCATACTTGTGGAGTCCTCCTGAGTGGTTTAGAACTCTTGCTTCAGCCAATCACCCTCAACCTCATGTAGTGAGCTGACATGCTCAAGGGGCAGAGCTTGGAAACATGCCCCCATTTCTCAAATATTCATTCCCACACAAGGAGCCTTAACACCAGAAAAGGGCTCAAATCGGAGAGGGGAAGAAGCTTGTGTGTAAGCCTAGGGGGTGAAAAACCACAACCAAACAATGCAAATTGCACTGATAACTTGTTGCTTTTACATTAAATTGAGTTTTTTTGTGTCACTTGTGATATTGATCTATTTTTTAATTTGTTCTCGTATTTATATTACTCCCTCCCAATATTATTATTCTTAGTCAAAGCAGAGTACTTTTCTTTTATGCCCTCAATTTACAGTCCTAAAGACATTTTAGTAAAAGGGTTTTTGTACCTGTATTTATTTCACCTGTGGGGCCTGGAAGAAGTGTTTTGTTAAAGGGAACTCTCTTTAATTAACCCCTTTGGTGCTGAATTTAAAACTTTTTATATTTCCTCACAATGGATGGTTGCTGTTTTTTAAATGCCCCAAGCTTTTTAAAAGACTGCCTTTTTATGTTTTAGGCACAGCATACATCTTCATCATTGTGTATGCTGACTTTGGGTGCAATATCTAAACTCTGGCAGAGAAGCAGCAACCCACATTGACAACCCTGCTGGCCAGGGCAGAAGGTGTGGGAGATCAGGCCTAAATTGAGTCTGATGCTGTCACATGATGGCAGTGGGGCTGGCTTAGGCATATCCAGCAGATCCCAGGCTAGTCCAGCTGCTCCCCAGGTACATTCTGGGCCTTTCCACTGGCTGCTGCTAGTGGGGATCCCACCACCAACATTTCTGCCCACCTGGCAAACAAAACAAGCAGTTCCAGTCTGGCAAAGTGATGCTAACTTTACCATGCAGGCAAAGGCCAGCATGACTAGATGGAGGAACACTTCTGCCCAATCCAAACCACTACCACCCCCAGCCAGGAATAAAGGGGGTTTGGATTGCAGCCTTAGTTATAACCCAATTATAATGTCTACTTTCAACAGAGATCTTATAAGGCACTTATTGAAAGGATTAGCTTTGGAAGGCAAACACTGGCACAACGGGGGGACCGGGGGGGGGGGGCGGGGACGGAATGGAAATCTGTCGTAATGCTAATATTGAAACCACAGTGTGCAGATGCTCTGAATACTATTTGCAGAAGTTTTATGAAACAACTGAAGAGAAACTAACAGAAGTCACAAATATGAGAAGGTTAGGTATTAAAGTATTTTTATCCTGCCTTTCTACATAAAATATCCAAGGAATGTAAGACTTAACATATTATATTGTTCAAATATTTGTATTTAGTTAACCGAAATACAAATAGCCAATATGGCTCATTTGTCACAGCAGAATATCTCACCAATAAAAAAAACAACCTACCTGAGTTGTAGCAACAGTTGTAGTTACAGAAGGTGTAGAAGACGGAGACAAAGTTCCCACTTGCTGTACGTGACCAGAAGACTGCTGAGGTAAATGTGTACTGGAAACAGGAGTGCTAGATCCTGAGCCAGACACTGTGTTTGGAAAGGATACTGCTACATCATTGCTGCTATAAATGCCTGAAAGAAAGCACACGTTCAAACGTCTTTCTGGATTCATGAACCAAATTAGTACTACATTAGTTGGATCGAAAGAAGGCCCTTTATTGCATTTTATATAAAAACAAGTTCATTAAAAGGCATATGAAACAACAACAAACCTATTGTGAAGTGGCTCAAACAAATTTACACCTGTTTGCCGGTAGGGTAGGGTTTTTGTTTGTTTGTTTGGCTTGAGGATTATAACTATAACCTGGAAAATATTTTAAGGTTAAAAGGACAATTATTTAAACAATCATAAATTGCTACATTGAGTAATAATTATCACCCACATAGGTTAGCCTTAACTCTTCCTATAATGGGTTGGTCAGAAACTTAAAAGTCTAGCTTTTAGATTCTAAAATGTAATTGGTCAAGCTGCTTGGACAGCAAGGAGAGGAGGAGGAGGAGGAGGAGGAGGAGGAGTTTGGATTTGATATCCCGCTTTATCACTACCCTAAGGAGTCTGAAAGCGGCTAACAATCTCCTTTCCCTTCCTCCCCTACAACAAACACTCTGTGAGGTGAGTGGGGCTGAGAGACTTCAAAGAAGTGTGACTAGCCCAAGGTCACCCAACAGCTGCATGTGGAGGAGCAGAGAATCAAACCCAGTTCACCAGATTACGAGTCTACCGTTCTTAACCACTACACCACACTGGAGAATGTTCCATTGCACAATGACAAATATTTGCAGTGTTGAACTGTTGTTCTTATCACTACATTCAATACAACCCAATATCATTGTGGAAGTCTGGTACAAAAACTTAGGTAGAAAACAAGGATGATACCTTCCTAGATCAGATTACCTACCACATTCTCAAAGAGGGGAGAGATGGTAGCAATGGAAGATTCCAACTCTCTAGATATCTGTTGGAAGGCAAACATTGCTTAGATTTAAAGGTCTAACAAATTATTGACATGTCTTGTTGAAAATTTTATCTTCCCCAAAGTGAAAGAAGAAACATGGGGACCTGCTACCCTACACCTGATATTCATCAACCATAAGAACTGGTTGGGCTGCTGAGGTGAAACAGCAGAGAATGTAAGTGACCACAACATCTTGTGATTCATGATACTGAGGAAAGAGAAAGCTTAACCTAGTCAGATGTGCACCCAAGACTTTAGGAAACCTGATTTCAATAAGTTTTTCTCTTACTGATGTGATTCCCTGGATGACACTGGGTTTGATAACCTTACATGTGGAAGTGATCTAGTGATTTTAGTATACCACATGCTACATATACGTCAGCAGTATGATGTGACAGCACAAATAGCAAATGGAATTCTAGGTTGCATCTAGAGAAGTATGGTGTCCAGATTGCAAAAAAGACACTACTCTATTCTGCTTTGCTTATACTTCTCCTGTGTCCAGTTCTCGATACTGCAGTTTAAAAGAACACTGACAAACTGGAATGTGTTCAAAGAAGGATGAGAAAGATGGAGAGAGGCTGGAGATTTTATGAGGCAAGGTTGAAGGATGGGCATGTTTAACCTGAAGATAAGACTATTAAGCAGCGTCATGCAAATGAAATGAAATAATGATTTTGTTTTCTGTTGCTTGAGATGGTGGGATCTTAAGCAATGGATTCAGATTTTAGGGGAAAGAATTTAGACAAACATTTGGAAGACTGATTGTTTCAATCAACAAAAATACAGCTATTAAACAGTAGAACAGGTTGCCTGAAAAATTGTGGCTTCTCCTTTGTTAGAAGGTTTTTAAGCAGAAAGCTGATGGCAACCTATCAGGGATGCTATAGTAGTGGGTTTCCTGTATCAGCAGGGTGACAGTAGATGAAATGAATTGTTGGGGTCCCTTTCTACCCTAGAATTCTAAATTGCCACTTCTTCCCTACTAGCTATAAATACATAATCAAAAGGCCAGAACCAATATTCAGAACATTTCAGGGACACACTAACTAGCGCCTAATTAAAATAGTTGACTTTTAGCTCTCTGAATGCCATTGGGGTGCAACCTTGGATTGCATAATGAACTAAGGAATAATGTTTAAGACTAAATATCTTTCCATGTATTTTTTTAAAATAATAGCTGGTCAAAAGTGTAAGGCAGCTTGAGGTATACCTCCGTATTGCACAGCTATGAATGGAATCTAGGAAAGCCAGTCACAAAAATAATTAAAGAGAAAAAAGTGTTAGTAGTAGAATAACACTATTTTCATTTTGCTACACACAAAAACTGTAATAAAAGGAACCTGAGGAACTATTGACCTATCAGCCTCCTGCAGGCATCTACAAAGTTTTCACTGAGGTACTGAACAATTGACTCACTATAACCTTGGATTTCATCCAATCAATAGAACATACAGACCTTCAATCAGAATTTTGCACAAAAGACTACCTTTTGTGATAAATGAACCTGTGGAGAACATTCTAATATAACTTACCATCCTCTACAGTATTCATAAACTACAAGACAGCTTTTGAGTTTGGAGAAAAAGAACTCCATGTTAAAATTGTTTTAATACACACACAAAAGAATATATGTATAGATGTGGGTTTCAATGAAGAAGAATACATCTCTCTGCTGCTATTGCTCTGATCACTTACCTGTTAAAAGGGTTTTCTAACAGCTATTATATTGATTTTTTTTAAAGGCTTCCTGAGTGCATTCAATCATATTGCTTATTTTATGAATGAAATGATAGTATTAGAAAACATATCTGAGAAATGTTATATAAGTCATGGATTGTTTTCCATACAATAACTTTCCATTCAGCAATATGCATATTTTATTGATATCCATAAACCTTCAAAGAAGGTTTTGCCTTTATTATTATGTTGCACCAGGTTTTACTTCCTATCATTATATATTTGATAAGTTTATTAAAAGCTATTTTATCTGTAGGCATACATTGTGTATTTTAAATCATGGCATGCTGAGGGCATATTGACTTCAGTGACTTTGTGACACCAGCAACTGCCACAACAAATTTGTCCACCCCTTCATATCTATTTGCATGATTAAAATTCTCAGTATTAAATGTAGCTACTGTATATTCCTTACTTAACATTGTTAAATCAAAACACGATTAAAGTAAAACATTACTCTCATAGCATTTGTTAAGAGTCTTAGACCAGGACCCGGAAACCCAGGGTTAAAATCCTCACTTGGAAAAGCAGCTCACTGCCTCTCAACGTAACATAGTTCACAGGGGGGTTGTGATGATAAAATGGGGAAAAAGAGAGCCTTGTATATAATCTTGAGCTCATTGGAGGAAGGTGGGATATGAATTTAATAATAAATAAGAGAAATATACTCAAATGTTACAGGCTTTTGCCAGGCTTATAGCACTTACAAAATCACATTACTACTACTAATGATGTTTGGTAGGGGGGAAATAAAAATTACTGATGAGAAATTACTGCTGATGAACATGCAGGGAGATGTAAATGAGGAAGAAGCAATGAGGAAATGAGGAAAAATGCATCATAGCAATCTTGGAAAGTGGACTGAAAGTGGACTCAGAGGTGAGCAACATAACAGCTATTTCTGGACACACCGAACTTGTGGCAGCATGAGTATCTAATGGAAGATTCTGCCAAAGTAAGGGACAGGAATACAAATTCTGGTAACTGTGGAAGAACTTACTTCTTCCAAACACTACCTAATTTGGTGTGAATCTCAGTAATTATACAGTACATTGACCATGCATCCTTAAGGTACCGGTAATGCCTTTTTCTCAGGCCCCACTAGTCTGAGGCTGAATAAGAGCACTGGCTATATATGCAGACAACGAATGTGTGTATAGACACATTTTTGATGGCTTGCTCTACAAGCCTGAGAATAAGCACCCTTCATTTTCAGCTAGCTTTCAGTGAGAGAGATAAAGAATGAGAGAGCATTCCTTCCAAGGATGGCTTCAGAAATCGAAACATCATAGAAAGCACAAACAACCCTTTTGCGTGCTTGCGCGTGCACACACACACACACACACACACACACACACACACACACTCCGCAACTTACCACAGTCCCTCTTTATTTTAGGACAGAGCTTTACAAACTTTTCATGTTGGTGACACACTTTTTAGACATGCATTATTTCACGACACAGTAATTCAGTTTTACTAGCAAACCAGAGGTTAAATTCACCCCCTTCCAGCCCCAAGAGGAGGATGGAGAGCATTCACACGACACACCTATACACTGCAGCCAACACACTAACGTGTCGTGACACACAGTTTAGACAGCTCTGTTCCAGGATGTTTGGCATCCTCCATATTTCTTACCACTTTTGGAACCATGCAGTTACATACCAGGAAGCTGCCAGACACCTACGGAAACAGCACCTAAGACTAATGTCCAACTATCCAATGGAAAGAACTAGGCCCAGATAAGTGAGGTGGCAGTTCTTTTGGATTTAACGTGATGTTGTATAAACATTGTATAAATTTTTCTGGAAGTGGTTGGTTTTAAATCACTGTAAATCCTGCCCCCCCCCCCAACCTTCAGGGTATGGTTCACAACGTCTAGAATTTAATTATTAAACTTTGAAATATTTCAGGTTCCCGGTGTATTATTTTCCTCCCACTGAGAATTGATCAGGTGGTAACATTGCTCTGCCTTCTAGATGTTTCACCTTAAGGCAGCCTTTGTCAACCTGGTGCTGTCCACATATTTTGGACAACAACTCTCATCAGCATAGCCAATGGTCAGGGATGACAGGAGCTGCAGTTCAAAAGGTCTCAAGGGTATCAGGTTAAGGAAGACTGCTTTAAGGAGGGTCATGAGATAAAGGAAAATACAAACTAAAATATTCACTTATTTTTAAATCATGCTGCAGTTATGCAACAAAAACATAAAAATTCCTGCCTTAGTCCAAGAGTTGATTAGCCCTTAAAAAAAGTATACATTTTATTTGAAGTCTTGCAGTGTTATCTTAAATGGAAGTTGCACAGTGGCATGCTTCAATATTGTGTTTTGGACAGCCTTCCCCAACTGGTGCCCTCCAGATACTTTGAGCTAAAACTCCCATTATATCTGCCCGCAGGCAATAGTGGCTGGGATTAGTTGACAGCACCAGGTTGGAGAAGGCAATAGTTGTGTTTTCAAATATATTAATTATTTAAACAAGAGGCAAGGTAGAATCTTCAAACATCACTGTTTGAAATATATTTTCCTCTGCTTGTTGTGAATGTAAATATCGCTCAAAATACCAGCTTGGGTGCTTTTGTATTTTTTCCTCTATACACATACCCTTGTCTGAATAAACCTGAGCATTCACAGTTTTGAATATTTAATACCAATGTTTAGCATCACAGGAGATATTTTATAACATCCAAAATCATCTTTATATGGAGCCTTAATTTTCCTTTATAAACCTCAAACAACATATTTTGTTTTTTCTTCCTCAACAACTTTTTAAACAGGCTTTTTGAAGTTAAGGGCTGATTGCTATCTTGCAAATGAGCTACCAGGAATGTGTTCTGTGGTAAATTGATTCCAGATGCTCAACGATGATTGATCCTAAGAAGGCGTCTTAACTTTTATTTTCTTAAGAAATATTTACAAAAAGGCAGTTGCCATTTACACTTTAAGCAAGAGCTATTTCTGGGAACTGAAGTACTTATAGAAAACTGAAGAAATGGCACATCATAACCCAATTGCCTGTACAGACTTGTACTAAGTTTATATCCCACCTTTTGGTCTCCCAGATCAACAAGGCAGCAGCAAAAGAGACTGTTCTTTGGAGAGTTCAAAAGGAGGGTACCACTATTGAGAGAGCCCCATAAACCTAGCTTCTAATGGCTGGGGCACTAGAGCAGAAGACAATCTAAGTTTATGGCATGGATGGTATGGGAAAAGTGCTCCCAAATGTTTAGGGCATTGAAGGTAAAAAGTAGTACCCAAAAGGGAAGTGGCAACAAGTGACATTATTTTAATGTTGAAGCAGTATGTTCCTGGTATCTATCCCCCAACTACCATGTTTTCAGCCAGTTCAGAACTTTTCAAAAGCTGCAGTGGCTGCTTCATGAGCAGCACATTAGAATAGTTTGAAGTTACCAGAACATATATAATAGTGGCTAGATTATTTCCCCCAAAAGGACACATGTGGCAAATTAGCTGAAGCTGAAAAGGTAGACCTGGACACAGATGCCACCTAGCCATCCAATCTGCAAAACTGCTCCTATTGGGGAGTGTGACCCCCTCTAGAACAGGCAAAACATTTATACGACTGGGCCATCCATCATCAACATCCCCTAGTGTGAAGATTAGGTAAAGGTAAAGGGATCCCTGACCATTAGGTCCAGTCGTGGCCGACTCTGGGATTGCGGCGCTCATCTTGCTTTATTGGCCGAGGGAGCCGGCATACAGCTTCTGGGTCATGTGGCCAGCATGACAAAGCCACTTCTGGCGAACCAGAGCAGCGCATGGAAACGCTGTTTACCTTCCCACTGGAGCGGTACCTATTTATCTACTTGCACTTTGACATGCTTTCGAACTGCTAGGTTGGCAGGAGCAGGGACCGAGCAACGGGAGCTCACCCCGTCGTGGGGATTCAAACCGCCAACCTTCTGATCGGTAAGTCCTAGGCTCTGTGGTTTAACCCACAGCACCACCCACGTCCCATAGTGTGAAGATTACATGTAAATTAATTCACCCCATCCGGCCTAGTAACAATTCTAGGAATCAGTTCGGAAAATTTTCTACTACACTTCAGTGTCACGTTTCATCTGTTGTGTAATGACACTGTTGCAGGACAGCAACAATGCCTCCCCTGGATCTAGTGGCTGTGCTGGAGGTGATGGGTTTTCCTGGGCTTGGGTGAGCCCTTTTCAGCTTTACCCAGGCTCGGGAAGTGGAATGCAGCTTGCCTGCCTATTTATAATTTCAGGCTTCAAGATATCTTATTTACAACATCTTTTTTTTTACTATGTTCTAGGTCTAGGACGTAGGAGGAAATATATATATACATAAAAGAACGCAAATTTGTCACTGCATTTTTCTGTTTATTTTAAAAAGGTAGATTTCCAGGGGGGCGCTGAGTATTTTTTTTACTGAAAGGTGGGCGGAATAATAAGTTTGGAAAACTCTGGTCTAAGGGATTGAGGAAAAGGTTTCCTCATCCATTTAAGATTTTATCATCCCACATTTCCTTAGGGGAACATTAATTGAATGGAACCATTTTTGAAGTAAAGTCTAATCAGCCAAAATCAGCTATATTAGGGCAAGCAGGTGGTAGGCCTGAGCACTCCAAGAATCTTGTACACATCCTTGGGTGACAAAACTGCAACCCACCCAAACAAGCCTACTAATGGATGCACTGGATGTGTTGAACAGCAGACATGTACACATTGTACTGCCCAAGATAGAAAGGATATCAGCAACTCTTAAGTGCCTTGCAAATAACCACAGTGAATTACTGAGGATCTCCCATGATCACATTTCTAACCTGGTTATGAGATATCTCTAACAGCAATGAAAAGCTCTGCTTGTCAAGTTTTCCACCACAGCATTTGCGCTATCATCCTAACTGCCTCATTAGTCTCAGCTCTTCAAGAATCAGCTCCAGCAAGCAAATAATGGCAATCACCTGAACCGATTCCCTGTTCCAAAGGTTAGTCATGTTAGTCAACTGAAAACTTCCAATGAGCTTTCTGAAAACCATCAGCCACCAGTAACAGAAAATTTTAATCTCTCTGCCATTGTTTACAAATAACTAAGGTGCTGAAACGCCAATCCTCACCAGATGTTTACCTGTTAATGACAAAAAAGGGGTCAAAATATTCCTGACTATAAGATCACCAACATCCTATCAGCAGAGAGTATCAAATCTGGGGCACCTGCTATGTGCCTGCCCAACTATACACTGGGAGAGCTCTAAGGTAGCCATTAAGCCCCAAGTTGTTTCTACTGACATTCCCCAGCAACAACAGTCTGAGGGGTCCACAAAACCATTTCCTAGAACACCTCAGCAAGCTCAGTCAATTAGTAAGCCAGTTGGGAGTATATAAACAGAATCACTATTTTGTGTCACTGAGTGTACCTGGAGTTAGACTAATTAGTAAAGGCAGGATTTTGGGTGGAATATCTGGCAAGTAAGATGGAATATTTGAAAACCGCAGAAACTCCTCCACCCTACCCTGTCCCACAACTGATGCTGCAATGAAAACACAGCTAGGCAAAACTGGATTTCCAGCCTCCACTCTGCACAACATAAGGCCTACTCTTGTGAAACATTAATGGGCATGCAGGAATTTCAATCATTATGCCTACAAATGTATTCAGAGCAGTTTCGCTAGAAATAGTTCATGCATGCCTACAAACTTGAACGGTGGAAGTTGTAGTAGCAGAAAACCAAACATGTATGGAACACATTAGCACACTGGAGATGCTGTATGAGGATTTTAAAAACAAGAGGGGATAAAATTATCCTCCATAAATTCAAGTTGTTATATATACAATTGCTGTTGGCATGCAGTATTTCTCCTACTTGCTTCTATTTCAAGGACATCACACAAGCATCTGTTTGGCCACTGTGAGAACAGAATGCTGGACTAGATGGGTCACTTGCTTGACTCACCAGGCTCTTATGTTCTTATAGCCATGCATTGATTTCTGCATGTGTGTGTTGGCCTTCTGGAGGTGGCCTTTCCACGCCAACCTCTTATGCTCTCTAACAAGGTCCTTCTGACCAGTATAGAACTTTGGAGTGCCATTCATCACAGTAATTCCCATGTAGGAAGCACTCAGCACTCTATGGATCATCCCCACATTTTTTATTTGCATTTTCTCAAATGTCATTTCCTTTACCGCTTTCATGTTTCATGTGTTTCATGTCTACAAAGACTTGTATGCGTGATTTAGGAGTGGACAAGCAAGACTGCATGTGAAATAGATATATAAACATGACTAATAGCCACTGTATGTAACAATACAACATCTCTGAAATCCTCAAATGGTTGATTTCCAAATTCATCAAATTATTAGACCAAATATCGTGGATTGCATCCTGTTTCATATTTCATTAGAAAAGATATGGAAAATATAGTGCAGATGACAGCTGAAGGTCCCCTTGTATATTGTTTTCAAAGCAGTGTTGATCCTGGTTAACTGATATAGTTCCTGCATAG
Source organism: Podarcis liolepis (assembly GCF_965112155.1). Classification (NCBI taxonomy): domain Eukaryota; kingdom Metazoa; phylum Chordata; class Lepidosauria; order Squamata; family Lacertidae; genus Podarcis; species Podarcis liolepis. The sequence continues at coordinate 23,241,119 of NC_139563.1, forward strand.
GTACTTGATGAATCGAGCTACATCACAAAGGGCTTTCTGCTCCCAAAGACCATATTCCAATGATAACATTTCCAAATATAATAGAGGGGTAACAACACTGTGTAACAACTCAATCCTGCCGGTTGTGCTAAACATCGCATAAAGAAAACTTAAATATCAAGGCTGTCACAAATTGGAGGGGATGCTGGCAGTGTAACAGACCTTGTACTTTCTGCATACTTTTCAAATTGCCCACATCAATTTACTTTATGTGCCCAAACTAAAATACACACAAATTTCAGGTCCCCCTCCCTTAAAGTTCTGTGTTCTTCAAGAACTGTTAAGCATGAATAGCCAACAGTGACTTCCTGTGTAGAAACATTTTTGAAGTTTGATAGGCAAGAAATAAAGAGTTGGAGGAAGAATAGTTTTGGAGAGAAAGTTCAAACTCACATACACAGGATATTTAAATCATTCTTTAAAAGTTACAGTTGCAATTATCAGGGAAGCGGTTGGAATTTTAAGGAAGAAACAGCACATCCAGGAAAGATAATGCCTGTTAAAAAGCCACACAATGCTGTTGACTGCTTTCATTCTAGATTAAAGGAAACTGTACGCTTAAAATAACAGCAGTTTTGGTAGCTGCTTCCCAGTTACAAAATATCCGCTTGTTTGCAAGCCAGAAAGAGGAATTAAAATAGCTGTTACCTTCTGCTACTATTTTCTCCTAACTTTTCTCCATTAAAATATATCCTGGTTTGGTGGAAATCTCTTATTGGAAACAGTAGAGTGAATTTTCTGGAAAAGCTTGAAATCCAAAAAAATAAATAGATTCATCTATCTTAAATCAAAGTGTATCTGAACTAAGTAAGTCTGACCTGGTTAAACAAAAATTAAAAAGTCGTATTAATTTTACTTACTGTTTAAATATCTGAAAAGTTCTCCAAATAGTCAAATTAATTACACTGCTAGTTAATTTTAGAAAACAATGCATACCTCAATCTGAAAAGTGTTCCATGGGAAAATGTAACACTGGAAATTTTTCCATCCAACACCACTGATTAAATATTTGGACACAAACTGTAGGAAATGTCTTTTTGTGGTGCCTCTATAAAGTATACCTAAAACCCACCCAGTTAAGAAATTATTTTATGCCTCCATAAAGGTTTTCTAGTTTATAGTCTTGCACTGAAATTCTAACATTTCTAAGGGTTCTACACCTTAAAAAAAAAAATCACAGCACCTGGTATTCTAAACCCCTCAATCCAAAGCCAAGTTCAGGTATTCAATCCTAGGAATTCTTGAAATGGGTCTTTAGTGGCCTAAACATAAGTAGCACCGAAAAAGAGATCTATAACAGACACCCACTAGCCCTGTTAAGGTGACTGCAGAAACAGTTTTCAAGGATGCTGAAGCACATGTCTCCTTTACTTTTTCAACTATTTGCAAAACTTTAATTTTGATTTTATTTTTTTTAAAATAAAACTTTAATAGCAAAGCCAAATGCCATTACAGAACAAAACAATTATCTTTGGATGTGTCTATCAGGGATCCTCATGAAACACAAAGCGAAGAAAGTCATCACACATTTTCTTAACAGGCATTATTGGATGAGACCTCAGTTTGTTTCTAGTTATAAGAATTTTAAGTTTAAAATTTGTTAGTCATTATTCCAAACAGGTGTATAGTGTGATGGGGTATGTGCTAATTTTTCTATTTTCAAGATAGCCAGTTTAGGGGGCATCAACTTAGACTGAATGTATATGATCATTGAGACCAAAGTTCCATTTTATATTATATATTCAAACTTTTGCTTTCTAAAATAAAACATATGCCTACCTGAACCAACAGGGGAGGAGCCAACACTGAGACTTTGTAGACTTCCATTCCTAAGCAACGTTGGAGATTTTTGCAAATTAGAACTTGTTATACTTCCTGCAGCAGATGCCACAGATGATGTTGGCGAGGCAGAACAAACCGATAGGTGGGAAATATTCTCCTGACTTTTATTTCCTTTTGGCCTACCAGGCCCATGTTTACACTGCTTATTTCCTTTCCGCTTCTTTTCCTTTACAGTTTCATCTTCTGTCCCAGAGGACTGAACACGCTTGTATCCTGTTGATGTAAGGCTTGAATTACCCAACTCTCCAGGTGAGCTGTCAAAAATATTAGGCTGGGAGGCAACAGTTGAGGTTGAAGGAAGACCAATTAAGGAAGTAAAACAATTCACACCCCCTTCCTGGCTTCCAGTCTCTCCTTTATGTACATCTTTGGTCGACAATGTCTGCTGGGAATGAGTATAGCTGTCATTACGTAGATCCGAGTCTGTAAAACTCAAAAAGTCCTGGGGAGACTGAACTGAACTTCCGGAAGATGACTTTATACTACTAGGAGTTCCCAAAAAACTTCCTGGAGAAAAGGACAAAAAAGAGTGTTAAAAATAAAATAAACTGGCAAATGTGTAAGCACACCAATACAATTAGCACATGTATCTTGTTGGCAAACAAGAAGTTACAGCAGCTTTGCTGTTTGTGTTCTATAAGAGTTTTGCTGCGGTCTTTGTGCCATCTAAAAGGGGCAGGGAAGTGGCAAAGTTACAGCACATGTTATGTTCTCATATTCCCAGTCAACCTTCATTTCTTTCAGCTCTTTACTGGCCCGGGCAGTAATGACTGAGATTACACTAATAAAATGGATAAGGCCCAAGTAAATCACAAAGTAGAGGTTCTTATCACTCTGTAATTCAACTTTGGCACCAATGTTCAAATTGTTTTATAAAACTGTTTTATGATATTATGCCAATGAAAATCCTCTAGAATATAATTTCTCAGCCACGACTGCCCTGGGGCAGAAAAGATGTCAGGGTAACTGGGGGGGGGAATGGCAGTGTGCCCTAAGTTTATCCCTGTTTCTATCAGTCTGACTTGCCCTTTCTAGATGGCACTGACTAATTCCCCACAAGGCAAATCTGTATGAACAAAACATTTCTCGGAAAATGTAATCCAAACATGGCCAATATGTTCCCCTTCTAATTATTAGTTCTACCAGTTTCAGCAAAACCATAATAAATAACTCTCAAAATAACTGAAAATTAATCACAAAGCTTTCCAATAGGAAAATAATATTCCTACAATAAACATGAGCATTGTATTGAATGCCTTTTAAAATACTTTGCATATATTTCAAATGCTTTCAGTACAGAGGCTGATGAACATAACTGTAAAAAGTGAAAAGAGATGGTCCAGATGTCATGGCAAACCATAGTTTCGCATTATAACTGTAATCCTGGGACTCAATCAGTGACTGACAGGTCTTGCAAAGTCCCTATTTGGCTCCTCAGAAATTTACAGTCAGCTGAAGGATTACAATACAGTGGTACCTCAGGTTACATATGCTTCAGGTTACATACGCTTCAGGTTACAGACTCCTCTAACCCAGAAATAGTGCTTCAGGTTAAGTACCTTGCTTCAGGATGAGAACAGAAATCGTGCTCTGGCGGCGCAGCAGCAGCAGGAGGCCCCATTAGCTAAAGTGGTGCTTCAGGTTAAGTACAGTTTCAGGTTAAGAACGGACCTCCGGAATGAATTAAATACTTAACCTGAGGTACCACTGTAACAAGTCTCAATCTCATATAATTTTCCCTTCCCCCTCTATGAGGAGCTCAGAAACTTTAGACTGCATTGTAGATTAACCAGAGTTTACCACTCTTAACCAGAGTTTCTTGCAACAAAGCAGCTAAGATTAAGCACAGTTAATTTTGGTATGATTAGCATGACCAGCTGGCCACTGTGAGAACAGGATGCTGGACTAACAAAAATTATAGCATGCAGCAATTCCATGCTGGATGAAAAGGGGTTGGCTGCTGGTGGTCCTTAGGCCAAGACAAAAATGTAAAAAGGCAGGACCATAAAAAACTGCACACATTACACTAGACAAATATACACAAATCAAAAATAAAATAACAATAAGATAAACCAGATTCTGAAAACAACAGCAAAATGCAAAATCTACAGAAAATCAGAAGATAATGTGACTGAACAGCTTAATGCAAATAATAAAAAAAGGCTTCCAGGTGCCAAACAATAAGATAAACAGCCTCTGAATAACATGAGGAAATGTGTTATATGTTATATGACAGAAGAGAGTGGCAACTGATTTCACAGCTGCCAAACCATTCCGTCCCTTTTTGGTGTCTTGAAACAGCTTCATATAAATGAAAGATAAGTTAGGTTGACAACTAGTGTGATGTAGAGTGCTGCACTAAGACCCCAGAAACTCAACAGTTGTTGCAAGGATAAAACGTGAAAGGGGGAAACTATCCTTACCACCTTGATGAAAGAAAGGTGGGGTATAAATTGAAGAAGAAGAAGAAGAAGAAGAAGAAGAAGAAGAAGAAGAAGAAGAGGAGGAGGAGGAGGAGGAGGGGGAGGTGCATAAATGACTTAAGACACACACTTGTCAGAGGTGCACTCCAATCTTCTCCTCCTAACTCCTCCCCACAAAAGGAGAATCATAAGGAGAACATCAGGTATATTAAGGAGAGATGGAAGCCTCTAATCCCTGTTCACTTCCTACCAGCTCCCATATTTAAGGTAGCATGGAGGGAAACCAGGAAAGTGGGTATAACTGTCTAGCCCAGTGGCAAAGTAGCCTGGCAGTAAATAACTGCTAATCAGGGTATCTGAAGCCAAGTGTCCCTAATACACTTCTAAAATATAGGTTGACATTCAACAGAAGAAGAAAATTAGGACACTATACTGAGGGAAATGGCCAAGACAGCTTTTCTTATATGTCTAATTTCTTCCTTGTTTGAGCACTAATCCTTTTGTCTTTATTCCAAAATGCTCCCATACTGTGTAATGTTTATGTAGGTTGAGGACAGATATTATAGAAAATACGACAGAAAATCACCACAAGGTAATCCTGCTCAATATCTAAAGGAATAGTCTCAAGTGTAACAAGAATAAAGAAGAAAAATTGTTTGTACTGCCCCAAAGGAAGTTGACATTCACATTTCATTTAGAGAGCTATGCATGATTACAAACAGTATTTCTTATTCTACTTGAATATCAATATTTATCTCAAGTACACTCAGGTTACTATCCTATGCATGCTTACCTGGGAGTAAGTCATATTGAACATAGTGAGACTTATTTTTTAGTAAACATGCACAGAACTGCACTGGAAATGTGCATGTGTTTTGCATTTATATATTATACTAGGCAGTTTATGTCCTGTATATAATGTGGATAATATAAGCAAAATCCATTAGGAAGGATTAGATTTTCGCATGTGTTAACACACACTTGGTATTCACATTTCTAGCCCACTTGAACCTATGAAAAGCTGCCTTATACAGAGCCAGACGATTTGGTCCATCATGACTAATACTGTCTGCCCAATATTGTCCACCCTAACTAGCAGCATCTGGCCAAGGTCTTTCCCAGCTCCACAGCCTGTGTAACTGGAGATACCAGGGGTGGAAACTGGGACCTTCTACAAGCATGTTATCTGCTGTTTGATCTATTGTCTTTTCCCCACAAGCCCAGGACAGGCAACAACTACTTTTCAAACAGGCTGTTTTGAATCTGGAAGAGATGCCAAGGTATTTTGGCTTCCCACCTGTACCAGCTGTCTGGAATAAAGCCCAGGTATACTGAATAACTGCAAGGATGGGAAAACAGGAATGGAAAGGGCTGTTTCTACTTTATAGCATCACAGGAAATTGAGGAAGGAGAATTGTAGAAATGAAGAGTTGGAAGGGACCACGAGGATCATCTAGTCCAACTCCCTGGAATGCAAGAATCTTTTGCCCAATGTGGGGCTCAAACCCACAAGCCTGAGATTGAGTCTCATGCTCTACTGACTGAGCTATCCCCCATCTCCCAAAGACCAAAGAGGGGGCGATTTTGTGAAAGTAAGAGGAACAGAAAGAAATACCACAGGAAGTTTGCAAAAGCTGTTTACTTGTAGGAGGGAATGGGGAGTGATAGGCCTGGAACTCTTAGGTTCATCAGCAGAGACCCAGGGTGACTTTGGCTTACCGTATTTTGCGCCCCATAAGACGCTCCGGCCCATAAGACGCACCTAGTTTTTTGGGGGGGGAAATAAAGAAAAAAATTTTTATTTCCCCCCCCCAGGTGCGGGGCTGGAAGAACCAGGTCGGGGAACAGTGGGAAGGCACGCTCTGCCTCCCCGCTGTCCCCCGAGCTTGTGGGGCTGGCGATGGGGAGGGCAGCTCTATGCCGCCATCCCGAGCGGGGCGGGACTTAGCGCCCCGCTCGGGATGGCGGCGTAGACCTGCCTGCCGTCCCGCGATGGCAGGCAGCTCTGTGCCGCCATCCCGAGCGGGGCGGGACTTAGCGCCCCGCTCGGGATGGCGGCGTAGACCTGCCTGCCGTCCCGCGACGGCAGGCAGCTCTGTGCCGCCATCCCGAGCGGGGCGGGACTTAGCGCCCCGCTCGGGATGGCGGCGTAGACCTGCCTGCAGTCCCGCGATGGCAGGCAGCTCTGTGCCGCCATCCCGAGCGGGGCGGGACTTAGCGCCCCGCTCGGGATGGCGGCGCAGAGCTGCGCTGGTCCCAGGACCGCACGCAGCTCTGCAGGGCCACCGGGAGCGGGGCGGAGCTTCTCCCCCGGCTCCCGGTGGCCGGGCAGAGCTGCGCTGGTCCCAGGACCGCACGCAGCTCTGCGCGGCCACCGGGAGCGGGGCGGAGCTTCTCCCCCGGCTCCCGGTGGCCGGGCAGAGCTGCGCTGGTCCCAGGACCGCAGGCAGCTCTGCGCGGCCACCGGGAGCGGGGCGGAGCTTCTCCCCCGGCTCCCGGTGGCCGCGCAGAGCTGCGCTGGTCCCGGGATTGCAGGCAGCTCTGCGCAACCCTCGAGCTGGTCTCCCGAGGGTTGCGCAGAGCTTCCTGAAGCCTGGAGAGCGAGAGGGGTCGGTACGCACCGACCCCCCTCGCTCTCCAGGCTTCAGCGAAAGCCTGCATTCACCCCATAAGACGCAGGCACATTTCCCCTTCATTTTTGGAGGGGAAAAAGTGCGTCTTATGGGGCGAAAAATACGGTAGTTCAGATGATCCTCCACACCATGAGTTGGAAAGTGTGGATTGCTTATTCTCACCCACATAAAAGATTCCCTCCTCCATTATAGTACAACCATAGTTAGTTGTATGTTACAGCTAGGTTTCAAGCAATTATTTGAAATCATGGTTTTGAAAAACATTGTTCAGAGGTTAGTATTAATCATAGTTGCCTGATTGTTCTGTCGTGGCAGAAGAAATCCATAACTACAGTAGGGTATCTGTGTGCAAAAAGAGTGGATCATAACATATGGAAAGGATAACTAGAATGAAGTGAGTTAAATCTGGTGTCAAATATTAAAATATCACCATTTAAACAACCATTGATTGTAGACTGTCCATTATTTAGTAAGTAGTATGAACAGTTTTCTTTAAAAAAAAAGTGTTACTGCATGCTGACTAAAGAAATGTAGTGATTGATTAAATGTAATCCACAACCTGAAAGACTGTACGAATACAAAATCATTTGCCTGTGTCTCAGCTGGAAAAACAGGGTTCATCCCCTCAGATGGTTATATTTCATAGCTATTAAAATATTCCTGGAAAGGAATAGTCTAATCACAATAATAGTACTTATCTATTTCAAAAAAAGATGCATTACTTCTGCTAGCTGTCCCAAAACATTTTCTCTCAACTAAATTAGCATACAATTCAGTTGTTGCATTGATCAAATATAATACATAGAAAAGTACATCTAAATTTGCAAGTTTTTCACCTATTTAATTTTTGGCAGTCATGGAAGTTATATAGTATTCTTGAATAATACCTTGTTGAAAAGTACAAGCTGCTGACACCGGAGCTCCAGGAGTCCTTCCACCACCAGGCTTTCTTCCCCTCTGACCTGAATTATGACCTGCGGACTTCTTCCCTTTGCTCTCTGAACCTCTGGCCTCTGAAACATCTTTACCACTTGAAGCATGCGCAGACACTTCCTGGAAATTTGCATTTGTAAAGCGAGCTGCGGTATCTTCCAGCCTCTTCAATGAGCCTGTCATAGAGTTGTTGGTAGTGCTTGTGTAAGTCTAACAGTATTGAAGTGGGAAAGAGGAAGTTGAGAGAGACAGTTAGACCACAATAAATTAACTGTACTCCAAAAGACACACAATGTTATTTCAATTCAGAAACAAAGATGTGTCCCAACATTCTAAAACAGCATAGAGAAAGTTAAAGCTAACTATGTATTTAAAAGAAGTTATAAAGTTGCCACTTAAAATAACTGAGCACTTTAAAGGTGGGTTTAAAAAAAAAATTAAACTGACAGGGAACTATAAAACAAAATACACTTACTAATATATCAGCAAGATATCAGCTGTCAGTTTTGCAAGCATCGGATTGCAGCAATTAGTAGAAGTGCACATACTGGCCTCCCCTTACACTTAATCATGATACTTCTATTTATTAAATACAAAAAAGTCAGCTATTTTTCCAAACACTAGTTCCTGCTGAAATGCATGCTTTTGCAACATGTAACAACAGGTTATTCTGTAAGTTAATCTTTATTGCCTCAGATTTGCAGATATAAGCTTTTGTAACATAGCTCTTTTCCTTTAGGTTGTTCAGACTATTGTAATTTCAAAGGTAATTTTCAATTTTCTGTACAACGTATAAAAGAAAATACAATATGATGAAATACAATACATTTACACCAATATTTATACTTATTCATTAACACATGTATGGATTTTTTCTGCAGTTTAAAAATTAGTAACTAAATCTTAAAGCTGATTTTCTACTAGTAAAAATTTAGTAGTTATGGGCCAGGATCTATAGAGCTCTATAGGTAAAGGTAAAGGGACCCAGTCGTGGCCGACTCTGGAGTTGCGGCGCTCATCTCACTATATTGGCCCAGGGAGCCAGCGTACAGCTTCCGAGTCATGTGGCCAGCATGACTAAGCCGCCGTTTACCTTCCTGCCAGAGCAGTACCTATTTATCTACTTGCACTTTGACGCACTTTCGAACTGCTAGGTTGGCAGGAGCAGGGACCGAGCAACGGAAGCTTACCCTGTCGCGGGGATTCGAACCGCCGACCTTCTGATCGGCAAGTCCTAGGCTCTGTGGTTTAACCCACATGCCTAAAATACTACCATATATGCACAAATGGATTGCATATTTTCCCTTCTAGCTGCACACCCTTGAACCATATCAACTACTGCTCAAGAAGGCTTCCCCAACCCTTAAGTATAATGTTTTTAAGGGACAGCAGGTGCTGCATTGCAAATCAGGCCTTTTTTTAAAGAAAAGGAAATGTGTGTTTGCATGAAACACCATTCACAGCCCTTTGAATTCTTGCCAAAGGTTTGTTTTTTTAAAAAACCAAAACAGAACACAATTCAGCCAACCATTAAAAACTTAGGTTTCATTCATTTTAATGGAAAAGATTTGAACATCTCCTTAATGCTCTCTAATTGAAGTTCAAAGTGCTTAAATTTGGCTAGATTGCACTCCTAATTCTGCAACAGAATTACTATGGGGTTTGGGGTTTGTTTTTTGTAAAAGCCATTTTTGGAAATGCTTCAAAGAATTTTTTCAAAATGGCAGATGTAAGCCAGTGAAACAAGTGCAGTATGGTTTCACTTCCTTAAGTGTCAACAAGCACTTTGTCCACTTATAGGTGTTGTTGTTTAAATTTGTATACCACCCTCCATCTGAAGATCCTAGTGCAGTTCACAACATTAAAATACAAAATGAGAATGCAAAATACATAATAAAACAAAAACAAACCAATAACCCCACTCCCACAAACACATTTAAAAAGCCATAGAATGTTAATCAGCCAAACACCTGGTTGAAGAGAAACGTTTTTGCCTAGCGCCTAAAGACATGTAATGATGGCACCAGGTGACTTCCCTGAGGAGAGCATTCCACAAATAATATAAACATATTTGACATATTGATTAAATTAAAACACTGCTTAAATATGAAGGCCAAATATATTCTAATTTACTTCACACAATCTGGAAAAACACCAAATGTGAATCTTTAATTAAGTTTTTAAAAATATACTCATGAGAAAAATATTGTGCAGTCCTAGTGTATCAGCTAGTAAGTGGCCATATACAATATAATAAAGTCATAATAGAGAAAAATTATTTTTTCTAGTATTTCCACAGGGTCAAAGGTGTTGCATGTTCATGTGTGACAAATGAAAGAAAGCTTTATTCAGAAACTTGTACCATGCTGAAAATTATTTGAGGTCCTCATTTCCCTTTGGGAAATTAATAAAATTAAACCATGTAGAAGCCATTTTAAACTTAACACCTGATGTTTAAACTTCATCAAAGTTACTGCATTTTACATTAAATGTGAGTTTCTCCAGTTCCATGGGCGCAACACCCAGAGGAATTCCCACAGGATATCATCAGGCCCCCACCCACGATCTTGTGCTCTAACTGCACAGAGATAGAGGCCTCCTATTTCTTTTAGCAGCCTGCTGTGCTGACATACTCTCCTTCTCAACCTAGAGTCAGTCTCATTTCTAAGGGAGATGCCAGAAGCCCCACCTTAGGGATTTCCATCATTCCTCTATCTGCTTTCAAATCTGGGACAGGCAAATGTGTACAAGAAGAATGAAGGACATTCATAGCTTGCACAGTTCCAGCGGCAGCTGTTATTGCAAGTCTAGCCTCCCAAATGAGTACAGATGGCAGTGGAACTACTGCCCATACTTCTCCTTCCTCCTGCAACTGTCAGGACGGAAAATGGTTGTGCACATGTATACACAATCCATTTCCTGATCTTGGTCCCCTTTTATTTCTATTTCTAATGCTGTACTTCTGCAAACCTGAGTTCCCCTGTGGGTTCTGCTGCCTCTCGTGTGGGTGGGTGGGGTGCCATTTTGATTCTATATGTATCAGCATTCATCCCATAAAATAAAGGGAATGTTTTCCTTAAGCCAAATGAAACCCAGCTGAATCCAAGAGCAAATTTAGAAGTGATAGAGACCAACAAAGCGTAATCAGTATAATTCAAAAGGGTGACATTTTCTTATGTAGTTTGAAAACACAATATAAACTTTCACCTAAAAGATTAGCTCTGGCCAGTTTTCTCAGGTGCTGTTTACACTTAACACACATTTTTATACAAACATATTCAGTACTCCTAGAAGCTGTCAGCATGCGATAGCGGCTGCACCCCAGGAACAGCTTTGACTGGTCGGTTAAACCAGGTGAAGCTAGCTTATGGGTTTCAAACCCTTGCTGAGTTACGGACTTCCCCTGCCTGCAAAGACAGGCTCTGGCGGATTGAGCGGATGAGACCAATAGCAGGTCCCACAGTCAAGAAAGCGGTTTCTGCATGAGCTGTAGAGGGAAGTGAGGGGCAGATGGGGCTTCTCAACCTGGGAGGGTAGCCCATCAAAAAGAAGGGAAATTCTGGTCCTAAACATCCGCTGCCTTGCAGAACATCATTGGGAGAAGAAAAGGCTCAGGAGTAAACCCTACACCAATCCGAAGGAGAATCCCTAAGACGGTTCAATGGCACCTTGTACGCTTCCTTCCAGCAACTCCTACAGCCAAGCTGGTGCCAAACATAGTCCAAAGGAAAGCAGAGCAATACATCAGCGAGGCTGTCGTTTGGGCAGCTCAAGACCTCAATACATACTGCTCAGGCTTGCGCCTCAGGGAGGTCACTTCTGTGATGCTAACGCAGCAAACATAACACAGGAGGCAGCAGTTATGAGTTACCAACACAGCAGGTGCTGTGCTTCTCCAGCAGTTTGACTTTGCTCCTGGAGATGCACTCCATTGTGTCTCAAGACAGACCGATGCCAACAAGTATTTGAAGACGCTGTACATTATACATTGCTTAGAATCAGGGTAGCTGAACAAATGCATGTTCCTACATCAAACCTCCCATGTGTAGGTCAGCAAATGACGCTTTTAGGTGCCCTTGACATATGTGGTGAGGCTAATGGGAAACCAGAGGCCTTTTAAAGCAAGGATGCCACGTCTCCTCTGACAGGCTCACCTTTGGAGCCAGGAAAAAGTCTCCATGTTCTCCCAGAACTGTTAAAGACTGCTTTAATCTGCTGCATTTAATTGCTGACATTATTTTTATTGCCTGTCTTACTCTAGTTTCGTATTGCATTTTGTTTTTATTCTGAGTGTCTATCTTTCTTAAAAAAAGTTGTGGACCATCTGACGTCAAACAGGCAAGCCATTGTTTATTCTAGGTGTCTTGTGAGGTAAGCAGCTTCAGTTGTGACTAATTATAAACCAACTTCTATTTTATAATTGGTTTAAAAAGCTAATAAATTGTGGCAAAATTCCATGAAGCCTCAGAAGTGACAAATTAAAGCTTAGCATTCCAGAACAGGGGGCGGGATGGGGGCGGCGCTTACTGACTGAAACCTAGCTGAAACCTAGAAAGTGCCTTTCTAATTACAATTCATCTTTCTCAGACACTTTTCTAGGACGTTTTAAGAATCTGACCATTTCATTAGATTATTTCCCCTCATATGCCTTGAGAAATTAAATGGCTTCTTAGGGCAACCTGCTCTGCCTTGAGAAAGAAGACCACAAAGGAAGACCACAGGCTCTTATTTGGGGTATTCTACACCAGCATCTTCACTATTCCCAAATGAGGTACAGTGGACACTCGGGTTGTGAACGTGATCCATGTGGGATACACGTTCGCAACTGACAGCTTTCACAACCCACAGCAGCACGTCTGCGCATGCGCAGGTTGCAATTCGGCACTTCTGCACATGCACAAAGCACAATTTAGCGCTTCTGTGCATGTGCGACCGTCGAAACCCAGAAGTAACCCATTCCAGTACTTACGGGTTTCGGCTGTCCGTAACCCGAAAAAACACAACCCGAAGCATCTGTAACCTAAGGTATGACTGTATTGCATTTTCTCATCCATATTCCACCTTTTTCAGGAGAAAAAGCCAACAAGCAAATATTGCAATTAACATGTATAGTTATTTTATTTGATGCAACAGCTGGCTGGGGTGGAGGGTGGGATAAAGATGGGGACCTCAGCATGCCAAAAAGAGTGGTTGACCTTCTTGCCCAACAACTCCTCCACCTAAGGCTGTCATTGGTGTCAAGAACAGGCTCCCCACTGGGACAAGCATCAGCTTCAGGGACATCATTTTTGTCAGGACCATGATGGGGGAAGCATTAACTCCTCTCCCCGTGTGCCATGGTCCCGATCCCAATTACTCCCATCCTAAACAGTTCTTTAAAATAAAGGAACAAGATTCATCCAATGAAAGCACACAACACGCAACTTGCCCAGCTTCAAGATGCAATTCCAGAACAGAACTTGTATCCCTGGTTAAAAGTCTCTACCAAACATGCTCGTAGTGGTTATAGTTCAGTATATTTTAATTCTTGCATTATGGAATGTGATCCAGTAGTTTGCCCTTCATACTATGCTAATAACTGCCACAGTGCTGAGCTACCCCATAAGCCCAAATATCTTTGCTTGATTCTATTTTTCTCTCTCTATGGTGTCAAATACCAAACACTACTTTTGATTTTTTTTATTTATTTTTTTGCTGCTGCTGCTGCTAATATACTATAGAATATTAAAAGAGAAATCATCAGCTGTATGTAGAACTAAAGAAAATAGTGCCATTTTATTAAACCATTACCAAGGTACTTGTGAAACAGTGGAGTGTTTGAGAGTCTCTGAATTGGCTATTATCTCTCCAGAAACATTTTTTAACCAATTGGTAGGGAGAAATGCAAAGAACATGCAACTGTGTAAGTGCATTCACATTTGAATACTGGAATCCCATCTACATAAATTATAGAACTGTCATCCAGCAAGAGATTCTAAAACTTAGGAATTTTCAGTTACAAAAGGAAGGTCAGTGTTGGAACTTGCTGCTTTGACATGAGGAATGCTAGGTCTTTCTTTCTAAAAGGACAAGGCCATGAAGAGAGAAAATTCTGGTGATTAAGATAGTCAGGTGACTGCATTACAGACTAGTTTGATGAACACTTATGAAAAAGTGGGGGAAATAGTACCCAATGTTTTAATCTATTTTCTTTACACCACTTGAGAGAAAAGTATCTGAATCTTACCCTTGGGTATCATTAGGAAACACTCATATAGGTATAATTTCCAGTTATACTTCTGCTTATATTACAGATTTGTTCAAACAACATGGTGTTGGAAACAGAAAGCTAACTCCACAGCCATGAAATCTAGAAACACATTTTGTGAACAGAAACATAAATTTAAGCCTACCACCTACATAAGAAAACTTCAAATGATAGGAGCTCCATATGACCTAAAGCACCAAAGGAAAAAAATCTCTGAATGTTCCTTTTATATGTAAGTCACAGAACTTGCATAGAAACAATATCCTCAGGTGAGAGATTTGAACACATTTTGATATACAAAACAATGCCCAAATGCCAATATTTCTTCTGATTCTCTTGCAAAGATTTTATTTTTAAAAAATCTGGAAGCAAAACATTATTTTAGATATCATCTTTGCCTAAAGACCACTGGGTTATGGAGACAGTACTATACATTTCTTTTAGCAAAGAGGGGGTGGGTACGATAACCAAAATGATACTTAGCCTACTGGATAAAATGTCTGCCAAAGGAGAAGATGTGTTACGGAGTCACATAAGTAGACTAAGGACAGGAACTCTACAGCATCAAAAATAATCTGTGAGTTGTATCCAGTGTTAGTCATAAGTACAGTAGACCAATTCACATTGATTTCAGTGGGTCTACTCTTAACAGAAATCAGTTGGAAAACTGCCAATGATTTTTGGGGTTGAGACCATACTTCCTACTCTCCTTCCTTTCTTTTTGCTGTAGAGGTGTCTAGAACACCCATCTGGTTATTTTTGTGTGAGATCAGTTTGAGTTATTGAAGCCTGAGAATGTGGGCAGGAAGGTTGCAAGGGTCAAGCCAAAAACATGTTATCTTGTCCCTTGCCCAACATGGCCTGTGAGATCTAGTCAGCAGGGACTGACTGGGTGGGTTCACAAGGCAGTTAATGCCTATGGAGACAGTGGTGTCTGCTGCCTCCTCCCTCGGATGGATTTACTGCCCAACACTTACTCTTTCTCTGATACTGCATAATTGAACCAGCTAATTACTTGGAAATATTGTTTCATGTATTTCAACTGATGCAATTGTGGTATGCTGTACCATACATGTACTGTACTATATATATATGGTACTCCAGGGTTTGTTAAACCAGAATTTCCTCTAACATCCAAACCATGATACTTACTGGAAAACGATAGTTTAAACTCTGATTACAAATGAGAATATGAAACATTTAAAATAATTGAGGTTATTCTACTATATTTATTTATTTATGTAAGCAGCAGAGTACTTTAGCGGAACAGTAATATAGAATCAATGATATCCCGTTTTTTAGAAAATATGTACATTTCAAAAATCAAGTTTGTTATATTACAAATACCTAATAGCACAGCTGTTTGATCAGAAGGATTGCTAGTCATCAATAGGGGGTTCTCTGTGATAAGCAATTTAGCAACAGCAGAATTCCTCACTCCATAAAACATACACCAAGAATATAAATGTCATTCTAAAGAAGATGTAGGAAAAGCTCACTTACTTTCTCTGTAGTTACTGTTAGAGAAGGAACCAGAGACGGTGAGGATTCTGATTGCTTCTTGTGTTTTTGTTTATGTTTATCCTTTTCTTTATATTTCTAACAAAGCATGAAAGCAAAATAAAATGCAACATCAGGTTTATGCAAAATGATTTTTTTGTCATTTAAATTGCGTTAATATGAGCTGGTACTAAAAATTAATAAAGGGCTGTATCCAACAGAAGTCATCTCATTCACATAAAGACTTCTGCAATGGAACCTGACCTCCCTTCTCCTCCTTGTTCCCAGCATACACACACATAGACACAACCAAACAATTGCTCTGGAGAGTTGTGGGGAAACTCCAGAAGATATCTGGGCTGGGGGAGGAGAGGGGGGAAGTTCTTGCACCAACAAGACAACTCTGTTGGATACAGCCCTCAGTGTTTCTGATGTATAAGAAACTACTAATGTTTTATTGTAGTGTAATAAATGCAAAGTAACAGTGGCGTAGCGTGGGTTGTCAGCACCCAGGGCAAGGCAAGTAATTTGCGCCCCCTAACCCGTGGATTTGCGCCCCTAACCCCCCCTGCACCCCCCACGCTACGCCACTGCAAAGTAGTATTGTTAATAAAGAAGGTATAAAAAAATTAATGTTGTCCATTTCTCCTAAAAACATGATTTTACATCACATCATAAAACAGATATCCACACATCTTTTGCTTGGCTTGCTAGCCATCTTTCATTTGTGGTTGCCACCATCCACCCAGCTCCAACTTCTCTAGCATGTTCAGAGCACTTAGGAGAGGGTCAATAGTTTATTCTACCTCCTGCAGGTCTTCAGAGAATGCAAGCAGCAGCATGGATATTACTTCTTCCCCAATGCTTGTGGTTAGGAAGTGGGGAAGTGGGATGTGTCTGTTTTCTTTCACTATGATTTTACAGAGGGAAACGAAACAAAACACCCTCTCCTTCTTCATATTTGCAGAGAATCCACTTGCCAGAGGGATGGGACTTGTCACTGGCAAAATGAGCATTTTGGC
Source organism: Podarcis liolepis (assembly GCF_965112155.1). Classification (NCBI taxonomy): domain Eukaryota; kingdom Metazoa; phylum Chordata; class Lepidosauria; order Squamata; family Lacertidae; genus Podarcis; species Podarcis liolepis. The sequence continues at coordinate 23,257,758 of NC_139563.1, forward strand.
ATAATCTGCCCTTTTAAATTTTGCATTTATATACTTTCTGAGCAATTTTTGCTGGAAAGGCAATAAATTATATCATTCAATAAAGTATCTGAAAAACATGGACATAGGAATGCAATCTTTTTTTAAGGTTCTGGATGAAATCCTTCTAAAAAAAAATATTTGCTGTTGAAATGTACAAGTTTAATAATCAAAATATCATTCGACCAATAAGAGTGACCACAAAACTTCAGCAGCTATTACAACCAAAATAAAAAACCAACAATATATATGCACATATAAACTATATTTGTTCCAACAATTTTCGTTTGGAGTTTTAATCACTTCTGTGCCTCTCCCTCACTTCCGAGCCAATCTCCACTGCAGATGGCATGCAGCAGCCACCTAGGAGTGAAATAAATCCTGAGTTTTCCCACTTTTTCTTTCCCTCCCTTAGAAGAGCACAGCTTGTGCAAAAGAGCCAAGGAAGGAAGAAGAAGAAGAAGAGTTTGGATTTGATATCCCGCCTTTCACTCCCTTTAAGGAGTCTCAAAGCGGCTAACATTCTCCTTTCCCTTCCTCCCCCACAACAAACACTCTGTGAGGTGAGTGGGGCTGAGAGACCTCAAGGAAGTGTGACTGGCCCAAGGTCACCCAGCAGCTGCATGTGGAGGAGCGGAGATGCGAACCCGGTTCCCCAGATTACAAGACTACCGCTCTCAACCACTACACCACACTGGCTCTGGAGGGGGTGTCAGTCATTACTTGTTTTCCCACCTGGGCAAAAGTGAGTGAGAAGTGGGTGAAGAAGGCATCACAGCTCTTCCATCCTCAGCTCTTCTTGTCTGGAGGTCAGGGGCACCAAGCAGAAGGTGAAGCAGCAGCCCCAAGCAAGAGATGAGAAGATAACCCTGTCTCTGCTATTCCAGCAGCAACCAAACCACTCTGTCCCTTTATATCATTGCAAATGGTTCTTCCTTCCTTGGAAGCAATTCAATGAGCCACAAGAGGGATGCCAGCACTATTAGCTGCAGAAAACACCCTCACTTGCTACTCTGCACTCTGTCGCCCTACCAGATAGCCATCACCAGTAAACAGTGTAATAGCGGATGTATTGGAGGAAATAGAAATAGGTAGCTTTATATAGAGAAAATTCTGAGTAGACATGTATAGGATTGTACTGTTATATTGTTTGAAATCATTATTTTATTTAAAACTGAGGGAAAGATTTACTTTCCCTTCTCTCTCCAAAAAACACATTACCAACTACCATTTGGACATTAAAAAGTCATAGTAACTAATTAAAAATAAAGGTATTTATTCTGCAAGCTCAGAGGAGTAAGATATGATATATCTTTACTACATGCAGAAGAGTTGTGCCGACTGTGGAAACATTTATTGATAGAATTCAGTATCTGAACCAAATCCTGAACTGGATGCACTTTAATATAACCAGAAGAACTAGCTATGAAAGTAGGTTATGCAGTGGGCAATGATAATTCTATAAAAGATCTATATTCAAAATAATATTTGGCAGATTGACTTTCTTTCTGCTGAGAAAATAGTACCTAAAGTACTACTAAAAATGGCACAAATGTCTAGCTGAATGCTGAGGTACAAAGTATATAATGGACTGTAAACCTGCTTTCCTGATAAGGACAATAAAAACAATAAACAAATCAACATCAAGGGAATAATGCATGTTATAATATAAACACAATAACCCAAGATTACAACTACCCAATCTTAAAAACTGAACATTACACAAGAATATGTTTTAAACATGGATGAATGAATTTTCACATTTATTTACAAATTCTGCAATAACATTTGTAAAGACATGAAAACAACCTGGCATGGTCTATATGAATCATTTAGTTTATGTAAAAGTGAAGTAAATACTCCTAATGCTGTATGCATTTGGCTGGCATGATATATCTCCATAGCTTATTCATCTCAAATTTAGAGAGGTGGGGAAGTGCCTTAGATTGGCTTCCTGCAAAATTACAGATCAAAAGTAAATACTTTCAAAAAAGCTCCCAGTAAACTAGAGGACAGGCACAAGAGGTAGACACATTGAGCTGCTTCATGTGTAATGCCAAATCACATATTGGCAGTACATGAATGAGCTCTGTACTCAGGTACTCTGCTTCTTTGTTTGATCAAACCATAGTTTGCCATTACATCCAAACTGGCAAGCTAGGACTGCAATCCTAACTGAAGTGGAATACACAATGGAGGATGGACAGAGAGGGGAAGTGGATGGGCACAGGGCTTCTTCCCATAGCTCCAAAGCATGGGAAGAACTCATATGGGTGTAATTTCCAGCTGTTGGTGTTACATGTGAACCAAACCATATATGGAAGACAGAAGGCAATCCGTTAATATTAACAGATTTGTTTTGCTCCGTCAACATATAAATGATAAACTAAGAATTAGATATCAATATCAGCTTCAGCGCTCAAGAATTCAAATTCCATCAGCATTAATTTAAGAAACACTAGTGGGAGAAATCTATTCATCAACTCAAAACAATTTATGGTTGTCCATATTATGCTTGATGTATAAACCACTATCTCAACAGATCCTACCAATTTCAGCAATTCATATAGAAACTGTATTTGAAGATGCTGAGCACTCTTTCGGAACTAAAGAGAAAAGGCTATTAGAGACTTCTACTGACACTTTAGAATTAAAGAATGCCAGTTTTTAAGATGGGAAAGAATTAGTGCAGGTAAACACAATCTATATGTGAGAGTGCCAAACATTTGCAATTGCAATAATATACGACAAAAAGAATAATTATGTTAACACTTTCCATATACTCTTTTGCACAAACCTTAAGTATCAGAAGATAAATTCCATCCCCAAAGTAACTAGAGAATCACATTTCCACAATCCTAATTGAAAGGAGATTTCAGTCTCCAGCATTATTCTTAAATATATATAGAACAGTAACTCTAAATATGGCAGTTGTAGATGTTCAGGGCTGAGATATAGTGACTATTCCAAGGTCACCATATAAGCTTCATAGCTGAATGTGGGTTTACACTTGGTCTCCTCCGTGCCAGCTCTGCAGCACTCTAAGCACTACAGCACCCTGTCATGCACACCTAGCTACACTTGATTTTAAAAAGTGTAGACACAGACACACAGTAATCACTTCCCATATCTTGAAGCTACTCCATGATAAAAAACGTTATGTGCTAATTATCCAACATACAGTTGTACAAGTTCATAGGAGAAATTAAAATAGGATTTTCTTTCTCTCAAATACAGAGAATTGTTGCAGGCAGTGCTATTTTTCTAGAAAAAGAGGTGCCGGAACTCACCATAAATGCCTCCCCCATTCTCTTATAATGGCAGTAGTGCCCACCTGAGAGTTTCAGTTGAAAAAAAGCCCTGGTTGCAGGTTTGGTTCAGACATTATTCTGATTGAGTATCAAACCATGTTTCAGTGATTAGAACACATCCTAGTTTTGTGTGCTCCTCATTATCGCTTCTCCCTGCCCATGCATATTTTCCCTCCCTTTGTGGCAATTTAACCAGAAGAATTTCAAGGCTAAAGAAGCAATCAAAGGAGACCTATAATTTATGAGTTTCTCTAGCTTTCTCTACCCAACATCTTATATCAGGATGTTGTAACTGGTATATAGTTACTACTGACCACCACTGATTCTCAAACTAAACTATGGAAACTAGGCGTATATCCCGGTTTAATTTAGCATTGTTTTATTGTTTGAGAGCAAACTTTTGTTAGCAGTAGCTGTGGTTATGCTGGTTCAGATACCCCAATGAATCACAGTCATTGCTAAACAGCGAAAGGCAGTGAAAGAAGTAAATGAGTCCAAAGGGGAACAGGGAGTGGGGCGTGCAAGCCTGCAGAGCATTCCCAACCGCCGAAGCACAATTTGGTAAATACAGTAACAGGATATCTGAATGCCACAGTCTAGGCAAATGTTGCAAACTGTGATTTGAGGAGCCAAAACACTTAACTGTGTTGCTACATCCAATGTAACAACCAAGTTACATAACAGCCAATAGTAGTAGAAATAATAAATAATGGTTTTCTAGACATATATTCCAGAGGACTGGCTATGTTACTCGGTTTTAGCAAAAGCAATTTCTGCCAGTACACTTTTTTGTAGTACTGTATACTTTCTGTGACTAGACTTCATCTTGTGCAGATTATATTGCAGTGATGTAACCTCAAAGTTAAGGGATGCGGGTGGCACTGTGGTCTAAACCACTGAGACTTGGGCTTGCTTATCAAAAGGTCGGCGGTTCAAATCCCCGCAATGGGGTGAGCTCCTGTTGCTCAGTCCCAGCTCCTGCCAACCTAGCAGTTCGAAAGCACGCCAAAAAATGCAAGTATATTAATAGGTACTGCTCCGGCGGGAAGGTAAACGGCATTTCCATGCGCTGCTCCGGTTTCACCAGAAGTGGCTTAGTCATGCTGGCCACATGACCTGGAAAAACTGTCTGCAAAAGTGGACAAACACCGGCTCCCTCGGCCTGTAAAGCGAGATGAGCGCCGTAACTCGAGAGTCGTTCGCGACTGGACTTAACTGTCAGGGGTCCCTTTACCTTTAACCTCAAAGTTGTGGAAACAACTGAAGCCACTGCAGGATTTCAATAGGAAGGTGAAAAGTAATACGTCAGGATTCACCTAACACACTCTGTCAGTGAAAGTCCTTCTCCGACACACATGCACACAAAATTGGCTCTGGGGAGGTCAGGTGGACACCCAGAACAGTGTGGGGACTGTTTGTAATAGCATGACACTGAATTCCACCCATAGCCTTCTGATCAGGCTGTTGCAGCAGAAATGTGTTTCCTACAATCTCTTCCTATGGAAGGGCAATTTAATCAGAATCATCTCAAAGGCTAAACAAGGAAGGCTTATGAATTATGGGTCTCCCTAGCTTTTCCTACCAAGTGCATTACGATTCTGCTCCAAAGATAAAATATAAAAACTACAGCTAGTTGTAGTGCTAGCAAAATGGCAGAGCATGGCACTCAAGTGTCACTACCCCAGATACTTCCCTTGAGACTATGTGGAAGACAGGAATGTTGGCAAGTAGTTGTGCGAAGAGGGGGCTCTGGCAGCTCCTCCTCCTCCTCCTGTAATTCTTTCCCTAGGCCACTGCTCTACATACCATCCCTGCATAGACATATCAGCTGAAGCACACTGAAAACAAACAAAACCAAGTAAGAAAACCCAAGCCACATATTCCAAAAACTCAGACATACCGGTACATAATATCTCAATTTTTATTACAAATTAATATTGGAATGGCTCCTGGTTCTATGTTCATAATTCCCAAAATAAATTTGAATAACTGAATAATTTGGGGTGGAAGAGATAAGACTCACTCTTACTCTAAACATGTAGTGTACATTAGGGTAAAGCGTACATTAGATGTGCATTAAGTCATTTGGAAAGTCCAGCACATAGTCGAAGGAAAGGTCACCAAGTTAACCTAAATACAGACAGCTGAGTGCGAACCAAGAACATAACTGACCCACAGAGCCATTTCCAACTGAGATCAGCAGAGGAAAAGTCTGTAGACTGTGGCATAGGAAGAGACTTCTTTTCCAGCAGTGCTGCCATAACCACTGCAGAGCTTTCATCTCCAACTTCAGTATGATGCGAGTCCCAGCTGTGCTTTACATGTCTGCTTGCCCTTACCTGTTCTCAGGAGAAGAACACTCAGAGGCAGCCCTGTCTCATAGTCGAAGGACAGGCTGTTGTTCTACAGTTCAATCAGTTTGTCACAAAGGTTACCATGAAGCTCACCCTGTGCTATCTTCCCAGTGTCCAGCAATCCTGCACGCTGTCTATATCTCATAGGACAGAACATCGGGTTTTTCACCAACCTGAAAGGGTCACATGAACTCTCAAAAGGCCATCAGACCACAACTATTAAGTCTAGTTTATTTCTTACCAACTACTAGCTCATTACAGAATAACCATACTTAACTGGCTCAGAGAAGCATGTTATGGGGTTTTGTCAAGCTTTTTTTTCAGTAGCAGTAAGCTGCTGTCTTGTTTCCATTTATAGTGTACAGCATATTTGAATTTGAGTAGAGGAAGTATGCCTCCTACCACAATGCCGCTCCCTCCTATGCACGCAGCTGGCAGGCATAGTAAACCTTGTATCTGGTGGCATAAGGGTGGGAAACATAAAGTACAAGAAACCACACAAATACAATCTATTCTGTGTGGCTCAGTTTTCCTTTCCATTGCTATGTAAGATCCCTTTCAAAGCACAGAACCCACAGAACTATGCAAGCCTAATTACATGGAGCCACAGTATTTTGAGAGCTATCTTAGAATAAGAAATGACACCAGAAAACATATTGGCCTAGCAAACATTTCAGCAGTTTCAGGCCTGGTAAATCTAATTTAAGACCAATAGAAAAGGAAACTATGCCAATGAGTTGCCACATGCTGATTTGGGCTTCTTTTGGCAGCTTATGGACTTTGTGGTTCTGTGGGGAGATACCTTTTCTAACGATTCCAGGAGTCATACATTATTTTAGGCATTTGGAAGCATAAGGGGAAATTCCAAGCACACATTTTGGTTGCCTGGGAAAGATTATATTTAGTAACTTCTGTGGTCTTCAGATTGCTATAAAACAAAGTATTTTTTAAACACGACGCTAGAGAAGGCATTTTTAAGCTCTCTCTTTTGTAGACCATCATTTAGTTTGGCTACGACTTCTCCCTTTGCAGTATGACTAGCTGACAAAGACAAATTCGTTTTTTTAGAAAAAAATGTAAATTCATTTTACATCATTCCTTTATTTTTGATAATTGGAATTTTGGAGTTAGTAGATTTTAGTTTCTTTCAATCAAAATTTCAAACTATATTATAGTGTTAATTATCGGTATCATGACATTTTAAATTTATCTTTAAAATTGCAATAAGAATTAACCATGATATATGTTTGTATAACATGCACACAGTTCAATATGTCACAATTAAAAAGCACTATCAAATATACCTTGGTAATATCCAGCTTGGCCAATGGAGTGCTACACCAGTGACCCCCCCCCCCGGGCGCAAGCCTGGGGCTGTGTATATAGAGGTCCTGGGCTGCCCAGACGACAAGACTTGCTGATATGTTCCAAAGGAAAGCAGAACAATATGTTTGGCACCAGCTTGGCTGCCGGAGTTGGCGGAAGGAGGCAAGGCAGTGGGAGGTTTAGGATCAGAGTTTTCCTTCTCCTTGATGGGTTACCTTCCCAGGTTGATGAGACCCATCTGCATCTCACTTCCCTCTATAGCGTGTGCATAAACCACCTTCTTGACCACTGGACCAACTACCAGTTTCATGCGCTTACGCAACCAGATCCAGTCATCACATGCAGGGGAAGTCCTTGATCCACTGAGGGTTGAGACCAATCGGCAACCCTCACCTGATTTAGCGAGCCAGTCAAATCCATTTCCCGGGGTATGGCCACTGTCGCATGCTGGCAGCTTCTAGGAGCCACAGGTGAGAGCTGAGTGCAGGGTGGGGACCAAAGGTGGCCAAACTACTCCAGAAGGAGCACAACATGTCCCCCACCAGAGGTACCATCCCTCCTGCCACACCTCAAATGTGCTCTAAGGGTTTGGAAAGTGTAACTGATGCAGAATGGTGTGGCAAGATTGCTTCCAGGTACACTTTACAAAGATCATGTCATTCCCTTTTTGTTTGATCTCATTGGCTCCCAATTTGTTTCCAGGCACAATTCAAGGAAATAGTTATTCAAGGAAATAGCAACAAGTCCACCATTCCGAATGACTTTGTATACAGAGCTTATGCTTTAGTGGAAGCGGGATGATGGTGTAGATGGGGCAAGAGTGCCCAATTTGACCTATGGAAAAGCTTTTGGGCATGGCAGAATCCCAGGTACAGTTTGTTCCTAGAGTCAGAGTTGGTTTGAGGAGGAAAGGAATCATGGAAAGACTATAAAGATCCATAGCTTCCCAGAGCTGTGGGGTGGAAATCAATCACATTAGTTGCTGTTTAGACCTGTTCAACTCCCTCTCACTGAACCAACAGTAGAGTTTACGCATTCTTAACACCATGCTCAACCAATCAGTCATTTGCTTATTGCAGCAGCCACCATACCCACAACCTGGGGGGAGTTCCTCCCACTGCTACTGGAAATCCAACACTGCCAGTTACCTTATTGGCACCTTGGACCAAAATATAGTAGATTCCATCACTGCCCTGCATACAGAAAAGTCAAGTATTGCAGATATTAAGAAGAAACAATTCAACAATGAATATACCACTCAACAAAGGATGTGCTCTTCTTATAAGACTTTCCCCACCCTCAAGAAAGCATTACAGCCTATTGCTGTGAACCGCCCCGAGAACTATGGATGAAGGGTGGTATACAAATTTAATAAAGTAAAATATCAATACTGCAATAAATAAATATGATGATTTTAAAAGGCAAACTTCTAGCAAATGCCAATAGCAAAAACATACAGCAAAACCATATATAGAGCATGACACCTAAATTAGATATTCAGATGTTATTATGATCAACAGGTCAAAAAGACAAAATACAAAATTGCAGCCTCATTGAAGCAAACTGTTTAAAACCTGACAGTCTAAGAACAAGAAATATGACACCATTCAGATATTTTGCCACCTGCTCTGTAATAAGATCAACTAGGAAGCTGTCATATAAAAGGATATACAATACATTCTCTAAGCTCCTGATAAAAACTACAGTAAAAGAACACATGAGACTGTTTTGGTCTTTGTGTGGTTACATGAACAGCCTCTATCTTTAAATGAAAGCTCTCTAGCAATTCTGCCATCTAAACTCTTTGAAGAATTAATATTAAAATGGTCCAATAAAATACTCTTCTGTACTGAGGCATTGGTATTGACACACCATTATTAGAAGCAGATGAAGCCAGGACCAATGACGTACAGTAGATGTTCCCCTAGCTAATAGATGTAGCTCTTGCCCGCCTATATATTTATTCTCTATTCAACTACTAATTCCAGTGAGAGCAGAAAACAGGAGAAAAACCAACAGCAGTTTTTTTCCACTTAACTCGCTTTTCCAGAAATACACAAAGCAGCACCTGACAGACCAGAGAGTTGGAAGAGGTAAAGGAGCAAATTTGAAGCCAATAATGAATTGAGTATGTCCATGCCAAGCTACTTAATGAGCTAAAACTGACTTCCAAATTAAAAGCAGCACCAGCAACACATTTAGGTATAGTTCTAAGAAAGGAAGACTGAATTCCTTCCAAAGAAAAGTTGAGTCCTGGAAACAAGATTGAGGCTCCAAACAAAATCTGGGTCACAACTTTTTGCAGCCTACATACATATGGTTGCTGGAACAAATTTACTTCCTGTTGTGTAGAAAAATCCAATTAATGTTATTATTGTATGCTTTGCTTTGACCTTTGCTAATTTGTCCTGCACTTCCTAACTGGTAGATTCATGAAACAGGATCCCAAGATACTTATCCATACCCATGGCCGAAGTTTACTTGGCCTTCCCTTTTGGAAAGACCATTAACTTTTGACTTCTCATAGTTAATATTTGTTTCAATAACAATCTGCAATAATTTGCAAGTCATCTAAGTCCCAAGTGGGTTTGCAAGGTTAAAACAGCATCATCTGCATATAATAAAATGTAAACAGCTGAATTATACACATTGGACCATAAATGTCACCTAAAACTCTTAAGAACAAGAATCCATTAAAAAAACAACCCCAAAAACAACAGCTATGAGATGAGAGCAAATCAGCTATGATACTACCATTAATTATAAGAATAAACGGTGACCCAAATGTAAATAGCCATACTTATAAAGCCAGCTAGTTCATCAATCAATGAAAGAAATTGACACAACAAATTTATATGCGCAGTTTCACAGACAAAAGGGAGACCAAGAGGACTTCAAAAGTATCTCCATTCCCCCGCCCAGAAAACCACAGCATCAAAATGTCACTTCAGCATACAAAGACATACCCCAAACACAATATCAACTGGTGGTTAGGCTCTTTCCCCTTCTAAAGGCACCAATTTTCTAGCCAGTGAAATGTAACAGGGAGATCTTAAGTCCTACTGTAAATCCTTAAAGGACTTTCTGGCACATCTAACACAAGGTATTTGCTACTGGACAATTAATTCTTCATTCTATCTGCAGCATCAATATTTTCTTCAGTGCAATACAAAGAGAAGCATTTCACAGCAACAAAGTTTTAAATAAGGAAAAAAATGTTATAGTATCGTTTTGGTTGGTTGCTCTTTCAGTCAGTTTTATTTTGTTCACATACTGCATGTTGTCTTTATACAGTGCAGATCGGCTTGGCAGCTCTTCCAAAGAGCTGGAAATGCTTGTTGAACAAGTGTAGCAAGAAGTTCCCCACCCACGTTTTCATTATGACTTGAAGAAGGATACACACTAAAATGAACAGTTCATTAATGTCTGCTCCTCCACTGCAACACAGCATAGGCTTTTAACTGTAAAACGCGTCTCTCATGTTTGCAATTATGGAAAAATCATTACATTTTCAAAACTTAAATTCATCTATCAAGGGATTTTGAAATTTTGTAAACTGAAATTAAATAAAACAGATTTCTTTGCAATTGCTACTGTTAAGAACAAATAGTTTACTTTAAAAACTGAGCTCTCAGGCTATAATCATTTAAAATGGTTTAGAAACTACCCAACAGACAAGCAGGCTCCAGCAATGTTCTATACAAGGGGACCTGCAAGAACATTTGGCAGTGTGCAGTGCTTCTGTTAAGGCCTCCAGCCAGCCAGCTATGCCCTTTTCCAGGATATTCTATATCCAATTCCTCTCCATCCCCCGTTCTGAATTACTCCTCCTCAAAAAGGCACTCTTCTGTGACCACTGAGCATGCTTAACTGGCAATTGGCTCCTTTTGGATTCTCCCATATGTATGGATGATGCCACAAGGATCTACACTCCAGGAATGAACTCCCTATTAGGTTCTATTATTCTAATGCTGTTAGCTTTAGTAACAGAATATTAAAATATTAAAATATACATACATCAATTTAAAATACAACTGAGTATCACGAATACCCCCCCCCTGCAAAAGTGGAAAAAACTGATTAGTAGTCAATAGCTTGGTGTGACAAATGCACAAGTATATTCAAACTGCCAAGAAAGGTGGGGAGAATGTAACTAGAATCCCAAGATAAAAATTTCCTCATATTATGTATGACCTAGAGACATGGTGAGGGAAGCAAAACCATGAGCCTTGGTCAATAATCTTGAGAAAGCCTCTAATTGTTGGCCTTCTACCCACTTATAAGATGGGAATGTCAACACACAGCTACTGTGCCTCTTTCTGCATCATTAGGATAATTAGGGTTATCTATGGCTGGGAGCCAAAGAGCCCTTGTGCGTATCTAAGGCACTTGCACACATGGACAGGGCAATCCTAACCATAAGAAATAAATTATATTGAATTCAATGGAGGTTACTCCCATTGGGATTAGGATTGCAGCCTAAATATTTGAGAAGAGAGTTTCCACTGTGCAAATTTCTCCCATCCAACCAGTGTGTCTAGTTCTCAGGCTGGCCTACACACAGGCCCTTTGTATTTCTTGCTCTGAGTCTGAAGGAAACAGTTTTTGGTTGTTGAATGGGGAGGGGGAAGGATTGTATTCTTTTGTTTTAGTGTGTTGACTCATTGTTTGCAGTTTTTATTCTGAGTAGAGGTCTCAAAAGTTGGAAGTGGCCCAGGCCTCTCTACACCTCTGAGAGGACCTGTCCAGAAGTACTAATGAAAGAGGAGTCTATTATGCCAGTCACTTTCCCTCCTCTGACTCAGAGAGCTCCAACTCAGAAGTCTTAACAGAACCACAGACTCTCCCAATCTGTCACGGCAGGCTGGATGAGGCACTTTGTCTCACTTAAGGTGAAACTAGCAACTCAGATAGAGCTGCAGCTTCAATTAAGTCTGAAAATCTGCCATTCTCAGGCAACATTTAATCTCTACTGTTATGGAGTCTCTAGCCTGAGTTTTGCATTGAGTTATGAATCTTGAAACCCTTGCATTGCCATAACCCAGAGACTTTACCCTGCCTTGACTTCTTACTCTGGTGGCCTAAACCGGATTTTTTGCCTTGATTCAGAACCCCTGTACTCTCAAAGCTATTGCCTGGAACAGAACTGGCACCCTCACTTTCACTATGTCTGTCTGCAGAAACATACTACTTGTTAGTTGCAGATTGGATTAAAGTGAATCTAATTTAAAAGTATGTTAGCCACATTCTTTTCCACTATAGGATCATTCTACCTACAACAAATCTATGGGCAGCTTATCACTACAGAAGTCATATTTATGACTGATACAACTTGAAACTACTCAGATTGACTGGAATTTTATAGATTTATTTATTTGCTAATTACATTTTATGAAAAACAATTTCAGGATTGTGCCCCATCCCACATCACCGGCAAGAAGCTGAGCCAAGTTCAATGTATACCTTTCTGAATCCTAGCAAATATGGCCAAGTTGGAAAAGCAGAGACGTTTCCCCAACAAATAGTTCACAAAACAAGGGAACACTGAACATAGGCTTGGAATATCCAGACGGAGTCTACTCTCCTCTTATGGAGGTTTGAGTTATATCTGCTGCTTTAGTTCTATGCAATGGAAAACAAATAACTTAAAGCAATTATAAATTTGGTATTGTGAGCCAAAAATTTGCAAGTATTCACTTACCAACACTGAATCAACCTTCTTCCCTAAACTATCTAAAATCAAAGTATAAGAAGAACAAGTCAACAGGGATGCAATTAGTCTTTAGTGATTTATTTTTTACAATTTACTGAGATTACAAATTTCCATATGAATGATAATAGCATCTTGTATGTAATTACAATGCAGAAAAGATTGCAAGTACCACCAAAAGATCAGCCAACAACTTCTAGCTAGCTTTCTTCAACAGAAGTGAAATGGGTACATGAAAGATTGCAATAATAAGATATGCAGAAACTGATATTTTTAAGAACTAGTATGCTACTCGTATAGTCAAATGAAAACCAGCTTCACTATTATATGACAAAATCTATAATAAAATCAATTGCATGCAAGAAACCCTACTCTAATCCCCTTTCCCCGCAACTTGAAACAAGGACACTGGTAGAATGAAATGTAAGGAACAAAAAGGATAGTTCCTCCACTAGGTCTTGTTATCGCTGAATCAACATGCACACAGTATTAATATAGTTGTTTCACACACTGAAGAAACCAAACATCCTCATACATTTAATGATTACTGATTAAACATTTCGAAGGTGCTAACACAATAAAAGCAGATGTGTTATGTAACAGATCCACTTACTTTTTTCTCTTTCTCATGGTGCTTATCCTGAGAGTGAGAGGAAGAATCACTTAAACTTTGATCATATGACCTATTAGATGCCCGTTTGCTCTTTTTCTAAAAAGAGAAAATATATATACATACATATATATATATATATATTCATGAAATGAATATACGTAAAAGCCATCTACACCATGTCTGACAAGCACCTTATCAATCAAAACACAAATGCACAACTCCAGAGCTAACCAAAACACTCATAATCTACACAGTTCTGAAGAGTATGAAAAGACAAGAATAAAAAGCCTGCTATCTTCACTGCCACTATTTGTAAAGGTACCTTTAATAAAGTCAGTATCATAAGATTAAAAGCATTATTTTGCTGAATTTGCATATATTAAGACATGCTTATGTGAAGCAAACTCTTTCTGGCTTAAATAAACAGCACCTATTAGTAGTTCCCAGCCTAAAGAATTAGCAACTTCTATTCATTTGCTCATTGAAGCTGACAGTTAAACAGCTAAAGAGCAGCTGCTTCAGAATCAACCTATTTCAGAATCAACAGTATTTCTAGGTAATCATACCTTTAAAAAAGTAGAGTCAATCCAAGTATTAAAACATTTCCCAAGAAGCAGAATTTATATTAGACTTGTATTTTTTTATTATCTATGCAATATTTATTTGCATAGTGCTTAAAAATAACAAATAAATGTTTCAACAACTGTAGCCTCAATAATCCTCAATATAATTCTGGCACATTACTTACTTGTACTTTTATAGTGCTGAAGAAAGTAATGCACAATTCAATTTTTTTCATGCATTAAAAACCAGAAAATGCAAGTTTGAGTACACTGGAGAATTCTGCAACCATTCAATGAATGCTCTCTTTCTTACTTGGGTAACACATTTTTCCGTGGACTTTCTGCCAGGCATGAATTTTATTGTTTCAAGGTATCATGTCACTGACTGAAGAAAAGTGGGGATTTATAAAATACTGCAGAACAACAGGTGTTTAAATATATGAATTGAAAGTTCATGGGGAAAACTGTGTCTTTCATTATTAGAAGCCCAACCACTTAAAAAGCCCAATCCTGTACTTTTTCAGGCATCATTCCATAACAAGGAAAGCCACAGAAATTTGAAAAATTGTAATGATTCTACGGCGACTACTGATCTATACAGAGGTTATTAGAGCTACAAGTGCAAAGATGTCTGAGGCAGATAGTGCTGCTAAGAAATGAAGTTTTACATCTAATAGATCACTTGGTCTGGGTGGCATTCACTTGCGAGTTCTCAAAGAACTCAAATGTGAAATTGTTGATATTCTAACAAAAAAATGTAACTTGTCCCTGAGAACTAGAAAGCAGCCAGTGTGCACCAATTTCTAAAAAGGGAACTGGGAGAATCCTGGAAATTACAGGCCAAATAGCTTAACGCTTATCCCAAGAAAAATGGTGGAAAGAACTGTCAAAGACAAAATAATGACGCATATAGAAGAACAAGCCTTGCTGAAGCAGAGCCAACATGGCTTCTGCAATGGCAAGTCCCGTCTTACTAATCTGTTATGGGTCTTTGTGGGAGATAGGAAGCATACAGATAATGTGTACATGGACTCTCAAAAAACCCTGGCTCCCGACCAAGCTTAACAGTCATGGAATAAAAGGAGAGGTCCTCTTGTGCATCAGGAATAAATGGCAGTTGTAGAAAGTGGAGGCCCCCTGGAATCCGTATTGGAACCTGTGCCTCTTTATTCGTTCATAAACAATTTAGAATTAGGAGTGAGCAGTGATGTGGCCATGTTTGCTGATAATACAAAATTGTTCAGGGATATTAAAACAAACTGAGTGAATGGGCAGAAAAATGGCAATAGTAATTCAATGTAAACAAGTATAATGTTTCGCATGTTGGTACAAAAGAAATCTTACACACACACACACACACGCACATGATCCTGAGGTCTGAGCTGGCAGCAAGTGACCAGGAAAGAGACCTTGAGATTATAATGAATAGCTCAATTAAAATGTTGACCTGGTGGGCAACAGCTGTGAAAACTGCAAATTCCATACTAGGGATCATTAGGAAAGGAATGGAAAATAAAACTGCCAATATCATACTGCCGTTATACAAGTCTATGGCATGACCACGTTTGGAATACTGTGTACAGCTCTGGTTGCTTCACTTCAAAAAGTGTATTCAAGAGTTAGAAAAGTTTCAGAAAACTGTGACCAAAAGGATCAAGGGGTTGGAAAAACTCCCCTATGAGGAAGTTGCAACATTTTGGACTTTTTAAATCATAGGAAAGGTGAGAAAGAGGTGACATGATAGAAATTTATAAAATTATGCATGGCATGGAGGAAATGGAAAAAAGGTTTTTCTCCCTCTTTCATAACACTAACACTAAACACATTACACTAAAACTTGTAGCCATCCAACACAAAAACTTGTAGCATTCCAATGAATGTTGGAAATTTTGGGGCAGTTAAAAGAAAGTGCAATGCGTAGTTAAACTATGGAACTTACTTCCACAGTAAGCAGAGATGGCCACCAACTTGGATGGCTTTAAAAGGGGAGTAGACAAATTAATGGACAATACAGCTATCAGTGACTAGTAGTCATGATGACAATGGTCTGCCTCCACAGTCAGAGGCAGCCATGCTTCTGAATACCAGCTTCTGGAAACGACAGCAGAGGAAAGTGCTCTTGTGTTCAGGTCCTGTTTGCAGGCAGCCCATAAGCATATGGCTGGACTAGACAGGTCTCTGCCTTGATCCAACAGGGCTTTCCTTATATTCTCAAAGAGAATAGGTGGTTGTACTTTCATGCCCCTGGATCTGCATGACAACTGCTCATCAGATAATTATGTTTGCATAGGAGTCTATGTGCATAAAGTCTAACACAAGTCAGCCCTATGTACCACAAAACTGAAATTTACAAGTTGCACATTTTAGGTTGTGGCTGTGTACACCAAAATGCAAACAAAACATCCAAAATTTGACTGCTGAGTGGGCTGGGGACAGAAAGGGTCCAATCCCCTTACTATAGACAAAACATTTAAAAATGCACATATTACATCAGAAGCCATACTGTCAGCTCCACTGCATGATCTCAGACATGCAGGTTTATAGAGTCTTGGCTGTGCCATTAGTAAACTGTGAGATATTAACATCAGCACTCATTTTACATAGATAAACTTATTTTCTATCAATGCAAGTACAGTAGTCAAATGCAAACAACTGAATAAGTGGAGTTATTCCTGCTTATGTGGAATTTGAAACCTTAACTCCACTTTGATCAGAGATCCTTATAAAATATTAAGGCTTTCAAGGAGGAGAAAAGAACAGAATAAAATCCTAATCCCTAGTACTAGTGTTCAAGTAAAGCCAAGTAGCCAAGGCAATTCCAGTTATAGTTGTTTCTAGCATTTACTGATAGCAGAATAAACAGTCCTCCTGCTGATACTAGCGCTACAGGGAGGCAAGCAATTCTGAGCTGCCATTCCAATCCAGAAGACATGAAGACATCTATGTGCAAAACAATGAAATGAAAGCAAGATGACTAAATCCACATGGCAAAGCATGGAAAAATCCAGGAAAAGAAAGTGGGGAGTCAGGAGGGTTTACAGTAGCAGCAAATGAAGATCAGAAGGGAAAGGAAAGGAAACTTTTACAGAACTTAAGTGTGTCCTGGGAAGGGGAGGGACTGAGCAAGGATAAATATCAGGCATCTTACTGAGGGTCCATTGCCTGTAAGATCTGAGAAATACCAAATTCAGGTCTAACACTTTAATATGCTAGAGTGGGGAAAACCTGTATACACAGCAGAATCCTCACTAGTCAGCTCTTAAGTATATATAGCTTATGAATAAGTTAAATCAGATTCATTCCACATCTCTGGATCACATTCTGCATTGACAACACTTGCTTATCTTGAATCCCAAAGGAATCAGAATCTAGCATTTAAATCATAGGTTGTAAAGCCCAACTTTTGGTGAACAACCTGCAGGTGCTGAGGAGTATCTGTTTCAGGATCATTTACAGCTGTTATTCTATATCAGGGGTGGGGAAGCAGTGGCCTTCAGGCCAAATCAGCCCCAACATGGGACCAAATTTGGCCCACAAGGCACTTTCCCCCCAAACCATGCCCACCTGCCCACACCTGATGTCAGGTGTCATGCAGGTAGAGATGGAGCAGCAATGAAACAATCTGGAGCCTTAATCTACACCCTCAGAGTACAGATAGAACAGAAACTGGCAACAAGCACAGAAACTAATGGGAGCTGTTCAGAAATAATCAAATGTCACTTGAAATCCTACACAGAAAAAATTTTTTAGGAGAAGGACAAAATATATAAATTAGGAAACTCAGAATTGGAAGAGAATATAGCTTTATTTGCTGCATCAGAAACCTAGGAGAATACTGAAAAGTCAACAGCATGTGATTATCCTCACATACAATTTTTAAAGAAATGGCATTAGTTAACTGAATAAATGAGAAAACTTAGAACAAAGTTTATCCCCAAAATCCAAGTAAAAATAATAAGATATGGCTATTGCTCTAATAGTGACTGACAGCATAAATCCTATGCATGTCAGTTCAAAAGCAAGTCTCGCTGAATTCAGTTAGACTTACTCCCATTTAGGCTTGTAAAATAGGCTAAATTACAAAAAGGTTGTCAGGGATGCAGCTAGGGTTGGAAATATTATAACAAGAGACTCCAAGAAATTTCTCAGGGGGTGGGGGAATCGTACCACAATAGGCACAAGTTTTCTAGAGACAATAAATGACTCCAGATGGGATGGTCAATCATGGAACTCATCAAAAAGAAAACTTATGTATTTAATCCCAAAAGGTGAATAAGATCTGGCAGAAGATGCAAACAATGAACACAATACAATCATGCTTAAATATAGTGAATATGAAAAAATGACCAGAAATTCCCTTAGTCATATTAAACTGTAAAATGGGGAATCAACATTAATATTATGGTTATTATTAGGTAAAAGTAAGCTAAAACATACATAGTTGGGAGAGCCAAATCACTTCAAGAAGCTTGGAAATTATTTTAAACTTCTTTAATAATAGCTACAACAGGTGAAAATAGGCACCAATAAATCTGAAAAGATGAAAGGGTAGTTAAATAGCAGTATCAAGAAAAGGTCCTTTGCACCAGTAGCCTCCCACTTGTTGAATTCAGTTTCTAGAGAGGTCTGCCTCACACCTCGTCTGGTAGGTTCCCCCCCCCCCCACCTGAAAGGCCTTCTAATTTTCCCAGGCCTTTGTTCATTGTGTTTTGAATATTATTTAATTCAGTGAACTTTTATTCCACTGTTTTAAATTGTGAATTTATTTATTTGCTCTCTGTTTCAATTGACTGTTCTGATTTTATTGCTGTGTTTTTATTGTACTTTTATTGTAACGTGTATTTTTATGTTCAAAGCAGCGCAGATAGTTTTTGTTTTAGGGGGGCACATAAAAATGCAAATAATAAAGAATGCTATAAAAGTCAAGAATTTTTCTTTCAAAAATTGCAGGGCTTGCCTGAATTGAAACATAGTGAAGTGCTCTGACAAACCAAATGTACATAAAACAAGCCAGAAAAAAATGCTATTTTAAAAAAATATTAGTTTAAATAAGAGCAAGAGAATCGGGAAGCCAGCTTAGTTGCTATTATTATGATAGCTAAAAAAGAACCTTACTATCCATAGGGGACAGAGATCAGTGCACGGCTATTACTATCATGTTCTGATTTGGGGCTTCCCAGAGATATCTGGGATTGGGGGGGGGACTGCTGCAAGAATGATGGACTGGATGACTGTCTGATTTAGTTAGGAAGCTTTTTCTTTATAAGGCAAGGTACACATCTAGTATTAAAATGTGGGTGCTCCCATAACAAAGATTAAACTCACTATGAAATAAAACTGGAAAGTCAAAATTGTCATTCACTAAATTTTGAAAAATGACCAAAAGATTACATTTTAGTCACTATTTAGTAAAAGCAACACCTTGTTAGTGGTCAATTGTTAAGTGTACATGTTATTAGTAAAATACAATATTTGAAACACTAAATTCAACAGATTCTTACCAGCTTACTGAAATGGTATTTACAGTAGCCACAATACTGTACGTTATCTGCACCATTTCCTTCTTCTTCACAAAGAAGTCCTGCAAACTGTGCACTGAGAAGAAGAAAAAGAGAGGAAGAAATCAGATACTGAAGATGGAAAATGTAACTGCTCAACAAATTATTTAGGAGAGGAATCCCAAAGTTGTCGGGGGGGGGGGGTTGGTAGAGGGAATGCCACTGCCTAAGCTCTCCCAGCTTGGGCTGGTCAAGGTGGAAGTCAGGAGCTGGGAGGTAGAGGTTCCACTCGCCTCTTTTCAGCCTTCTAAATTTTTCCTCTCCCATTGACACTAATGGGAAGGGAAATAAGTAATGAAAGGGGAAATAGTTTTTCTCCCTTTCTGTTGGCATGTCTGGACAACAATGGGGCCTGGGATCAAGTGGATGCAATGCCTTCCCCAATATGTCCCAGAAGGCCCTGTTTCTCTACCATCCTCAGAACACTGCTGGTAGTAGAATGACAGCAACAGAACTTATGCCACCATACTAGGGAGGCCTGTGCCCACAGACCTCCCTCTCCACAGCATCCTACAACCGCTCAGCCTCCCTCCCGGGATACACAGAACTGCTCCCTAAAACAGGTTCTTATTTAGATAAAAGATAATCTTTTGGCCGAGTGTGTAAACATGCACTTGAAAAATCTAATCAGAAAAATGTCTTAAGGTTACTGCTGTTTGTGAGTAGGAAGGACATCAAGCCTTTCTTCTGCACCACCGCAGCACAAATTGTACAATGAGTTATAGAAATAATGGTTAAGTGACGTGTACTTACTGCAACCATGCTATAACAAGTGATTATTTAAAATGGAATCATGCCACTATGGAGCACATCTACCAGGGCAATAAAACAATATAACTTGTAGAGAGGAAACCAGGAATGCACGCAAGTGGGAATTGCTTACTTACCATGTTACATGGAAAGCTTGGCGGCATCCATGCTTGTTACAAGTCATGCAAGCGCCAGTGGCTGCTTTACTTTCTCTGCCTTGCTCATCACATATATAACATGTCTAGTGGGGAAAATAAGACAGTTGTAAGAACACTATTATCTTTAAATGGACTCAAACTCAGCAGCAAAAGTAAGAGTGATACTCCTTTGTGCAGCAAATACAAAGCAAAGGCAAGACTGAACAGTGCTTCGGTTCTCAGACCTGCTAATTGAAGTCACACTCCAATATTCCAAAACAGACTGTATGTTATGTAGAATACTTTGTGTGATTAGCTGTTTCCAATGCTACCAAGATGCAGAGCTGTAGCTACGGGGGGAGGGGGGGCTAACCAGGTTTTTTGCCCCAGGTGAAGCTGAGGCAAGGAAGAAGGGCTACCCTTATGCTATTCATATAATCAGTTATCAGTAATCACGTTCACGTGCTTCAAAGCCTCCAGAGGGATGCTATTGTGGCTCCTAGTCTCGCTCTATGTGTGTACACAAATGTGCATAGGAGGGCATCAAACTAATTTTCTGACCAGGGTGAAATAAAGCATAGTTTAGTCCCTGCATTATGTATAGCATTGATAAATACAGGGCTGGCCCAAGACATTTTGCCTACGCCCCTGATGTCTGCCCCCTGCAGATCTGGTGCCCTACCCCCTCCCTCCCTCCCTCTGCTGTCACTGCTGCCCAACCCATCACCACACCTGTGGCTGTGGCTGCGCTGCCACCACAAGACCACAGCAATGGCGAGGACACAGTGGCAAGGGGAACTGCACTGGATCCACAGCATGGAATGTGCTGGCAGCAGTACAACAGTGGGGGCGAGGAGGGTGGAGGCTTTGCTTTGCCTCATGCACAGACCACCCTTGGGTGAATACAACCTACTTCTTTATCATATGGTATGTCTTCACATTAATACACTAC
This sequence comes from Podarcis liolepis, assembly GCF_965112155.1. Taxonomy (NCBI): domain Eukaryota; kingdom Metazoa; phylum Chordata; class Lepidosauria; order Squamata; family Lacertidae; genus Podarcis; species Podarcis liolepis. The sequence continues at coordinate 23,279,050 of NC_139563.1, forward strand.
CCTGGAGGTTGGTTCTGGCAAATAAAGCTCCTTGGTTATGAAGACTCAGAATGAGTTTACTGAGGCTTCATATCATGTTAATGACAAGGAAAGGCATTATGGGAAAGTGTTCCTGTATGGTAATCAATGACTGACATCAGGCTTCAGATGCAGTAAATAACAGTACTGTACTAAGAAACCTGGAATAACTTTGCAACATGATATGTGCCCTATAATTTACATTTCTTCAGATCATTGTATCATTAAGATTTTCTGATTATTTTAATTAAATTCGCTGTAGCAATGTGGAAGACCTCCAGTGGGGCCAGCAGCATACAACACACATACGCAGACGCACAAACACAAAGGAGTTCTATTTAAAATATGCAAAGCTAACATTTTAATATTTTTCAATAAAACCTGTTGCTTTTGCAGGTCTAACAAAATACTTCTAAGACAACATTCTTGTGAAGTAAGATTATCTCAATTTTCCTTGGGCTACTGGCATTAACTGTTTTGTATCAATGGCTACCCTGCAGAACTGAAACCCAGAAATGCATATCAGCAATCACAAAGCTATAATGGGGGCTGTTTCATGGCTGCCAGAGGATTTCATAAAAATGCACTCTTCTAGGCAGATTCAGTAATTCCTTTACCAGCATGGAGATTCACAATAAACCTCATTTTCAAACAAGATTTCTAATATTCACAGAAAATTTTTATATTCTTAAAATAATCTCAGTCTCACAGGATGCATAGCTGGGCATTCCTAGTACTTATTAAATACAGTACAATTCTAATCCAAACAAATATTTTAACTCTTGCAATGCCTCTAGCTCTTCAACTGAAAACTCAACAAGCTTCATGTTTGGGGGCAGCAAGGGTTGTCTGCTGAAACAAGTTGGTGTCTTACTTGTGGTACTCCTGTACAGTAGTACCTTGGTTCTAAAATTTAATCCGTTCTGCGAGTCCGTTCAACTCCCAAAACAGTTCAAAAACCAAGGCACCGCTTCCGATTGGCTACAGGAGCTTCCTGTAGCCAATCGGAAGCTGCGGAAGCCACACTGGACTTTCAGCTTCCCAAAAATGTATGCAAACCGGAACACTCACTTCCAGGTTTGCGACGTCTGGGAGCCGATTTGTTCCACGACTAAGGCGTTTGACTACTAAGGCACAACTGTATTGACTGTAGGGTGGAACTTTCAAAGGCTGCTTACAAATGTATTAATAGATTCTTTGAAAGCATTGTTCAAATACTGGTGCCCTTAGCAACATACAATCTCATTTAATCATCTCATTACAATTTCATGACATGAAATGTTTAATGTAACAAGTCACTTTCCACAAGATAATGAACTTTGATACTGGCTTATTACAATCTATCAAGTTCTCTCGAAAACATTTGGAACTCTTATTCTAATCCATAACCAACTATTATTTGCTCCCTCCAATGACAGGCTCCTGTTCTACCTTACATCATATAATGCTCATATACTCATCTCTATCTTATTAGTAAACACAAATCCATCTAACAACTTTCTTCATGTAAGAGTCTGTATTCTACCCGACAAGTTTACTACAGAAATCTCATGAAGATATTTGCCCATATGTATCTGACATTCATCTTTGTTTTAGATGTGAAAGAGGGCACACATGTCCCACCACGTTTCTTCTCTACAGGCCCAGTGTTGAGCAGTCAAAAGTTTTCAGCAATGATTAAGTATTCACCAATAAATGCCCACTAGCAAAGCCTGAAGCTGCATCAAAAACAAAAACAGGACTCCAAGGGTCCCTTCACACATTATCCAAGTTAGCAATATATACCTGTTAACTACAGAAATATCATATATCCATTTTGTAAACATACGTATATGGCATAGGTATGGTTACAAAATGGATGTGTGACATATCTGTAAATCTGCTACAGAGCATACACATGGAGAAAAAGTGAGTCTCTCACACATTAAGGGGAACAACACAGTTGCATATAAATATATATAAGCATATCCTTTCCAAATTTACATACAATATGAATCAGTTTTATAAAATGCCCTTAAAATATACATATTAATGGATCTACTCTGAGTAGGCCTTAGTCAAACACATAGACAACTGTTTTTCAAATATCAGTTCACATTGCAAAATGGTTTTCTACAAATATGATAAAATCATATGTCTTTATGATCTCTTGTTCAACTGCATCAACCCAATCCAGAGATGTGTAGCAGACTAAACATGCCCGACTAGATCTTATTGATCACATGTTCAGCTTTTACAACATCAAGTTCCAGTGCCAACTACCTGAACATTACAACCACACACAGAGCAACTAATTCTTCTATTGAAGAATCACTGTCACTGGATTAGGGTGAACATGTTATAAAACACCAGCTACACGTTGGGCAAATTGTGAGGAGCAAGGACTTTAGGATTTTTGAAACAACAACAACAACAACATGGTTTTAATGTAGTTCATGACTAAAACACACTTACAGCAAAGATATGATATGCAGACAGAATGTACCACAATATTTTTTTATGAATGAGAATGAAAAAAATGTAATGAAATGTAGTCACTGACAGCATAACAAAAACTGAAAAAATAAATGGTGGTGAATTGTTGAGAAACCACAGAAACAAAACTATGTCTAGAAAAGATAGTAAAAGTCTGAAAATGCAAGTTAACTTGCACTAACTCAACTAAACTGGCTTTTCTATGTATAACAATATCAAACTTATTTTGAAACCCCCTTCAGTTTCAAAAACGTTTTTCCGTACAGCCTGCAGTTCTGCCGTTCAAGAAATATAAAGCTGAATTGCATCCCTAATGCCCAGTTTATGAAACTAGTATCATAAATTAGTTCTTTAAACTGGCCTATGTGGGATGACATTTTCTGTAGCCTTAATTGTAGCTTTGTAATACTGTGCTTAGGGACGCGGGTGGCGCTGTGGGTAAAACCTCAGTGCCTAGGGCTTGCCGATTGTATGGTCGGCGGTTCGAATCCCCGCAGCAGGGTGAGCTCCCGCCTTTCGGTCCCAGCTCCTGCCCTACTAGCAGTTTGAAAGCACCCCTAAGTGCCAGTAGATAAATAGGTACCGCTTTATAGCGGGAAGGTAAACGGCATTTCCGTGTGCTGTGCTGGTGCCGGCTCGCCAGAGCAGCTTCGTCACGCTGGCCACATGACCCGGAAGTGTCTCCGGACAGCGCTGGCCCCCGGCCTCTTAAGTGAGATGGGTGCACAACCCTAGAGTTGGTCATGACTGGCCCGTACGGGCAGAGGTACCTTTACCTTTACCTTTAATACTGTGCTTGACATCTGACAAAGTTAAAAATAACTATAAATTAAGTTAAAAAATAAAATTAGACAAAACAGCAGATCGGGTTAACTGGTGAATGGTAACAGAGGGAACAGGACTCAGATTTCTGGAAGTCCTCCCCATACTGTGCATCTAACAACGTCCCTACTCCATCTATCTGTCCCAAACCCCATACATTGGTCCCCCAATTGAAAATGGGAGGCTGGATAAAAAGTTAGAGTACATACAGATGACTATGGCACATCTTCAATGAACACTGTATTAATCCCCAGCCAACGTTCAAGAAGACACATGGCAGGGATCACGCTGGCTTCTTCTGCCACCCTTCCCCCCTGCTACAAGATCTCAATGATATTGCATGCTGGGTATCATATATGTATCCATTTTTAAGCCGTATGTAGGTTACCAAAACGTATATATTGCTTGACTGTAATAAAACCTCTAAGCGGTTTACACACGAGGACCTGAATCCCCTAATCTGTACACTTTGGTTTTGTCTGCTGGGCTCTATGCATGTACAACTCCAATAATACAGGTGTGTGTGTCCCCCCCCACTTACATATGATTGACTGCTGTGTAACCTCATATACACACAGTACCAGAAAATAATTAAATAATTCAATTAACCTGGAAATGGCAAGAGAGTTGGAGTGTCCTCATGGCTCGCAAGGAGAACCTCCCGGGAGCATGAAAAGGACGTCAGTGAGGGCAGAGGAGACCCTGAAGAGGCGTAGTGGGGCTTTGTTTACACTGCTCAGCCTCCCCACCTAACAGCTGCATGTGCGGGGTAGCACAGCAGCAGCTGCTACTTTCGTGAAAGTCCTCCAGCCTCCTGCCAGCCCCAGAACTTCAATTATAGCTGTAGATATTTTTGGATACAGTAATTTTGGTATGGATTGAAGACAGAGCTACAGAAAGGGCATTTAAAGGGTTTTTTAGAGGGTGCTCCCTTCTTTAGCCAATTCCAATTATGTGTGCGGGGGACCAGAATGTAACCCCCGCATAAGTGGGGAGTCGCCTGTACTTAACTTGTGAGTCAGCATAATCTAAATCTCACAACACACGTTCCAACTGAATTTCTACACTGGTCTATTATGTGTAAAGAACATGAGTGGGTGGGGAGCTCCTGCTGATATTTCATTCACTTTTTCAATGGCAAAACAATGTTTATCTACAGATGCTTCCCTAAAGCAAGAGAACGAGAACTGTGAACATTGTGCTATAAGAAGAAAGGGAGAGAACAACAACAACAGTTGAAAAATTCAATTCTACTCTCAATTAGCTTTTAATAAGAACCGTATCAAGGAACTGATCAACAGTAATCTGCTACTAAATATAGTGATTACTAATAAAACAGGAAATGTCATAAACCTATTTGATCAGTTGATGATGAAAAACAGTAGATATCTAAGTAGATATTACCTCATGCTATAAACTTCAGTAAGACGTAAATAATTTTACTCATTTTCTTTCATACAAAATGTTCTTTAAGGAAATACAAGCCCTTCAAAGCAAAATATGCTTGTTTGTTTTTAATGAAATGTGAAATATATAGCATATTTTTCAAATACGAAATTATATCAAGAAAATAAGTCATAGTAGAATTATACCTTATTATAGCGATCATGAGGAACAGACTGCAACACGATAGGTTCCATTGTAGAAACATTTGCAAATTGCACCTCGGGAATGTACAGAGCACAAACCACATGAGCCCAACCTATAAAAAGTTAATTACATTTTATTCTTAATGCCTTCTGACAATACAAATAGAATAATTTCAACTATAAAAAAGAACATTTCATATGTTACATGTATTTTCAATTATTTAAGCACAATGTAAGTATCTAACACATTCCTTAGCACATCACAGCATATAAAGATAAGATTACATATTTTCAAAGAGCTGTAAACAACTAATATAAATAATGATTTTGCAAAAGTAGAAACAAAACACTTTTCGATTGTACCTAGTTCTTAATTCACATTGAAATTAACGGGCCTATATGCCTGAAATTGGGAAGAAAATATGCAGATAATTAAACTATAATGGTTTCTCTTCACACCTTTCCATAAGAAAGAATGAATTTTTTGCTTCTTTTCTTGTTGCTTACATCTAAGACCTGACACTATTACTTTTATATCTTCCTGTGTGGTATCCTAGAATGGTATTTCAGCATAAAGCAGCATATATTTTTAGCTTCCTTTCAGTAGCTTTTGATAGTATTTCATAGACCAGTAGGGTTTTTTTCTGACAGTTTTTTTCTTTTCAATTTCCAAGGATTCTTGACCCAGATAAGAGCCTGCCTAATTTCAGGTTCTCTGTGGTTCCCAAGAGAGTCACCAATTTGTGCTTGCCAAAGAAAACAATTTAACCATGTCTGCTACTGTTTCATTGCATAAATAGCTCAGCTTGAAAATTACTTTGCTATTCAAGAGCTGCCCATATTCTGTCCTGGATTACTTTATACAGAGAATTCCCAGACAGTTTGATACACCAATTTCCCAATATGAAAAGCAGCAGAATAGCAGGAATGTTCAAAACGTAATTGCAGCCTTCCACAAGAAATTAGGTCCCAATCTTCACACACACTCTATATCTGTGTTAACGTCCAAACATGAAGAAGGAAAAAATATCACAGAGGTACACAAAGTACCTGTTAGAAATATCACATATACAATTTATCTAATCTTCATACGATGTTATAAGGCTCAGCTCTACCTATTCCGTGTATACTCAGTTGCTTCAAACCATGCATGAGGTAATAGATCAATGTTTTACATGGCAATGCTGCGAACAGCAAATATTACGTAAAGCTGAAACAGGTTTGCAAACATTTGGGGCCACGAACGGAGAAATATTTGATTGTCTGCAGCTCTCTGGAACCTGCTCCAGAACTATTTATAAATATCCGCAAAACAGAAATGAATTGTGGTGTTTACAGCATACATACTACGCGCTGGTATATATGCAACAAACACCCCTTGCCAAAAGTCTGAATCAACCTATTCCGGCATGCAAAAATGTTATGACACACACACCAAATTCCGCAAGAGAGACTGTGTGCACAAGGGACAAGGATAATATACTCTCAAGGTCAAACTAGACACGTGACTGCCCCTCGTTTACTTTGTTGTCTTTCAAAATCTTTACACCCAACGGCAGCTTTCCTCTGAAGGCAAATGGTAACCACTGGGCAAGTCCTACCTGTATTGGAACCATGACAGGAGCAATGAATTAAATCCCCCCACACACTTATCCCCACATCAAAGTGCCAATCAGGTCTCCCTCAGCAATATTTAACACAGGAAAACCAAACACACAAGTGCCAATCACGTGTACAACATTTAGTGCTGTTTCCCCCCACCCACCCACCCGAAGCCCTTTTCCCTCTCCAAAAATGGGAAAATTGAAAGATGTTGGGCTATGTCATGTGACAGGGTAGATAAATTTGTTTCTATCCAGGCAAACCTTTGATATTTAGAAGTCCATAATAAATATGATGACAAATATGAAGAAGCATAAATGGATTGAGATAGCTCAGAAAATGAGATTGATTAAATTTCATGAAGTATTCATTGAGTCTTGGCTCTGCCTTCTCTCTGCCCCCTCCCCACCCCCCTCACAGCTCTTTTTATGGCAATGAGTGCATTACGTCTGCTTGGCACTATGGAGAACAGAAGGAGACAGAGTGGTATTCAATGCTAGTCCTACTTAGATAGACCTACTGGAAGTTAAGAGACATGACATAGGTCCCTCAATTTTAATGGGTCTACTCTGAGTAGGACTGAGTCAAATATATAGTTTTCTTATTTTTACTATAATCATAATGGTTTCTCCTGTTTTTATTGTTTTTTCCCATTCTCATAAACTGACAAAATGAAAGGGATGCTAGACTCCTTACAGTTCAGCAGCTTGGAGCTCCACTTGTAAAAAGAAATAAAATGAAATGAATTAAAAATGTAAATTCAATTTGTAATGGACCAAATAAATTGTATTTTAATATACCAAACATGATAATCTAATGGCAAACTATATTATACAAAATACATGTTATGTTCCTAAAGCAACAAAGTGACATTTGATCTGTAAAAGCGGCTTTAAAAAGTTGATTTTTATTTCAGTTGTCCACAAATTTCCACACCCCTAAAAATATTCTCCTGTGGGTTCAGAATTTCAAAAAAATATATATCTCTAGTAAGAGTTGCATCTACTGCTCCACCCAGTATTCCCTCTTGCCCCACCCAGTACTGGAATGCAACATCCAGAAGGTTTTCCATAAGATAATGTGACCTGACCCTCAGGCTGAAAAAGTCTCCACACTCTTGAGATACAGCCTTAAATGATAAATGTATTCTGGTTGGTGTGCTGTTATTGGAGGAGGAAAAAACAGCCCAGGATTGATACACGAAGTTTCACTGAAATACCACTCTAGCTTTAGTTATTTCTGTTGCTATCTGCTGGAAACAATGTCTTTGTGCTCCTAACAACCAAAAAACTGCTAGGAAGTTAATTTTGCTGTATTTCAAGTAGCTAGCTGCCCACAAGAGGTTATGGCAAACTGAAACACTGATTTATGTAGAGCAGATTAAACTAAAGTGGAAGTTAGGGCTATAGCTTTCTTTGGGGTCCCAGAAAGCCACTGGTGTTCATTTTTCAGTTCCCCTTTCCACAGGAACTCATAACCTTTTATAACAGACGTTGGAACTAATGCATCCCATCTGCTTTCTGCCACTAGAAATAACGTGTTCTTCTGTTCAGGGTCCTAGAAAGTGACCTGCTGCGTTCCTGGCTAATATTGTTTATGCACACTGCTCCATTCAAACAGCTTTTCTTCATGAGCTAATCATTTTTCAGATTTCCTTTCTTCCAAACCCTTAGATACAAACCCCATGACATAACACTTGCTTTTTCAGGGAATGTTGAAAGCAGCTGGGATCTCTTTGGAGACAGAAATGTCCTTTTAACTGAGCAAGATAAGGATATTACTTCCTACCCCCCTCAAAATTTTAGCACATTTGCACCAGATAGGAATTATCCAATATTCTTATGTGTTAAAAAACCTTGCGTTCTGAATAGGCAACAGCATTAAGTTCTAACACTACTATGCACTTACAGTGGGCAGTTTGCACCCTCAGAATACATATGTTACTTGAGGAACTCACTAAATATGGTGAGAATCTGCATTACACTGAAGCTCAGTGTATCTGATTGAAGACCATAATCCAGTCATCTTGCAAACAGAACTATATCCCTCACTAAGATAACAGCAGACAATTCTGAACAGTTCAGTTAACAAGGGCTTTCCAAGTGTTATATGCTAGGATAATTTACAACTTAAATGATGCCATAAGTATGGAAGTCACATTGGGTGACATCCTGATAGCCAGTAAGGCTTGAAGGCCTGCCTTTCCATCTTCAAGGTGGAAGGATAATAGCTGGGGCTGAGAAGAGCCCTTCCTTGCACAGCTGGTGCACCTCTGCAGGAAGTGTTCACAGAACCTCCATCAAGAGCCACCAAGAATGTCTTGGCCACCTAGAAATAACCAAAGTAGCATCTAATCGTTCTAACTGTCATAGGGATTACAGAAAACAAACAGACTAAGAATACATTTGAAAGGCATCGTCTACTTTTTCATCATTATGTCTGCACCCACATTTGGTCCCTAGTATGCTTCTTCAGCAGACATGCAAGTCAACAACTGGAACCCAAACATAACTGATCAGAAGGAACCTCCAGAGTTAGAGATCGTTCCAACTGGTCTATTTGCTGCCTGCTCAACTACCATCCAAGCATTGTAGATGCCTCTCAGACACCTGGCTGTTGGAGGAGTCCTGCTTCACTCAACAGAAGGAATTCAAGGACTTTCCATAGGTAGGACACAGGTTCCAATATGCTTTTTCACATGTGCGAAAATCCAATTTGCATCCAGAGGTACCACTGTATTTGTTGATTTGGAAAGACACATTTGTTCTGCCCAACATGAGAGCAAAGGTTCTGAGAGTCAGACAGACCACTCAGAACTTTAGGAAGCTGATGCTACAAGATGTCTTACGGTGTAACCACAGGTCTTAGATGAAGAATTATTTGAAGTGAGCTTCCCACATAGGTAGGCTGACAATGGTTACATCTGAATATACTATGAGTAAGTCTTTGATATGTACAGCTTTCCACCATAGTCCACTGGGATATTGACTTTTGAGTTCCTGGGTATTCAGATATGTGGGTTCAATCTTGATGCAATTTGATCTTGAAGATTAGCAGGAATGTCTGAAGAGCTCAGACATGTCGATAGGCCCAAGAAAGTCAGCTGAAATGAAAACCCATCATTTCCAACAGTCTGGCTAAGAGTTAAATCTCCTTTTACCAGAGATAACAGATTTTTCCCCCTCTAAAAGAAAAGAAAAACAATTGGCTTCCAGAAAGAGTGATCAAAAACATATGCCTCTAGGGCTTCTGTACAGTTGTCTGCACATGTTAAAGACACAATCAGGTAGTCTTACAAAAAGGAATAAAACTTGTACTCTACCATCTTCAGGTAAGTCTTATTGATAGCTAGGACCAAGGACAGGAAGAAGGAGCTGAAGACAGAACAACTGGCACTGAAGTGCAGAAGGAACAATTGCAAAGTCAACGAGGCAGTTAGTTAGTCCTCCATAAAATTTATTCATGCGAGGAAATCTTAACATTACAGGCGTGCAGAAATAGTGCAACCCATCTCAATGCCAAAGTGTGGAGATTACGACCTTTCTGAGGTCTTCTGATTTCTTCAATATACTGACAAAAACATAATTCACCTTAAAGAAGTAATGATCCCTCTGGGACTAGCTCGGAGTCTATTACTCTTCTTTCCAGAAAGTATTGGATAGCATTGGAATAGTGTTGCATTTTGCTTGGGTTGCCTGAGCAAGGGAAGATAAGGGAATGGTCTCTAGGTATGCTTGAAGGGGGAATAACTTTCTCTCACTGTTTGCAGAACCCACCTACAACATGGCCCTTCACCACATATCTGAAAGTGTTAAGAAACTAAGGAGCCTTGAGTCAAGAGGAAGGGCTTATTCCCAGGTTGGGGCTGATCAGAGTTACTCTTTGGTTTGGGAGAACTTTTGGAGTTTGGTGTTGCTTCTCTCATGGTCAGTGTTAGAAACAGAGATATGAAAGCTAGGAGCTAAATGGCACCTTAAACCTAGGTTATAGGTGCAACAAAGGAATGTCTAGGCGCACTTTTTTATAACAAGAATACAAAGCTGAAAATGAATGAACTGACGCTAAAATATTATTTTCATTTTTCACATGGTCTAGTCGTTCCCCTGCCCCCCCCCCAATATTCTTAAGAAAATCTATTCTCCAGAGTAGCTAGAAGTGGGGAGACAGAAAAAGGTCCTTCTTTCCTTCCACTCTGCAGTTTTAATCTGAAATCTTAGGCACAGTACTGCCACCAGAGCTCAGAAACTTCTTGCACTAATGAAATTCCCTGTCACAAAATGCGCCTAGAGCAATGGGAGTTTCGAACACTGCTCGTGGTATGCCTGAGATGGATAACAGAAACAAGAGGAATATCTAGAACAGGAGGGTATCTTCTCCATAAAGGAGCACCCTTAAGGCAATCACCAAATATTGGAAAATGAAAGGCAAGACCAGAGTGCGTTTCTGCTATATTGGTTTTTGGTTTCTCACTCCCTCTCTCTCATTGTTTATTTATTATTGTTATTAATAATATGCCACCCATCTGACTGGATTGCCCCAGCCACTCTGGGTGGCTTCCAACAAATTAAAACACTAAGCACAGTAAAACATCAAACATTAAAAACTCCCTACACCTTCAGACATCTCCTAAAAGTCAGATAGTTGTTTATTTCCTTGACATCTGACAGGAAGGCATTCCACAGGGCGCGACTACCGAGAAGGCCCTCTGCATCCTTCCCTTTATGCATCTCCTGAAGAGCACCACAGTGTCTTCCTATATAAACAGATAGATGACTTGGAATACATGGAGGGTGCCAACTTCACAAGAAGCTACCTTCTGAATTCCTGGAAACAGAACTTATCTCAATACTGAACGCCCTTCTCTGTACAATAAATGAAAATAATTTAACAAAAACTATTTGCTTTTAGAAGACCTACTAATTTGTTTTATCAGACCATCTTTAGTATTCTTTTTCTTTATTGCTTACTATACAAAACACCAATACTTAGGTGGTGTTGAACATGCCCTACTCTCAGCTTCAATCAGGAAAGAACAGCCACAAATCAGTCCAAGTTTGAAAACAGATGATTCAACAATCAAATTAAAGTTGGGTATCTCAACACTAGCATTATGAAGCTGAGTTCAATATTAAAATCTCACATTTCAAAGTAGCGGAAGGGTTATGTTGTTTATATTTATTAGGTAATTTATATCAGAATCCAGCTACAAGCAGATATAAGTACTTAATACAATATATTAGCAGTAGTCGGTGACAGCACTTGAGTAACTTAAGTTTGCATTAGTGCTTTTTATTTTAACTTGCAGAGCCTTAATGAAATTCAGAGGGAGAAAGCTGCTGACTCAAACGCTGGCATGTGACATTCCTTACAAGCTTAGGAGATCCCCACTCTAACCCTTAAAAAAATGACGACACTAGTGCATTGTTAGTTGGCTTTCAACCAAGCAGCTGCCTTCCAGAAATCCTGTTATAAAGCTGACAAAGAATGCTGATGCACAACATTCCTGATCAGCATCCAGTTGGAACAGATTTCAATCCAATAACTGGTTCTACATATGCTGAACTAAAAAGCTTTGTTGTGTACAGTGCAGGCTTCCAAACAAAACCGTAAAACAAGAAAGATTGCAAATACTGGGTGCTTTGTAACAGTTTAAAAGAACCAACTCCCTCACAGCTTTTTAAGTCTCTTATTGATTTATTTAAAGCACACACACACACACACACACACACACACACACACACAACAACTAGCACCCAAATGTTTTTGCAGAGATACTGAGCTTTAAAAAATAAGTGTCTCTGGTGTCCATTCTTACTCCAGGGCATCTTGCTGGAGATCAAAGATGTGCAATTTAAGAGTAGTAGTACAAGCAAAACATAAGGTCAGTTGTTTATGCAGTGATTAAGACCTCTGTGGAAATCTTGCAAGATATGCATTGCCAGCTACAGCAAGCAACTGGAATTTAAATTAGTGAATCTAATACACAAACAAAAAGTATCCAGCTTCTTAAGAAGAGTAAGATGCTATTAGACAAGAAACTGATGCAGAAGGAAAAACAACTGTATAATGCAACAATGTGACAGGGCAATTTACAGTAAGTGGACATGACAAAAGCTTGGTATAGCAACAGTTAGTGATATTGTCAGTTTCAAGTGGAGTTCCAATGGGACCACCAAGACGCAGTCTTATGTTTGGATTCTGTCAGGCCCCTCTGCCCACTGAACCTCTCGTCTTTATCTTTGCTTAATGCCTCAAAATTTGAACTTTTGTTCTTCTACTATTGTTATTCTGAGATTATGAATGGAAGAGCTCTTTCTGTTTGCAGCAGGAATAGGAATTCAGAAAATGCTGCCAGGGTGCAGGGCAGGGTAACATTTTCCGCTACCCTCTCCTTCCCCCAGCAGCCCCTTTCTCACGATGCTCCAGAATGTCACCAAATGGTGCAAACCACAAGGGGATGCAGGGGGAATGGCAGAAAATGCCACTGCCCCCCCCCCCACATCCTAGTGGGAGCTTCCTACCAAATGAACTCCACCCACAGGTTGTTCCCACCAGCAGAACTTTAGTTAAGATCTGATCCCAAATTATTATTCTTTTCGTTCTTTTACATGCTTTTCTGTTTTTAATGTAGTATAAATTCTGTTAACCGAATACAAAACTAAAAATATAGCATGGTCTATGATAATTTCCTCGTTCAACGCTAAATAAGCTACATGTCATAAACACAGCTTGAAACATAATATTGTAATAATGAAACAATTTTTATAATGTCTTAAAATATGAGAAAAATACCTTTTCCCAGGGCAAGAAAAAACATGATTTTCCTGGCAAAGCCTACCCCTAATAAATACCATGCAAACCCTACCATTAAGTTGAAAGTAATCTTCATTTTAGGCAAGCATTATCCAGAAGCAACTTTTGAAAATAGTTTTAAAGGCTTTATTATTTTTATAGCATATCCTCCAGATTGTTGATAATAGCAGGCTGATATTTTTGCGTAGATAGCAATTTAATGTTCGGCAGCTCATTTATATTTATTTTTAAATTGGTGTGCTGCCAAACATGGTTCCTCGGATCCCTCGGGCTGGCTAATACCATATCATAAATATAAGAACAGTACCAATTTAAAATACAGAAACATAATACAAGGGGGTGGGGAACCTATCTGGCAGGTTCCAGAAACATTTAAGTGTGTGTGCCCTTTCTTTAAGACTTCACTCCCTCCCCTCAAAGCCTGAAGCAGGAAGGATTTAATCAACTATCTCAAAGTAAAAATTGAGCTAGTCATGTTGTAACAGGACTTTTATGACTTGAAAAAGCTCCAGTGGATGGCACTGTGCAGATAAAACAGTGGTGAAGGTAGGATTTCTTCACAGACATCACCAAAGAATCTGTGTTCAGCTGAACCTAACTTGACCTTTCCTACACCTTTCTGCACCTCATCAAACAGTTCCTTCATTGTTCTCAATTGCCTTGAATATCTAGAGCAAGTCTGACCAGGCCTGATGGGAGTTGGAGTCTGCCAACATCTGGAGGTGCATTGGCTACTCCTGTTCTACAGCCATCATGTCCAACACTCAAGTCGGTTCCAGTGGGTGATGGAGGACCAATCTTGGTCAGCCAATTGGTCAAACTAACCCATGAAGCTATTTGCCCCAAAACATACCCACCTGTCCATCAGCCAGTGTCACTGGGTAACTTCAGCTGATGGATAGGGGACAGGGTAAAATCCTGCTGAGTACTGTGAATCCTGTAGGCAGCAGGACTACACTCTCTGCTCATCAACTGGAAAGCAGGAAACTCAGTCTTTCTGGGATTTGCTTTGCCAGCACATTCCCTGCAGGGAATGAGCTCAGGAAGCAGACTGCTCCCCACACTGCCACAGGAATCCCCACCTATCAGTCAACTGACATAAGATAACTGACATGTTGTGGCCCACCCCCCATCAAAGTTGGGCCCCAGGGGTCGGGGGAAGATAAAATGTGGCCTATTGAGCTAAGTAGTTATCCATCCCTGAGCTAGAGCTTTGACAGGACAGTCTGCCAAGTGCACCAAAAATGCAGTTTGGAAACCAACTAGATCCATCAACCTTCAGATGAGAACAATCCTTCTTGGCCTACCACGTCTGCAAGACTTGACAGATACTCCCAGAAAGTCAACTGTCCATGACAATGGAGTAGTTGCATCCCCCAAACAGCACCCTCTACCCATTAAGACAGTACCCTAATCGATACACATATTCCATGTCAGTAACCACAAGTTCATGGAAGTTAACTCCTTATTTATAGTGGTAATACAACAGCAGAGACTACAAAGCTGAACTGAAAATTCTTGAAGTATAAGAGCTGCTTTTCCATACAAAGTAGCATGAAGGCAAGACCAACTTGTTTCTTGATGCATATTTTCATCTCTTACACTAGACTCCTACACAGAATAAGAGATAGCTTTGCATCAATAACAATCCATGTCCTATTTCAAGAAAATTATGCTAATGAATCATTAGGCAAATTAAAGCTAAGCTAAAGTAAGCAATGCAGACTTTTGCTTTCTTCTAATAAGCACATTTGGGGCTCTTAGCCAAAATTTAAAAATCATGTTACTGATTCCCTCTAAAAAGCATTATAGCAAGAAACCTGGCTTGTAAGTTAAAATGAGAGTTTAAATATGTTTGTATTAGTGCCATGTTTTTATCTTTTATCCTGTTTTTGCTTTTTGTAAGCCACCTCAACAAGTCTCAAAAAGAGATGGGTCTATAAAATAAAACTTTATCATGGAACCATGGAAAAGGAAAGTAATCACCAAGGAAACCCAAATTAAGCGTTCACAAAAATGAAAAAAATTAAGCACAGATAAGTTTCCATGTATTTTAATACAAACAACCTGCATTGGCTCCAAAGTCTTATTCAAAGTGCTGATGACCCTAAATGGTGTGGGTCATGGATACATCTCTTCTTCTATATGAGCCTAGCCACAGTTTAAAGACCTTCTTCAGGAGCCCTTCTCCATGTGCTCCCTCTATAATGGATGGGTACAGGGTTGGGCAAGCTAGTGTGTGCTGTGTGGATGTTGCTGGACTACAAATTTTGCCAACCCTGATCATTAGCCATGCTGGCTTGGGGAGAAGGAAACACCATTTTAAAGTCAGGTGGTATCATCAAGTAGTTGCTTGTCATATTAAGTGTGCCACTTGAGTTAGCAAACCATAGCCACCGAAGGAATTAAATAACCTTCACTGTTCACTTACACTGAATTATTTTTGCATAAAATTAAAGTCTACAATTTATATACAGCCCTCTAGCATGATGCAGTGCTCTCATTCTCCATGTGTAAGAGGAAGATAAGATTTCTCATATACATGCTGCAAGAATAAATACATTTTACAGTGATGAGCACCTAAATTATTAAATATACAAACCCCGAAATACCTAAGTTTCAGAGCTCTTTAGAATAACAGAATATTTATACGTGGGGCTCCAAAAATCTTAACCACACAAGCTATGTTCCAATTTTATCAGTTTATGCAACTGAACTGCAGAAAAAGGAACAAAATCTTTAAATTACTACAGAGTTTTTTTTGAAAAGGTAAAAGACTTACCCCCATTATCAGTCCTCTTCAAAGCACCATCCTTATGAGGGCATAATTCGCATCTCTGCAGGAAGGCAAACAGTTATTAAAACAAGAAATAAGGTACCGTTCAAATATTTTCTGTAGTTGACCCATTTCCTATTTGTCTCCTTTCTCAAAAATATAGATGCTTTCCTTAAGTTAAAAAAACTCTCTCTAACAGATATCTATGTCTTAAATCACAGCTCAGTATCCAACATTTCACACACATGGTTTCTATTCATCTAAAGCTACTTATGAGAATGGCCATTTCTGGAGCTCAATTTCTAAATTATAGACAAGCCAAACCTCCAGAGCCTTTAAGTTCTGTATTTACAGGAACAACGACACAAATAAGACAACCATGGGTGCTTCTGCATACACACACTGCTCCAAGTAATAGTGCTAAAAGCAACACTGTTGTATCAAAACCCACAAGATAGATCTGTTCTGCATGAGCCACATAATATTATGGCCTAAAAGAATCAATGCCAACCATTATTGCAAAACTTTATGTTGAGACTGTGATGTTTAGTACAGTACTAACCATATCCAGAATTCAAATTAAAGTTGGTTATCTCCACGCTAGCATTATGAAGCTGAGTTCAAACAACCAATATTAAATTCAATACATTTGAAAGTAGCAGGAGGGTTATGTCGTTTATATTTATTAAGTAATTTATATCAAAATCCAGTTATATCAAAATCCAGAACTTCAGTTCTCCATAGATACTTCTTTTTTACTTCATTGCCAATACAGAATTATAAGAAAGCTTTATCAGTACTTGCAAAAGTATCCTCCAAAACTGGAATTAATAATACCCAAAGAAGTTCCAGCCAGAGAGCTGCAGGCAGACTACAGAGCCAACCTGATTTATCTCTCTTTGGTTTACAGTGTATTCTCACAGTGGGGTGGTAGGTGTCCAAAAATCAGAGTAAAACATTTATCAAGATAGCAGAGTACCACACTTCTGATGGCACAGCGTTTGTGTCTGACTTCTCTCTCTCCCCCCCCCCCTTGTTGCAGGGAGTCAATGGGGAAGAAAATGAAGGTTAGCATTCCCTCACAAGATCCTCTGCCATCCTCTCCCCTCACCAAAAAAAGGTCGTGGTGGTGGGAAACACAACTATGAATCATGCAGTACAGTATTTCTGCAACTGTTAGCCTCTGAGCAGCACTGAAAATCCTGCCTGGTTCTCTCTGTACTTCCATATTAAAACTAGAACATGAAAAAATCCAGGCAAAGGGGAAAAAATGAATTTCTATGGCTTCCAGCGGATATATGCCCATTGTTAACCTGAGAATGAGAAAGCTTCACCCCCTGCTAAGAATAATACATTTTGAGCAATGCTACCAAGATAAGAACTAGATTAGAACATGTACCCAAGTATGACACACCAATTCAAACTTACCACTCTAGCTGCTCTTTCCTGAGATTCACATTTTCTACAAAACCAAGGTCCAGTAGGTACTTGTACAATTCCATAGCATGCTATTTTGGGAGAAGAAACCAAATAATCATATTAAAAATATGTATATTATACAGAAAAAATAAGTCCTGCTATACACACATAGGTAAGTGCAAGGGTCATTCTGAGAGTACATTTGCAAACTGGAGAAACTGTTGCGGACACCACACATACATTTCAACCAAGCACACACCATAATGTATTCTACTGGCTACCACAGAATGTTTCTTTCAAGTCTAACTTCAACAGGGGGAGAGGTGGAAGAGAGGATGCTGTGGGAGCCCTTGGTCAACGGGTAAATAAATTTTATTTCATCTGTCTAAAAATCACAGGTTATCAGTTTATTTTAGGGTTGTGCATTGGATTCAGAAGAACTCAAGCTAAGATTTGATGCCTCAGTAGTACAGTCTTTGCTTCAGGTTGCGCGTTTTCAGGTTGTGTCCCACGGCAACCCGGAAGTACCGGAAAGGGTTACTTCCTGGTTTTGCCGTTTGCGGGTTGCGTTATTTTCAGGTTGCGAACAGGCCTCCGCAACCTGAAAATAACAGGATCCCGTTCGCAACCAGAGGTACCACTGTATTGTAAGCTTACCTGGGTAATGACAGGGCCTGTGCAAGTCTGCACCAGTTAAAGCAGGGGCCCTAAACCACTTCATATTGACTCAGTGATACAGACCTTTTAAAAATACTGCAGTCAAATGTCTACTAAAACTGAAGCTATGCTTCTATGCTTACCACACAAGGAAAATGCCAAATTGTGAGGTGAAGGGGCAACAGGTACACTACAAAATTGAAATTTAGCTCGCCAAGCTTAGGAAAGATGTCAGTATAGAATGGGATAGCTTCTTCACAAAAGACAGGTCTAGCTTGTAATCATAAAGCAACCCCCTTTTAGTTATTCCTATGCCAAAATCCATTTTTATAAGGTGTATCCCACCTACTTGCCTGCAGAGTTCGAAATTAGCAGGGCACCAGGCACATTTTGCACATGCAGATTCTCCATTTGCGAGCACCTCAGAAAGTTTAGGTGCCATTTTTTGCGCCTGGCTGACACTCAAGGATTACTGAAATGTATGTGCTTTGAAGCCTTGAAGTATATGTTAAGGATAGACAATCCTTGACTCCTTAAGAAGTTTAACAATAAAGAGTAGTGTTTGGAAAACTGAAGTATAGTACCAATATTTTTATTTCAACACCAAATTAAACATATATTAACAATTTCCTGCTAAAAATGTGATATTAACAATATGTCTCTTATGCTTATCAAAATAATAAATAAAAAGTGTTGCCAACCCCCACCCCACCCCCTGACATTCTGTTTTGGCACCCAAAACCCAGGTCTCAGAAGCCATTTGGCTCCTAGCTTTTCTATCCTAGCTTCTAACACTGCTTGCCTGTAATTTAGCAAGCATTATCCACTCTACAAGGGATGCAGGTGGTGCTGTGGGTTAAACCACAGAGCCTAGGACTTGCTGATCAGAAGGTCGGTGGTTCAAATCCCCGCGACGGGGTGAGCTCCTGTTGCTCAGTCCCTGCTCCTGCCAACCTAGCAGTTCGAAAGCAAGTCAAAGTTCAAGTAGATAAATAGGTACCGCTCCAGCAGGAAGGTAAACAGTGTTTCCGTGGGCCGCTCTAGTTCACCAGAAGCGGCTTAGTCATGCTGGCCACATGACCCAGAAGCTGTATAGCGGCTCCCTCGGGGTCACAACTGGACCTAATGGTCAGGGGTCCCTTTACCTTTACTATCCACTCTACAGGGACCTAGTATGCCTACAGAATTTGTTAACTTCTGTCAAAAGAAAGAAAGTTAAGTGTCTCTCTTTTTTTGCCCATTAATGAATGCAGGGGAGAAACAAGAGCTCCTTGAACCAAGGCTGGGTGTTTCCTATAGTATCAAATCTTGTGGTCTAAATGTGCATGCAGACACACACAACATACACACACCAAAGAGGCCGGATTCAGTCAAGTATGGTAAAGAAAGAAAATTCTACTAATTTCAAAAGGCATTTACAGCCAAATGAGTTTATAACTGACACTTGCACAATTCTGGGTGCAATCCACATCCTATTGAAAGCAAAACAGAACTACCATTGTTTCCAATTACACAAATTGCATTTTTTGTTACAAATAAAAACATTGTATAAAAACAGGCTTGCAGAGCAGACTGCCAAATTTAACAACAACATGTAGGTGTCACTATAAAAACGATATCCAAAAACTTAAGGAGAGTCATTTTTACACTCAAAAGTACGTCCATTTCTAATCAGTACTCTTGTTATCTAATATACCACAACAGAGGATATGTGCAGCATTATCACAGAAGAAAGCACATTAGCCCAAAGATGCAGTCTCATCTTGAACCTGAATTCTTGTTTAACAATGGCTGCACTCACACATAACAATAAGCCAAGAACTGTGGCTAAACAACCCATGTTGTATGTGCCCAGTTACTTCTGTTTCACTCCATGCTTCCTGCGAGTGCAAACCCGAGAAAAGGAGAGTTAGCATTATATCCAAACCCAGGATCGTTAAACCTTGGCTTAAAATTGACTTAAGTTTGGTTCAAGATACTTGGTTTACAGACCTGGCTTGTTAGGAGAAACAACCCACGATCCCAGGTTTGGAAGTAATGCTAAGTTAACCCTTCCTAGTTTGTTTATTTGCTCATGCAAAAGAAGAAACTAAGTGACAGCAATCAGCCTGCATGCACTAGCATAAACCTCCTGCACAGTATGGTGTATAAGCCAAGGTTCTTAGCTTACAATTATATGTTAAATGTGGCCACTGAATCACTGGCACTTGAAGGCGTTCACCCTTATGTGCCTGCTCTTTTCCATGACTCCTCTCTAGTTTCACACTTTGCTGGAGATAAAGCCTCCCCCAATTAGACCCAAATCTGAAGTCTAAAGTTAAATAATCCATTTGATCTTGCATACCTAAGCTCCTGTTTGTGCTTCTCAGCCTGCCATCTCTTGTGACCTACCTCCTGTTATGCATTTTACTCTTTCCACAGTTCCTGCTCCCAGTCCTTCTGAATAATCTACCCAGCTGTGACCTACTATCAGTTGTGATGTTGGTTCTTCTTTTGCATGTACGGTATAAACTGACTGCACTGTCTCTCTTCTGACTCCTGAGGTCTGGTTCCTCTTTATGCTTTGTGCCTTAGACTTTTTTCAAGGTTCCTGATCCCTCTCATCTGGCTCTCATTCCATGGCTCCTCAAAACCTGCTGTTTGTAGACTCTGCATATACATCCAGAGCTCTAATTCTGCAGCAACAAGCTTATCAGGTGTAAACCCAATGAAAACACCCATCCCTACAACAAAGTGCTCACAACTGCAGCACTCTGTACTCATTCCCATAGGCATTTAGGCCAAAAGTGTAATTTCCCCCTTATTGGGAAGTGTGCCAGAGACAGTCTCTTCTGGTCTTAAATGGCCCAAGAGGCAGATGAGCTATTTCAGATTCCAAGAAAGACTGCAGAAGCAGCAGGAGGGGACAAGTGAGAGAAATGCAATAGAAAACACCCATGTACTCCTCCAGAGAACAAGGAAACTAAATATTTTACAGTCCTTATCATGTCTATCTACTCAGGCAATGTGAATAACCCTGCACACCTGTGCAGTCCCATCCTGATTAATGAAACTTAAGAAGTCAAATCTATACTCAAGTACATATTATTATTATTATTATTATTATTATTGCTGACATTTATTTATATAGCACCATCAATGCACATGGCGCTTTATACAATTAAAGTGAGAAATTCTGGAGCTCAAAACAGGTATACATACTCAAAACTGCCTTCCATCAGCATTTGCCAATGCTGCTTATACCTTTTATACTCTTAAGCCTCAACAATTTACCCTCACATGATTTACGATGAAATGCTACATATGTGCAAGTCTCTCTAAATCCATGTGTCACAGGCATGACTGAGCTTAGGAATTAATATTGCAGAGACCACTGTGCAAACAGATCAACTAGCCCAGGGCTTTATATAGTCCAGAATTCAACTGCATCATAAAGCTAAATACCCTGAATATGTGCACAAGCAGAGAGCATGTAACAAAACTAAGTTGGAACAGCGGATCGTATAGAAGTCTACTTGAGCACTCAGAATTCATTAGTGCATCAGATCAGCACTATATCTCTGGATAGCTTGAGTTATACAGCACACAGTATGATCTTATGTGTATTTACTTGGAAGTTAAATTGCATGGATTAAATTGGGTTTACTTCCAGATATATATGCATGAGACGGGGCCTTAGATACACTTTGCAGTGTAGGCTGAAGCTCCCAACCAACCACAACTGCAGTGGCTCCTGCATCTGAATTAATAAAAATCTTGGGTGTATTGGGAATGTTTTCCAAAACAGAGCCAAATATTTCTATCACCTAATTAGCCAAAGTGATTTCAGAAATTTTGGGAACTGGTGTTGTCAGCATGTCCAAAAAGATGGAATAAACCTCATGATGCCTCTAACCAGAACAAAAAAGAAAATACAGGGTCTCTCTTAATACGTAAGTTGTGCAAAAGTAACTGGCTATCTTAAAGCAAATTTCCATGCTAGCACCCCTCTCCTTTCCTTATCTAGAAGAAAATGTTTATGTCCTACTCCATTTACTCCTCAGTGTTAGGACACCATCAGATGCCATGCTTAGTCTCCATGTCCTAGGCTGCCATCACATAAACAAAGAAGGTTAGTTACTTTAGAGGAAGGGGATACTTATTTCTTTACTGTTCACATACTTTGCATGTGTGAGTACATTCCCCACAAGAAGAACCAATTCAAATGGAATAACTATTCAGGTGAAGATTGCTCTGGTTTCCCTTTTTAAGGTGTCATCTCACATTATTTCTGCAGCTCTACAAAAGTCTCCCACAATTTCAAATTCCTTTACTTAACATGCTGTCACTGAAGATTGGACCACTAAAGGAATGACAGCTGTTCCTCACTACTGTCCTGTTGCACAGTCACCTTGCTTCTAGGCTCCCTGGGGAAATAGCAGCTACTACAGGAAGAGGGGGGCCCTAAGCTGTTTCTTCTCCACGGATGTCTAGCTCCCTCCAACAGGTTTATTAGTACACATGAAAGCAATAATAGAAGTTTGGGCGTGAAGTTTTCCCAAGTAAAGCTTTCCTGAAATATAAAGGAAATAGTATTTTGATTTTCCCACAGCATATTCATAGTATTTAATTTAATTTCCATAGAGAGATCCAAGCCTTATTGCAAATAACTTTGAGGACCCTGATGCAGACCCAAACAATGATATAACAAAACAGACATTTGCAGCTATTTTTCAGATAATGTAAATTATATGTGCATTTACTTGGGAGCAAACCCCACTGAACTAAATGGGATATACTCTGAGAAAACATGCACAGAATCAGGCTTTCTGGTGCTTTTTCAGAATCAAATTACACACCTAGTGCAACTATGATTTAAAAGCAAAACAAATACACTAATCAATATTAGTCTCACATGAGTACTTTTGTACTGTAACTCCTCCTATAAGTCTCCCTATTCCACTTTCAATTTCTTACTTACTTCCTATTTCCCATTCTCAGACTATGCCTTAAAGATTTTGCAAACTCATAACCACATCAACAGAAGAAAAAGCTGGGTTAGCTGCATGTGTGGGAAACTGAATAAGAGCACAGATGCCACAGTCTCTCACTTTCATTAAAAACTGAGACTTACTATAAATATAGATATCAATTTCAGTTTACAGAGTACAGAGGATTCCACAAACAATATACTGCAGGGTGCACGTAAACTAAGGTTTTTCTGCAATCCAATAGTCATGCTGAAAGGGGATGGGGCACATCTGCACCACTTTGTAATAGGTCACCATCTGCGGCCCATTTCCTGGTTGCTCACATGAAATCTCATACCTCTAAAGACGCATAAGCTTTTGTGAAATGAGAGGGGAGCTGAAGTTTCACATTGCCCCTTGACTTGGACAATGTCCCATCCCTCCTCTTTCTCTAGCACATGCATCTATTCACCCAGACACCTTGACCCCTTTTTCAATGCACTGAATCAAACACATAGGTGCACAGTTGCAATTCTAAAAATTTGGCATTTGCTGTAACAAATAATAGTAAGCCCAGACCTGAAATTCTGGAAAAGTACATGCATGCACACTGGAAACATAAAAAGATTAGTTCCAAGGTGTCACCCTTCGGGTGGAAGAGAATTCCTGAAGATTTTCATGATAGACAAGTTCACATGAAGGAATGACAGTTTATTCCATTCTCCAGTGCTCCTTCTGACTAGTCACAAACTATGTAGCCCTGCAGCCACCTCTCACAAACAGGATTAAAAAACAATCTGGATCAGCTGGATCTTTTGTACTATCATGTATGTACTCGCATACTCTAAGTTACGACCGCAACAGTAACATATTCCAGACGTAAAGGAAACTCATACAGATCATCAGAGACAAGCAGAGACACACTGTGCTCATTATAGCAAGCAAAACAGCAACACAGCCACTCAGCTGGGCACCAGCCAACTGCTCTCCCTCCACTAATCCAAACAAATCTACCATCAAAGGATAAGTCAGTCCACAGTGCCCCTTTCCTCCCCTCCCCCAACACTCTCCTACCACAAACAGGAAGTCTCCTCATCCAGCAGACACCATCCAGCCAAAGGACGCTCCGGCAGAGGCAGTCGGGAGGAAAGGGGCAGTCACATGACAGCTAACTCTCTCCCTTTGACAAACACGTTTTCTGGCTTCTTACCTAGGTTTAGGAGACAGGAGGAGGAGCAAGACTTTTCGAGGACGTGCCAAAAAGTGCAAAGGGATACCGACTCAGCAGGCAGGGGCAATTTTGCTAAAAGCAAAAAAGCGCACGTTGCCCATACTCTTTTAAGCTCACGTCGAAGTGTTTTGATACTGCTCCGAATCTTTCCTTTCCTGCCTACTTTCACTACTAAGGGCGGAGGAAGGAAGGAAGGGCAGGCATTCACACAGGATGAGGAAGTAACGACTAGGGCGACACACGCAACTTACTCGTTCACACACAAGCATAGCCCCCCCCTCCAAAAGCACATGCCCGGCCGCCCCCAGCATCTTTGGAGGGGGGGTCCACCCATCTCCCTTTAACTAAAAAGGGCCCGCCTCCTTGAGTTTTAAGCATCCACGAACACAGCCAGCAACAGAGTTAACAGGAGGCAGGGGGAAGGGGGGAAGGCGACCCACTCCTGCAAGCAAGGAGGGGAAAGACGTGGATGGCGCACTCCATAAAGTGGTGACTTGTGACGCGTGTGTGAGAGACAGAAAAGAGACATACGGGGGAGGAAAAAGAGACGCCTCCGAAAGCAGCCCCCCGGCCCTCTCTCTCTCTCTTTACCCCCCACCCCACCCCACCACCTCCCAAGAGAGGTTGGCCGAAGCAGGCCCGTCTCACTCACCTTGATGCACTGCGACATTGCAGCCATGCCCGTCGCAGTAAACCAGCGGATTCTCGGCCCAGCCCCTCTCGTCGGAGCAAACGCAGCAGCCGCCGATCATCTCCTTCATACTATTGGAGAACTCACCCTCCAGTGACACAGGCAGCAACAACGGCTCGCTAGAGACCATCTAAGGGTTAAAAACACCGTCAGCACGACACCCCCCGGCACCGGAGAGACCCCGGCCGCCGCCGCCGCCGCCTCAGTTCTTGCCCCGCAGCACTCCGCCTTCAGTCGCTCAGCCACCGCCGCCGCCAGTACCGCCTCCATAGCAGGGACGTGGGACCCATGGCCGCTGGTGGCAGCGGCGGCGGCGGCGGCAGCAGCAGCAACAGCAACAGCCGAGCGGCGGATAAGGGGCTCCTTCCAAGTTCCTCGCTGGGCGCCGGCTCGGCCGGGCAGGTACCCAGTCCGTCTTGGGAGATCTCCAGCAAGGAATTAAGGGTTTGCTGGCAGCGGCAACAGTCCTGCGAGCCGCACGGACTGGGGGGGGGCGGAGGGAGAGAGAGAGAGACAGCAACGCGAAAAAGGCAACAGAAGCAGGGGCCTGCTGCACGCAGGCGCACTGCAACGCCTCCTCGGCGAAGGCCCCGCGACGCGGCAGCGGCAGCAGCCTTCGCTCTCTCGCTTTTCCTCCTCCTTTTCCCCCGCGGTGGCTCATGGGCCGACAGCGGAACACGAGCTCGCTGGGCGAAGTTCTGCGTCGCGCGCTGCCCTGCTGGCTCTCAACCGTTTTGTGTTGTTTTTTTGAGCGGGTGCCCAGTCAGAGCGTGCGCGTGACGGGGGCGGTAGAGGTGGGGGGGTGTCCCCTGAGGCGGAGGGCCAAGTGACAAATATATACACTCCCGCTGCCGGGCTCCTCCTGCCTTAAGGGACTCGTGCTCGCTCTTGTGCGTGTGTGTGTGGTGCTAGTGCCAGACTAGGCCCGGCCCGAGCCGTGCGCCTCCTCTCTTACACGTGTTAACTTATCATTACAACGATGGCATCACACACTCTTCTGCTCCCGAGGGATCCCAAGCGCCGCGCGCGCGTTTTTCGTCAGTCTCTATTTCCCGCAGGCCGCTGTGACACCTTGAGGAGCAGCGGGATTTATACTTTCCCGCTCCTCGCTCCGTCACACGCACCGCATCCTCTCTCGTGTGTTTACGAGGCCAGGCAGCTGAAACAGCTGGGCAGAGTCAAAAGCCTGAGTGAAACAAAAACGATTGCGATCACCTAGCCTGGCCCTAGAAATTTGATCAGTTTGGGATGGCGGGGGGGGGGTGCACGCACACATGCGACCTGCATTTCTTCTGCAACAGGCTCTTCTTTTGCATTTCAAGGGATGTTGAATTCCGTTTCTCTGTTCTTGGCTGATGCGGCGGGATTCCTCTCCCACCCTGATGATCCCAAACTCCTGGAACAGGAATTCCTTTCAGGGGCACTTCCTTCCTGCTTTAAGGGTCCCCAGCCTCAATTTCGGATTGCTAGCTAATCCTTCTTCCAAAATTCCCCCCCTTAACTTGTTTGAATGTGCTGCATTTCCAATATATATCGTGTCTATGAACAAAGGGCACCGTGGCATCTAAAAATACTATTTTATGGCGACAAACTTTCCCAAGTACTCACTGGAATTCTTTGTTTTTATAGAAACAGCGTCTTAATCTCTCTGTGTGCACATACATACTACTTAGTCAAACTCTATTACCCTAGTTGCTATAAAACGGGTAATATAGCTATATCCCTTTGGAATTCGGTTTCTCTTGCATCACTTTAGGTGCAAGGGCAGAACTGATACATTTCCAATTTTCTGTTTGGCTAACCTAGAGACCACTGCACAAATCCTGCAGAAATGCTCATGTTCTCCTTACCTTCATCCTGGCCTCGCCATATCTTTTAGTACCATGCATGCAGAGGTCTTTCTGCATGGCTGTTGTTAAAACTAGAATTGAGCAGAATAGACAACACAACCAGGGAAAAGACAGGCTGCCTTATCCCTTTAGAAATATGCACCCCCCCCAAACTTGGATGTTTTTGTTATCTAGA
Source organism: Podarcis liolepis (assembly GCF_965112155.1). Classification (NCBI taxonomy): domain Eukaryota; kingdom Metazoa; phylum Chordata; class Lepidosauria; order Squamata; family Lacertidae; genus Podarcis; species Podarcis liolepis. The sequence continues at coordinate 23,306,117 of NC_139563.1, forward strand.
TTAATTTAAAAGGACATGTTTTCTAGATTTTGATCAATTATTGTTGGTTTGCTTTTATCTCTTTCAAAAAGCAGAGTAAAAAACGAGATGGTTCAGGTTATCAGAATCCCAAGCTTTTCAATTATCCACTGTAAGCAGGTAGGACTGCAGCAGAAGGAACTAATTGTGGCTACTGTTAAGACTGAAAGGAGATTAAATGCAGCTTTGCAAAATTCTCCTCCTCCACTAGCCCCAGGGCTGCTACTTTTGTGAAGGAGAAGGTGAAGGGAAAGCCTTACAAGTAAAATACCATTGATTTTCCCCTATTATCATGCTAAAGTGACTTTATGCATAGACTGGTAAAATTGTATGATTTTGCAAGACTGCATTATCGCCTGACATGAAGACAATTTAAATCAAGTGTACAGTATTAAACTATCTGTATTGTCCTAAAAGTGTGTGTGTGTGTGTGTTTTAGAAGTTGTGAAATAAAGAACAGTTTAACACATCTGCAGATATGTGGGCTTGTGAAGAGCTGCTGCTTAAAGAGAGAAGAGATGTGCCAAACTATTGTCCTTTGGGATATCAGAGCCTGCAGTTTATGAGAGGGATATCTTGGGTCAGTTTTTGCTGTCCTTGAAAGTCTGAAGTGAAATTTTCTAGATAGAGGAGGAAGGACAGGGAAAGGGAGTGGTGAGTGTCATTTCCTACAGAAGGCATAGCTGAGCACTTCGATTAACATAACAGGGTCATTGGGGTGTTTGTGATCTGCCAAATATTCAGCTGTATGCTGCATGGCAATATCCCCCCAAAGTCCAGTTTCAGCATTTTGAGACAAAAACTTTTGACATACCATACAAAAATGCTTCACAAAGTGCCTGTATTTCCATGTGCCTGCTACAGCAAAGAAAAAAATATGTAGAATGGAGAGTGATATTTAAAATCCTAGAGCCCAAGTACAAAAACATGTATTGCCTTTCATTCACGTGTATTATCTTTCAGTCCTTCAAAGATATGGAAATTAGAAGTATATTGTGTAATTTATTAATTTCCTTATGTTCTGAAAGCTACATTATTATTTAAATAAAAGTATTTAAAGAATTAGATTCCACTTTAATAACTGTGTTCCTATCATACCAAACTACTGTTTTAACTAATTCAGACTTTAAAACCATACATGCTTACTTGGAAGTAAGCCCTACTAAAGACAGTGGGACTTACTGTAAGAAAAAAAAATATAGGATTGCACTGTCAACTCCATTGACCCATTTACACCTAAATGATTCAAAAACTAGCCTGTTCCTATGCATATTTACTCATGTGTAAGCCTCGCTGTATTAAATGGGTCTTCCTTGAAAATGTAGATAGGGTTGCAGCTTTAATTGAGTTGTGGATCTGAGTGAAGAGTATTTCAAAGCTATTTTTGCTTATTTCAGGAAAATGATATCTAAGTTCTAAAAAGTATTCCCAGTGATATTGTTAACCCCAGCATTAGAACTGTGGCCTAAATTGAACTCTAGTTTGTAGACAGTTTGTTGCTACCTTACAGACTAATTTAATTCTTGTTTCTTCATTGCCCTTTTCATTGGAAATTTACCATACACATTATACGCCTTTTAATGGAGACCAAACAAAATGTTTTATTTAAACATAAATCATTCTTCATATTTATTCTTTTTTAATGGAGACCAAAAGAACTAAATAGATACCAACCACTTCACTACAAAGTAGACCCAGAGTGACTGAAGCAGCATTATTCAACAAGTCAGTCTGCATCTACTAGGAACTATTGTGGGAGACTGAATAAATACAGATAGGTGCACTGACAGATGGAGTTGGACTTTAAGGTAGCAAAGGGAGGGTGAATGTCAGGGATGCTGAGGACTTGGAACTTTCAAAATTAAGTAGCACCAAGGTTCTGTTGTTTAGCAAAGCATACAATGGACAAGAAACATAAGGGGTACAGTACTCTGGAAAAGTACATTGTAATAAAATTGCTGCCTATGTTTCCTTCCAGTCTGTAAAAGCTTTGGACGTATTTTTTATTTTGAACACTATTAAACTTCATATAGTTCTACAGTTCATTTTTCACATTCAGTATCATTTAAAATTTGGCCCTTCCTAGAATGTAAAGCAATGTCAACTGAAAATCATGCTAAAAGAACTGCCCAAACTAAAATGTGTATGTTAGAAATGTATTTTGTAAAACCTTTGCATGCATTTTAAACAAATCTCTTTTTTTTAAGTATATATGCTGTATATTAACAGAATGATCAACATAAAACTTTGATTTTGGCACAAAACCCCCCAGGGTAAATTGTATTGCACTAATAATACATTAAACTTTATTTTAAATTGATTGTACTAACTTTAGTTTCATTTAAGGAATTGAAATATATAGACTGAAAGAGGGACTATGATGCTATTTTAAAACATTGCAGGGAACTTGATGACAAAATGTAGATAGCCTCTTGGTGGTTTTGTAAAACAATGCATTTGGAAAGAACCATTGAAATGCAAAATAGGAAGAGAAAGGCTTTACGACAATGTACTACACACATAGTAAGCCATTAACATCCATATGATATGAATGTGGAAACCTTTTGCATCCTATTCCTAAGCACACTACTTGAGGCAAGTTTGAAATCAATGAGATTTACTTTCAAGTTACGGTTTTTAAGTTGGGGTGTTAGGGTGTGTTTTCAGGAATAGATGTAAAGGCTGATGATAGGGGGAAATGTTTTTGAATTCACAGCTTTTTCAGACCCAGAGATAGAAATATGCCTATTAGAAAAGGAAAACAGGCAAAGATTGAATTTTCAAAGATTGAAAAATTGGTGGTTTTTTAAAAGATACAATGTAGACAACAAATCAATCCACATATTTTAAAGGTACATGTAATTTTCTACTATTTTATAACTTTATTTGTTTTAAGCTGCAATCCTATGCACACTTACCTGGGAGTAGGTCAAAATAAAAAAATTCCTTCCAGTAGCACCTTAAAGACCAACTAAGTTAGTTCTTGGTATGAGCTTTCGTGTGCATGCACACTACCAAGAACTAACTTAGTTGGTCTTTAAGGTGCTACTGGAAGGAATTTTTTTATTTTGACTATGGCAGACCAACACGGCTACCTATCTGTAACTGGGAGTAGGTGGCATTGAACTCCATTGGATGTACTTCTAGGGCTTCACGTTATTTGCTATTATTTTCAATGGGAAAGACTTTTAAATGTTAGGGGTGGAAAGTAACGTACAAAAATGTTTTCAGCACTTTTAACGTCCTGTATCACCTAAATATTTAAAAATATTTTAAAAACAAGTAGCATCAACCTAAAATTCCAATTTCCTGAAATGCCCTTTATGTTTTGCATGTGGCAATAATTCTAAACATGGATTCAGTAACACATCCTGGGCTTGTTGACCAAAAGAGCCTGTATTACTTAATCACCTCTTTGTCACAATTAAATCAGGTGTAATTTTCTTATTACTCAATAAGAACGAGCATGTGAGGTAAAACAGATATATAAAACCAAAACCAAAAAAAATCTCTTCAAACCCAAACATGTCTTTTTCATCCTATGTTGAAAACAATTAGGAGGGAAGGAGGGATAAATGGAGGAGGAATAGAAGAGTTGTGTCAGGGCTGTTTGTTTTTGAGGAGTGAGGTTAGGAATAGATGCTTGCCTAAAGCCCTTAAGAACATGTTAAGATTTTAAAACTGAATCTTTGTCCAAACTTAAATTTTATACTTTACCCAAGCACAAAAAGCTATAATATTCATAAAATAATGTGCCTTTTAAAAGTTCTGAGAAAAAACTTAATAGACATTAAGTATCTTATTTGTGTTTATTTTTTTAAAAGCACACTTTCTTTACCTTCTTTGCTTGCTGAACTTGAATATAGCATTAATTTAAATGTTAATGATGCTATTTGTTTAATCCTAGGAAATGAAAGCATAATGGCCAGTCCAGTGTGGAGTGCGACACTTGTGATTTGACCCATACACACTACTGCTATACAGTATTTAAAACTATAAGCTATAGTGGTCTGAATTCAGCAAATTATTTGCCCTTGCTCAGTTATGAAGAGCATAACATTTTGTCCATTTTTTTTACTCCCTGTGTTAATCCTGTTGTGTTCAGTACTTCAGTCCTAAAATCTACTTTCCAATTGGTTTAAACAGAACTTACTTTAAACAAAATGTGCTTGTAGAGTTTCTGAGTAAAGCTACACCAGTAAAAACATATATATTTTTATTTTGTGTGTGTGTGTGCATGTACACATAACCGCAGGAATATTTTGCAGCAATACAAATACCAGCTTATATGCAGTTCACCTTTCATCTGCATTTTTTAATGTATTTACACATTTTCCAATTTGTACATACAAGTTTTAAAGTCAGTTGTGTGCTGACCAAACTACCTATTAATGTAAGTATAACTTTGACTGTTAAAACTGTGATGGCATTGTTTGAATCTTTCTCAGAATCTAGCCAGTAAAACCACTAATTTAACTGGGAAGTTGTTTTTAAAGCATCCATTATATTGTTTTAAATTGCACTATCACCTCAGGAGGCTTTGGGCAAATGCCACTTAACTAGGAGCACCAGTGGATGAAATAGTTGTTTTCCAAGTATTGCTTCCATTATGATAATGCTAGCATTTAATTGTTAATTTCAGCCTGAGATGTACTGTAAACATGATGCAAAAGAGTGTTTTTTACATAAAACCCCTAGATTAAATATTCTAAGTAAATATTACAGCACAGGAATTTTTTTTAGCATGGTGGGTAAACATACCTTCAGTTTGAGAGGCCCAAGGTTTACATTTAAGAGCTAATTTATAAAGTTATTCATTGGAATATAGTTAAGTGCTACTTTCAGTTTATATACAAATATAATTTATTATTAAAGGTTTTTTGAAAATTCACATTTAATATAATAATGCTGTACTAATCAGGGGAAAAGATAGTAAACTCTGAAGTTTAGATTTAATGTAATTTAAATGTAATGCACTGATTTTCTCTGCAGTATCTCAATAAAGATTTGGAATTTTGCTGTAAATGGTTTGTTTTTGGCAGTAGGGATATTTGAAAATAGTCTTCCCCCTCATCCACACACACACCAAAAAGCACAAAAAACATTAAATATGAGCCTATATTTGAATAGAAATCAAAAGTTTATACTGGTTCATATTTTTGTCAGTACTCCAAGGTTGCATTTCCCCTTTTTATTCATGCTTGTTCTTCTATTAGAAAACATCTTTAATTCCCTATCATACATCTTTAATTCCCTATCATGCATCTAAACTATAAAGCTATTTCAGAATGACTGTTATCACCAGTTAAAAATTATCCATAGCAAAGGGAGGAAAGCAGTTTTGTTAGATATAAAAGCAACTTGCTATACATGAAGCAGATCTCCAGTCAATATCAATTATGTGTCTGGTTTGGGCAGAATCATGTTTTTTATTTAAGGAGTTTTCTCCTCAAATGGGGGCTACTACCTCCCAATCTCAAAAACACACCCAAGAATATGCTAATTAATTGTATTGTGTCTATGAATGGAGTAGCCAAATGCAACCATTAAAAAAAAATCTAACAATGTGTGACGTTTCCTGTTACAGGACACACTTTTTTAATATTGATATTACAAACGTAAGGGCACAGACGATCCATGTACTAATTTTAAACCATTAAAAACCACCTACTAAACACAGAGAAAAGCTAACATGACCGCATAGGCGGGGAGTATCTTGGGAAGCTTAACATTCCGAGCGAATTAAGGGCACAAGCCTCGGATCACTTTTTGTCAGTCTCACTGTGGCACTTCAGAGTCGGAATGTGATTTTTTTACATCGTGCTACTCTCATTTTTTTTTAAAAAAATTACCCATTTGGCAAGAAAGAAGATGGGAGAAATGTTTCTATTTCGGAAACAAGAAAAGTAGTATGCAACACTGAGGAAAAACCAGACATGCTATTTATCCTGTTCCTTCAGCTGTATTTTTTCTTCTGTAATACAGATTTGATTTTAAAATCCCTGTATATGTATTGCCTTATATAAATTATGTGTGCATCTGAAGGCCTTCTCACATATATATTTCAATAGTATTCTAATTATTTGTTACTAAGGATCCATGATCATTAAAGATTACAACCGCCAATATATTTTTAACTATGGTGATGTCTCAAAATATGGGAATTTTAAACTCTGAAATTATTTTCAAAGTGAGATTTGCCTTATTCTTCTGCATTGGCATTTACTATCTAAAGGCTCCAGAGACAGCAAGTTTTACAAAGAAAAGGAATAAACACAAACGTATTTCAACCCTGTCTCCAGGAAAGCTACCAACAGTTTTCTGCTCCATGGTGTCCAGAAATACAGCCCTGTTGAGTGCTTTACTGAAGTTCAGAACTTCAATAAATTCCATTTCCCCCCAGAGAACATGGAAATACAATATTTAGAAATTATTCTAATCCGCCTTTTAAAATTCCCTCAAGTTGCATGAAACAATACTACTGTATTGCTAAGAAGCTATTTTACCAGAAAAATAGTTTCAAGTCTATGTGTATATATACATTTAAAAAGAATGTAGACACGCTTACCTCCCCCTATCTAACAAGGCTGGTCGAGTAAACAGTACCCCAGGCGCAACATTTAAAAACAATGTATTATAGACACTTGTTGGATTTTTTTTTTAAGACAAGGTTAAGCAGTTTATTTTCCTTCAAGTAATTAAAATGACCAAAATCAACTCAAATTAATTGAATTGTTTTTAAGGACAAATGCATTTAGTTTTTGTTTTTACTTTTTAAAGAGAAACACTTCAGAAGGAACAGGCCTTTCGTTTTAAGAACTTTTATTTTTGCCAGCCTCTGAAAGGAAGAAGACACGGTTTTTCCAACTTCAGCAACGATTTTTTTAAAAAAAAGAACCCGCTTTTTTCCGAACCCACTCTCCCTTTAGCTCCCTCTTCGTAAAATCTAATTATTTCAGCATTTAGTGTTTTTCCTCCTCGAGTTGTTTCCTGCCCCTTCCCCCCCTTCCCTCTCGAAAAGTCCTGTTCTAAAAATTCACCGCTGAACAGATGTTTCCCTTTGTATCAGGCGAGCTTTTTCTCCCTGGTGGGGTCTTTTACCTTCGGTGAGCTATAAAGCCCAGTGAATAAAACAGCAGCACTAGAGGAAAACAAGGAAGAATAAGGAAAGAGATGGAAAAAAAGTCCTCTCTACTCATGGACCAGATAAAACTGCTGGAAACCGGGAGGGAAGAGCATTGCAAACTCCAACCGTACTCCTTCCACACACACCCCAACAATAAAATAAAATAAAATAGTGCTTGGGGAAGCTGAACCCAAAAAGCTGCTCAAGCAGAAGCTCGTCCCTTTTTCCTTCACAGCTGCGGCGAGAAAACAAGGGGAGCCTTCGCGCGAAGAAGGGCGGCAGCGGTGGCTTCCCTACGAGCAATGGGGGGAAAGGAGCCGCGGCTCCCCTTCCTCTCCCCTCACGGAGGCCGGCCTACCCCGCTCGCTGCTGCCCCGGCCCGCCTGCTGCAACCGAGCACCTTCCCTCCAACTGCACTTCCTGCCTGAATGAGGCCTCAGCTCCCCGGCGGCAGCTGCTACCGCCTTTCGCAGCTTCCCCTCCCGCCGCCGCCGGCAGCCCCTTTCCTTCCCCCCCCCTCCGCCCCCCAGATCTCGTCAGGCGGCCTCCCAGCTCCCCCTGCGCTCTCTCGGCGTCCCTCTCGGCTTCTTTCGTGGGGCCCAGCCCCTTCTGCTCCTGTGGCTACAGGCAAGCAGGCCGGCCGGCCGGCCTGTAGTTAGTAGGCCCGGCTGCGAGCCTGGCTGGGCTTCTTCTTCCCTCAGGAGGAGCAGCTCCTTCTCTGAGCCCTCCTGCCAGCCAGGCTTAGTCCTTGCACAAGCAGGCCTCTCAATTGACTCTCGTTTTGTAAGCGACACCCACAAATTCATTATTTCACCTGCTCGCCCTCAACCTCTTTCATCGAGCACAAACGCAAAAGGGGCTTTGAGGAAGGGGAGAGGGTGGGGTTATTGGGTTTGGCTGCCCGCCAAGCTCCTCTCCTCTCTTCCCTTACACGAGGGTCCCGGGTTCCAATCAGGACGCCCTGCAAAGGCGCCATGCAAAAAACCCTTTTGCTGCCACTGCCTCGCCAGCTGGCCCCTGTCCTGCTTACTCGTCCTTCTTCGCAGCTGCAGCGCTGCCTAGAGGAAAAGCGGGGGCTCTGCGCTCTCCTCCAATGCAGCAGCACATGCTGCTTTTTCTGGGGGGTGCTTATTTGCCCTAACCAAAAAGGCAAACTTCTTCTTTTAAGCAGCCTTTGCAGCGGTTGGTTGCAGGAGAAAAGGAGGGGGGGATGGGATAGATCATCAATCAAAACAGGACAAGTGCTGACCACAGACCTTTCTCAATTTCTTCCAACCCTGGTAAAACTACTCTTAGGAAAGCTTGGATCCACAACCGACAGAGTGGAGCTCCACTGTACTCTCATATATGCGCTTACTCGGAAGGAAGTCCCAATGAAAGGGAATTAAGCCGATGCACTTTGCAAAACTGGCTTCAATCCAAGAACTTCGGTTTAACGTCTTCATGACTTGAACTCTTTGCCACCTTGGCTCAAACTGTCACGCTCCTATTGCCCGGCTAACGCTGCCTTCTTTGTTCGCTGAGAATCTTTCTACAATTCTCAATAGTTTTACCACAAGACAGCAGATTCACAAGATGCTAACCTCTAAAGAAAACAAAAAGCATTCCTCTTGTTTTTAACAAATCAAACTAATACAACTAAGAGCCACCTAGACAGGCCTTTTAAAATAAACAAAATGCATCTTTCTTCAACTTCCTTACCTATAATTTAACCATGAGCGAATTGTGTTACATTTTGGCTTTCTTTTAGTTTATTTGCTATATTTTGGAGGGTGGGAGGATGCTTTGCAATTATTTTATTGTAAACAAACCTTTTCCTGCTTTGATATTTTCTCACATAAACATAAAACTATTTCCCACTTTTTAAATAAAAAGAGTATTTTTTAATTATTGCACTATGAGGAAGTGTCTCTTTTCAATCTGCTGTTGATTGGTGTGTTTTTGTTACAAATAAAATACGTTTCCATTATTTTATTTTTAAATGAGCTGGTTTATATTCCGACAACTAAAATCTATTTGTAACCAATCCACTGCTCATTGTAAGCATGGCCCAACCATGGGATACAGAAATGGAGATATGCTAATTAGGGGGAATTATAGGCACTTAACTGGCAACTCGATTTACAGCCCAGTTAAAATTGGGTTCTTTCATGTTTACTTGCAAGTAAAGCCGACTGAGTTTGTGGGACTTACTCTCAAGAAAACGACTTACTCTCAAGAAAACTTGCACAACATCAGCTACTGGTTTCTAAAACACATTTAACTGGCAATAGGTCACTGCTTCTGTTGTGCTTGGCTTCTAAACAAGTGTCAAGATTGCAACCCCAGAAGCACACTCAACAGTCTGTTTATTCCAGAATAATCCAAAGAGATTGATCCAGAATAAATTGATTATGGATGGCAATTTAACATCTCAAATAGTAAACTTAAGAAATGCAAGTCATGTCATGGAATTCACTTCTAAATAACGCATGTAGCATAAGAGGATTAATCAATTTAATCAAAATACTTGGCATTAATTGGTATCTGGATCGAAATTATCAGGTGCCTAACTGGGATGCTGTGTGTAAAAGAGAGAGCAAGGGAAAGAGGTTTAAATCCACTTAAATAATTAAAATACCACTGCATCTTGTTTTTCCACATTTTGACAACCATGTTAACAGTGTCAGAATTTTATTTTTATTTATTTTTTATTTTACTCAAGACCTGACAAGAGCCTTTTAACAGCCCGATGCCAAAACCTGTTCCAATCGAGTATTTGGCGAATAGGCACATTTTGCCTGGGATAGAAAACACTTGTCCGTCATATTCAACAGGCAACAAGCAGCTCCAAACAAGCAGCGTCTCTCTCAAAACCTTTAGCGGGATTTGACAATTCTTGGAGCTTCAGTCTTTTATTACCATTTAAGGGTGGCGCGGGGAGAGAATCTTTTTGTTCCCTTCTACATGATTTGTTTGTATCGATTATGTCGCCGGCAAGAATCTCCCAAGAAAGCCGTGTGCAATGCCTTGACACTCATTTGCCTAACACGGCCATGCTTTCAAACGAAAACCAGCCTCGTAAAATCTCTTATTTAATATGCAGTACAATCCCGCCTCGCTGTTCGGATGGATTCCTGTCCTCCCTGCAACCTTCCGCTCGTATGCAGTAGGTCACCGTTTGGGACGCCACTTTCTACGTCTTGCTGCTTTTGGGGAAAGCTGCGATTTGGGAGGCTGTCCCCAGAAGCACCTCTTCCCTCCCCCTCCTCCGTCTCAGAGCCCTCCGGAAGCTCGGCCCACGCCTGCTCCTAGCCTGCACTTTGTTCTCGCAGTGATCTCGCAGGTTGGGAAGGCTTCAACAAAAACAAAAAGCAGGCAGCGATCTGAAGATATTGCAGATGGCCGGGGCTGTCTGCTGCACGTGCATCTGAACGCTACCGGTTCTGGGCCACGCTGCAAGCTCTGCAGATCCGCAAGCAAGGCCGAGAAAAACACTTCCCTCTCGGCTGCAGCTTTAGCTTAAGTTCTAAAGCTCTTCGTTAAAAGAACTTGTTTCTTCCCAGCCTTCCAAGGAGGGGCGAACGGGATTTGATCTATTCAGATATTCTTAAGAGTGAAACGCTGTGCCATTTGATGGTAGTCCCCTCATGCTTTAGACCATTAAAACAGTCCTCGATCTCGTGTGTCCCCCTCCCTCTTTTCCCACTTAAAATATTCTTTTTAAGGAAACCCAGGAGTGTCATTTTTCTAGGGCGAAGAGAGAGAGAGACGCTAAAAGCTGAAGGATGAAGAAGCAAGTCACCCAGTGACCTGTTTTGCTGCTTTCCAATCCCACCGACCCAACCCCGCCTCACTCACATGGTCAGGAAGAAAAGCAGAAACAAAGAGTTCTAAACCTTTTTCTTCAAAGCCATCCCTTTGCTTTTGGGGGAAGGGGGAGGGGAGATGATGACTTGGGGCAGGAGATGCTGAGTAGGAAATGCCGTGACTCTTCATAGTTCCCTAGTATTCCCTTCAACTACATTTTCCCCATATTGGGGGCGGGATGTGGGGGCTTTGAAGTCTAGCTCTTTACCTTATGGAAGGGGAAATCCTTTACCATCTCCCCTCCTTTTCTCCCAGTTTTAATCGCCCTGCCTAAACTTTCAGGAACTTTTCTTTTTTTTTCTTCTTCCTTCAGCCGCATTACCGTCATCGTTGTAAATAATCCTGATTTATGACAAGCGTTAGCTGTGTTCAATAAATGCAATTAATTACTGCTGTCGGAAATTATAATTAATAATTACCTATAATAACGTGGACAGTGATACCGGATGTTGAATACGTGACTTGAAAGTAATCTGCACCAGTGTCAGTGGGACCGTAAAATTAGTGTTTGGAACTGTTTTATAAAGGGCGTTATCGAACCATTATTATTATTATTATTATTATTATTATTATTATTATTATTATTATCCATAGAAAGTCTCCCGCGGGCAGCTAAAGAGCACCCTCCCTTGGAAGCGGCTGCCCCTAGCGTCCACGCGGGGAGTTGCAGCAGCGGCCTCCGCCAGGAGCTGCCTGCCGGCCTGAGATTGGAAGCCGCGCGCCCGGGAGGGGAGGGGAGAGAGAAGCGGAGTGGGCGGGGTCGAGAGGGGCGATTACGAGAGACTCGAGCTCGGCACGAGCGCGCCCGGCGCGCGGGCTTCTGGGTAAGCAAATGGCCGAGCGGCAAAAGGAAACGCCGAGGGGGAGGAGAAGGCAGGAAGGCAGGAGGTGAAAGGTCACCGGCCCGCAGGCCCCGCCCCCTGCGCCCGGGTAAATGAATGGAAAGAGCCCAGGCGAGAGAGGGAAAGGGAAGCTGCTGCTGCTGCATCGGCTTCCTCGTGCTAACTGTGCTTGCCTGCCTGCCTCCTCGCCACTCTTCTTCTCTGGGGGGAAGGAGGCAGCGACGCCTTACATTGGCGTAAGGAGACGTTGGGCTACTTCTCTCCAGTCTCCTCCCCCCGCTGCTCCCGGACAATGCAGCCGAAGGGGAGAGCTATAAACATTGGACGGGGGGGGGGGGTCCTCTGCTGCTGCTGCTGCGGGGGGACAACTTAGGCAATGCCGCCTCCGCTTTCTGAGCTTGGGCCACACCAGGCCCCGGGTTCTTCCTGCTCCCGCCGAGGCAAGAAGCGCTTTCTCGGCTGCAAAGGACCTTGCAGCCTCCAGTTCCCGCTTCTCCCTTGCCCCACAAAACCCCAAACAGGAGAGCTGTTGGTGAAGGCGCGCTGCCTTCCTCAGCCCGCGCCCGCACAAACCTCGCCGAGCCCTTTTTCTCCTTTGCTCCCCGCGATCGGGGGCGGGGAGACCCTGATATATTCTCTACGTTTCCTTCCAGGGCCGCTTTTCCGAAGGCGGCGGCGAGATCTTGCGTTTTAAAACGCAGCCCCGTCCCTTCGCGCGGCTCCTATCCGATTTTCCACGCGGAAAGCCCGGCCGAGCTGCAGGCGCCGGCTCGCCCTCGGAAGGGAGGGTTTAGGTGGTGTTTGGGTTGTTTTTTTTTCTTCTCGCGGCCGAGGCGGCGCGAGCCGTTTCTCCAGTTTCAGCGCCGCTGAATTGGCGGCGGACCCGTTTGCTGCAGGCGGTGCGAGGGAGGAGGCGGCGGCTGCTGCTGGGATCCTTCTCCCTTTCTCTTTGGAGTAGTCGACGTGTTATTTAAATCCGCGCGCCGGTGGCTAGTTTCTCAAACGCCCCGCTCGCTCCAGCCTTTCTTATCTAAAAGCGAAAAAGTTGTGCGAGTCGCCTCTCCCTTCCCCCTCCTCAGTGTCTCCTCGATGAGAAATGGAGGAAGAAAATGCAAAACGCTTCAGAGGGAGAAGTGGTCCCCTTTGTTCTGGCATTGTTTCTCCACGAACTGGCGGCTACAAGGATAAAACACTTACCTTCTCTCCTTTTTGCTGCGAAATCCAGACGTTCCCATCGGCTGCAAAATACACAATCCACCTTAGAAAGGGACTAGAGATGTAGAGAGAGTTTGTATTCCGTTCTTTTGCGCGCTCTTCCCATTTTGGGGCAAGATTAAGTTGCCGAGCACGTTGTTGCAAGCTGTAGCCCCCCGCCTCAGTGAATGGTCACGTTTAGGACCCTCCAAGGCCATCCTAAGTCTGCCAGTAGAATCCGAGGGTATTGAAGGTCTAAAACTTTCAAAAGGAAAGGGGGCCTGGAACTAGCCAGAGAGCTGCAAATATACACTAGGATGCCCCCCGCCGCCGCCACTACACGCACATACGCACATGTCCCCCCCCCCCCCTTAGCTTTAAATAAGGAAACCTTCCCCGGTGAGAGTTTAACGTGAAAGAAAGAAAAAGTTTGCACTTTATTAATTCCTTAAGAGCGAATGTGTTAAAAGCCGATCCCTGCCTGCATTTGAAACCCACTACCCTTGTTGCTCTCACCCCATGTGGCAAAAGTTTTGAATCTCGAAATAAAAACAAATGAGCCGGCGGTAGAAAACGAGGTTGAGAAGTTTAGGTTATGGTTGTAGCTGGGAGAAAATGTGTCGGAGGAGGAGGAACAGTTTTTTGTTTTGTTTTTAAGAGGAAATGCTGTTGGTGTTACTATTTTGGTAACGCGATGATCAAGCGAGCAAAAGAAGCCCATTCACTGATTTCTGCATACTCCAGGCGATGTTTAATGCTCAGCCTCGCAGGTATTAGTGTCCAAACCTGCATTTAATCTGATTATGATGAGGTTTGCTGATACAATGGATAGTTGAATAGATCTTTGTGTCTTAGCAAATGAGGTGGATTTTCGGTTTCCGAGGATGAGAGGAAATAAGGCGCTGATTGTCCACCAACACCTTCTGAAGCCCCTCAAACATCTTTGGGTTTTGGTTGTGGGTGGAAATGAGCATAGCCCCCTCAGCGCCATATTGTAACACCGCGTTGGATGTCCCGGCTCTTTTATGGCTAGACCTGAAAGTTTCGCTCTCTGTGTGCAACTGGAGAAATGAAGAAAAATAGCAACAAATATGGAGCAGGCGTCTCTGGTGTCTTTTCTGTCCCTCATGTAACGCTCCCCATTTCCTCTTTACCACCCTTCTAAAAGGGTGATCTGCTGCATAGGAAAGGAATGAAAAGATTGCAATAAAAGCAAAACCGAGTAAATAAGGTTGAGGGCAGAAGGAGAGGTTTTCTTTGCCAGCCTTTAATTGCCACTGAAACATTCTACAGTTGTAAACATTCCTTATTTATTCAGCCCAAATAGGCAGGCATTGTCTTGCTTTTATCGCAATCGTAATTATGGTGTCCTTTAAACTGGCTGATAGCTAGGGAGATAAGGGAATGTGCCTGTAGCTTCAGATCAAATCTCTCTCCGTCCCTCTCCCTCCCTCTCGCTCTCTCCCCCTCCCCGGGTCATCAGGATCCCCACAGTCCTTAGAGATGAGGAACGCTGGAAGACTCTGGCCTGGCCATTCCTTACGTCATGAAAGTGATTTGTACCACATTGCTAATTTGGTGCAATCCCTAACCCTTTGGATCTCGTGTGCGTTTGTAATTGCCTTTTGCTGCTTGCTTCAATTTTTGGAGCGTTATTTTTGGCGGCAATTTGGAGGGGGCGTTTGGGGTGGGCAATATATCTTTTGCAATCGAGTCCAGGCGTGTGAGGGGGGGTTCTGCCCACCTGTACGTCAGAAACACCAGCGTGTCCCTGAGTCTTTGTTTACTGCACCTTTGTGTCTAATTAAAAATGCACACTTTTAGGATCCTCGCAGAACAAAGCCTCCCCAAATCCCCCTTTACGTCCAAGGATTTGCAAATTTATAAAGGCTGCATTGAATTCGGGATGGGTCAAGGGGCAAAAAAAGGGTAGGAGGTCACTGCATTTTGATTATGGGTCAGTAGGCAACATGGCAGGCAGTTTGTGTCCCAAAAAACCTCTTCTTTAAAAGTGAGGTTTAAAAACAACAAGGATGAGCGAAGTTTCTAGGGGAAAATTTGACGATGAAAGAGAAGAAAACCTCTTTTCCTGATATTTGCAAAGCAAGAAGATATGTCCATGTGAGAAAACAAAGCAGCCCTCAACAGCACTATAAATTGTTGCTCTGTTTACAGAGATATAACTCACAGTGTGATGTGTTGCAGGAACTCAGCTATGGGTCTTGGAGTGTCCCTCACACCACGCAAAGCCTTTAACTATACTGGGTATTGCTGTAATGTGTCAAAAGGTGTCTATGCTTGTCCTTTTTAAAATAAGTGTATGTGGAGGGTTTTTTTAAAGTCTGCACTTAGGTTTGGCTGAATAATATGGGGAGCTGAATGACCCTTTTGACAGGTTTTGGTCCCTTTGCCATATTCCCCAACTGTTTCTTCCCCTCCCCCAATCCGCCCTGGATATATTATAGGGGGGACTACAGGCAACGCACCAACTCTGAAAATCTAATTTAGGTTGGGAAATGATATATTTTTACCTCTGAAATAAAATAATAATGATTATAATAATTATATGCAGAATAACCCTCGAATAATAAGCTGTGCCAATCGGGAAAGGGTTATAACCAAGAATAAAATAGTCTGGAGGTGGCTGTTGTAGTGTGAAAATGCACCAGGATAGGGAGAATTCGAGGACCTCGTGAAAATAGAAGCTTAAAGTGCTGTTGCATTTCACAAGTAAACATTTAAAGGGCTGTAAATGGTGCTCTGAGTGACTTGCCCCAGAAATAAGAGGTCAGCCTGGATTGCAGGGCTGTTTAAACATAGTCATGATAATACAATGAAAATATATCAAAGCACAACCTCAGAGGGCGTTTTCAAATATATACCCCCCTCTCTCAAACGCAGACACACTCATCTCCCAGTAAACCCCCCTTTCCCAAAAAAAGCAGCGATACAAGGGAGCTTCTATATATTTTTAATACTACAGAGTAAAAACAACAACTATGCAATCTGAGATCAATGGGAATAGGTTTACAGCATTGGGTGAGGAATATTATTTTTCCTCGTTATTTTCTAATTAGGTTTGTCGTTCGCCAAGAGTGCTTCAGACTGAAATATCATCTAAGGTAAAGAAATCCTATCTAAGGTAGGGTATACATTACAGACTGGGGCTACTCGATGGGAAAAGGAGCACATTTGATTGATAATCTCTCTCTCTCTCTCTCTCTCTCTCTCTCTCTCTCTCTCTCTCTCGGAGGTGAGAAGAGGAAAATGCCTCATGAGCGTTCTCGCTATCCACAACCCAGTTGAATTGTTGTCCAAAGGCTGAACCCGATTCAATCTAATTGATTTTCGAATTATTGATTCCATTAATTCCACCGCGTCCCATTCATAACTACCAGGACTGATGTCTGAAATCAGTATCACTAAATCAGCTTAAATTCGAAGACTTTCACTTAAAGGCTTTCCAGGCTGCAAGACGACCTAAAATCCAAGTATTTTCTCGTCTAACTGGTATATGGATCCACCGGTAGCCTTATCTGTTTCGCCAGAAAGAAAACGAAGGCCACATTTCAGCCTCAGGTAAAACACACACCCTCCCACCCCACAAACACACACACACACACACACACACCAGATTCACAATGCAGTGAACCTAACTCTTTTTCGCTGTGCAGAGATTTATTCCTAAATCTTTCGGCAGGATTTGCAAACATACAGAGATCTTCCTGGTATTTGGAAAAATAAGTCCCGCGGGTTGCAGAGCAACTTGCTTCCAACTAAGCGTTTTAGGATTGAAGCCTAGTAGTCCAAGCCAAAGCACGTTTACTTGGAAGGAAGTTCCACTCCGTTTAATTAGGGTTTCCCCCCCCCCCCATCCCGCCCCGAAAGCGTGCTTAAAATTGCATTTGAATTCAAGGAATCCCCCGTAGCAGGACTGGAGAGGCGGACTCAGTGGCAGGGCCGAGAAATTGTACTGCCTTTGATTTTCCTCTATGAACGCTGCCGGCGTCTGTTGTTCACTCAGGGAAATCAGTAAAGTCTCGCATAATTTTGACCACCACCGACAACAGGCACCTTATTTTCACACACCCCAATATCTATCCGCTCCCCCAGCGTGTGTGGCTGTGTGTTTTGGAGGGTGCGTTCTCACGTTAATAATCTGAAACTGCAAAACTGTTGCTAGCTTCGGTATGCCTGCCTGCGAATCCACTGGAAAAACCTCCTCGGCCTTCCTTTTGCTTCCAGAGAGGGTCCTCGGTCCGCGAGGAGTTGTGGAAACGAGGATCGACTTCCGAAGTGCGCAAGGAAGATCCCGGATAGGCAGCGGTGTGTTTTGATGACCACAAGAAAACTGGCAGGTTCCTCCCCTCCCCCACCCCCCGCAAACTCAAGATGGAGAAGTTTCAAGGAACAAAAGGCTGCGGGAGGGAATCTGGTGGGGGAGTTTCAACTCGACTCCAGTGTGCCTTTCCCATGTGTATTGAATATTTCCTTAAGATCTCTGTCTTGGTGTGTTTGCGTGTTTATTTGTTTATTAACTGATCTAGTCCTACACACACACACACAGTTGTTACCACGATTTATTTTTTCAAATAGAGAATTAACGTTGTACCTTGGTAGAAATGTCGATTTGCTAAAGAAAAGCAGCTATTTAAAGCACACACACCCCATTTTGTTGCTTTTAACGTCGATGTTTAAAGCAAACAAAAACTGGGGACCCAGCTTGAAGAAGCCAAAGAAGCAGACGACTGTAGTCGTGTGTGTGTGTGTGTGTGTGTGAGAGAGAGAGAGAGAGAGAGAGAGAGAGAGAGAGGGAGTTTGCGAGGCAGAATGGATGTGGCTCTGTCTCTGAGTCTGGATGCGCTTGTTTTGTGGCTGAGATCCCCACAACCTCTTTACTCCGGAGTACTCCACCCTTTGCAAGGGGGGGGGGGTGACTTGGTTGTATAGCCTGTGCCAATTGGGAAGCTAAAAGTAACCGAGCCACGACTTTAGAACTCAACTTTGCGAAATAGACAAAACAGGGAGGCATCCGCCGGAACTTTAAAGCCAGTACCTCGGGCTTCATTTACTTTGTGGATCGGCCTGTCAGGGATGCCATCACCTTCAGCATCAAAATAGGAGGAGGAGGGGGAGGAGCAGCGTTGGGTGGGGATGTGTGTGTGCCGGGAGTGGGGGGCACGAGACGACGGCTGCCATCCTGGGGAATAGGAGACCGAGAACAGAGGGGTCTGAAAGGTCCCCATTGCTTAACCCTACAAAAGCTGATACCGCTTTATTTCCCTCTTCCTCGCTTCATTCTACACCCCCCCACACACCCCCCCACACAAAATAAAACAGTCAGGCAGCTGTTTCCCCTCCAAACTTTGCTTTGCAGCTCCAGAATGAGAGGCGATGTCTCCTGCGCGAGGGGGAAGAGGAACGCGCACAGGCGAAGGCAGCCAGATGCGGAGCTCAACTGGGGCTGCGAGGAGCCTTCCATTCATTGTTCGCCACCGCCTTTCGATTGCGTTGGAAGGGCTGTACTATCACGAGACCCTGGACCGGGCTCTCCTTTTCGCTCTTGTCTCAAGGGAGATCTATAATATATAACATTATATATAATCACACCCACACATATATAGGAATGATGTTCCTTGAGACAAGGGTGTGTGTGTATAAATTCTTTCTTTCTTTCTTTCTTTCTTTCTTTCTTTCTTTCTTTCTTTCTCTCTCTCTCTCTCTCTCTCTCTCTCTCTCTCTCTCTCTCAACAGTTTTTTGCTTCAAGAGGGAACCGGGCCTTGGAGCTCGGAGGGAAGAAGTCACTGCGTGCAAGTTGTGTCGCCTTCTGTCTGGCGAGCAGCAGCCGAGCTCCACGGCTTGCTCAAGCCCAGGCTGAGTTGAGAGGCGAGGCCACGGACTTTCTTGATTTCCGGGCGCTCGCCAGCACCCCTTGGCCCTTCAGTCCTCACACTGGGAGCTAGGAGGGGGGCGGTTGGAAGAGGGAGAAATCGCCGGCTGAATTTTACCTAGTCATGCACAACGACCGTGAAAATGAATCATCAACACACACCAAAAAAAGCAAGAGGAGGGGATTTTTTTTTTGGGGGGGGGAAACAGGATGAGTTTTTTTGTGGGGACGGGACTGGACTGCTGAGCTCTGTTGGTGGACTTGCTTATTCGTTTTCCCAGTTCCGGCGTAATCATTCTGCAGCCGCTCATATTATGGGGCATAGGACTATGGGAATCTATATCAGTGGGGCACATGGCCTTCGAAGACAGGCCATCTTCTTCTTACCTTCCGCCCCCCCCCCAAACACACACACACACACACACACACACACACACACACACACACCCTGTTTCTTCGTCCGAGGAATCCCAGTGGTTTTCCTGGAGCACAGGGATGCATTTCATTTTGGCTCTGGCCGCCAGCTCCTCTCGGCAAAGACACAGCCACTTTGTGCTTCTGGCCGGAATTCGGCGTGAATCGATTAGCGACTGCGATCCACCGCAACCCCGCGGACTAGCAGGATTTGGATCGACGCCGATTCGACTCCGGCTCGACTGGGGCTTCAGCCGCTTAGATGCGGGGAATCGGGCCGGGCTGCTGGTCATTTTGCCGTTGGGTTGGGATAGATCCGAAAGACGGAAGGGCTTGGAGGGGGGGAATAATACACTCAAACACCCCCCCTCCAATAAGACAGTATAAGTTTTTCGTGGGCTGGGCCTTATTTCCCACCCCTCTTTTGTCCACGGAGCCGAAAATATTCGGCCGCCACTTGGGAAAGGTGAAAGTTGGAATTGTAAGGGGGGGAGAGAGAGCCTTTTCTATAGAGCGATGGAAGTGTGCGGGGGGGGGGGAGGGCAAGCCTCTTTCCCGCACCCACATTCAGACACCGAACGTGTGAATAGGAAACCCCTTGCACCCAGACACCTTCAGTGAATTTACTATTCCAGCGGCGGGGAGGGGGCTGCAGTCTCATCGTCTGGACCGCAGGGAGGGGGGAGGGGGAGGGAAAGAACCCTCAGCCTCCAGGGAAGTTCTAGCGAGGGTGGCACCCTAGAAGTCAGAAGCATCCCTGTGACCCATTGCAATCTTCCCCTTCTTCCTCCCTCCCTCCTCCCTCCTCCTCCTTCTCCAAGCTTTCCTCTCGGCTCTGTTGCCATCTTTTTCCCCCTGCTGGAAGCAATCAACACGCAGGCGATCCTGGCGTGGACGCGCGGACCGGAGGGGGGACTCCCTCCACCTTGGGAGCTAGCACGGGGGAACTGTGGAAAAGTAGAGACCTTGCTGCTGGCTTATCTCGGCTTTGTTATGGGTCTGACGTGAGCCCGCGTCCCGATCTCTCTCTCTCTCTCTCTTCCCCCTCTCTCTTCCAACCTCCTCCTCTCCCCCTCCTCTCCCCCTCCCCCACCCCCCAATATTACAGGCAGAATTTCAGAGAAAAGTGTTACAGTATTGCGGGGCTGGAGCTCAGGATAACCACGCAGCCCTAAATAATTCCCACCCACCCCCAGTAGCACCAACTTAGCTATCGGAAAGAGTGAGAGTGAGAGAGAAAGACCAGGAGGAAGAGGAAAAGAAGGGACTTAAGCTAGCGAACGTGAGTATTCTCGTTTTCCGAGTCGTTCACAGAAATATACAAAATAACGTCAGACAAACCCCAGGGTTTTTTTGGTGTTTTTTTTTGTTTAACTATGCTTGCAAGCCAAAGGAAGGGGAATACCAGTTGAGGAACCCTCCTTTTGACACGCATTGCAGAATAAGCGCCCCTTTAAAATGGTTACTTAAAAGCTCCCCCTTCCAATCTTTACACCCACAGAATTCGTATCGTGGGGGAAACAGCTTTCTGTCCTCCCCACCCCCGCACTTTATCCCCACTAAATAACCCCAAGAAGGTTTCCAAATTCCATTTATTTCTTATATTTGTTTCAAAAAAATAAAACAAAACCCGTGTCACCGAGGGCTTCCAAACCCGGTCCTTCAGTCGCCAGCGCCGCCGAGAGCGAGCTGTGGGCTGGCTGGGAGCTCCGGATTGTTTAATAGAAAGATTTATATACTAACAGTATTATTTACTTTGGGAGGGGAGGTAGGAGCCTAAGAGTATGCTAATTAGCCAGAGATTTGGAGGGGGGGAGCTGCGAAGGGGGTGGAATATCAATTTTTATTGCATCACCTGTCAGGAGTGTCCAATCAGCGCTGGCTTGAGGGGAATTAATTGATGAAGGTGTCTCCGGACCAGCTCACTTCCCTCTGTCATTTGATTTGGAGCGAAAGCAGCGGCGGGAAGAGCGGCTGCGTGGCTCGGCTCGTCTCCGCACAGCCCCCTTTGGCTCACATTCCTTTATCCTGGCTGGGCAGTGGGGGGAAGCCGCCAGCCAAAGGGCACAGGTAGCCAGCCTGCCTCAGTGCCGTCGAGAAACACCGGGGGCAAGCGAGCCAATCGCTCCCGCCCAATCCCCTAAGGCAGTTTTCCAGGACCTGGATTTTTTAAAAATCCCCTCCCTATAGCGCTCAGTCCCTCTTTCTTCCTTTCTTCTTTTCTTTCTCTTTCTTTCTCTCTCTCTCTCTCCTGATTCCAACAACCCCCCCCGCCCCCCGCCTAAAGTTTGATCGGGTATAACAGGCTTTGTTCTTTTCCCTCCAGCAGGATGCCTTGAGACCCCGCTCCAGCACCTGGCTGAGGATTTTTAAATATATATATATATATAAATAGCCTTTTCTCGCGTGGATCTCTTCTCCTTCCTTGCCACCCACCCCACCCCCTCCATCCGCCCCCGCCGGCTGCACACCTTTTCCTCCCGCCGCCGAAGGCTCCAACTCCGGGGTGCGGCGTGCATGTGTGGCGGTTGGGGGGGCCCCTCCGGCGCCCCCTTTTTATGCTCCCTCCCGCTGCCCGGATGCCGGGACTGCTCTGAGGCGCGCGCCATGGGAGACCACCTGAAGTCGGGCTTCGAGGAGGTGGACGGCGTGCGCCTGGGTTACCTGGTGATCCGGGGCAAGCAGATGTTCGCGCTGTCGCAGGTCTTCACGGATCTGCTGAAGAACATCCCTCGGACGACGGTTCACAAGCGCATGGACCACCTCAACGTGCAGAAGCACCACTGCGACCTGCAGGAGCTGCGCAAGCTCAAAGCCATCAACTCCATCGCCTTCCACGCCGCCAAATGCACCCTCATCTCCCGCGAGGACGTCGAGGCGCTCTACACGTCGTGCAAAACCGAGAGGGTGCTCAGGACCAAGCGCAAGGGGGCCGCGGCCCTCCAAGAAGCCCCCGGGCCGGACCCTTACGCGGCCTTCTGGAAAGGAGGCGGTAAACTTTGGCTGGGTTTGAATGGAGCCGCCGCGCCTCTGGCCAGCAGCGGCGGCGGCGGAGGCAGCAGCGGCCGCCGACGGAAAGCGTGGCGCGCGGCGGCGGCGGCATCGGGCGCTTTCCTACCGGCTTCGGATCTACCTCACTTTTGGAGCAAATCGCCCGCGCCCAGCGCGCCGGGACTGGCGCGATCCCCTTGCAAAGGGTCGCCAAACTATGAAACTGCGCCGCTGGCGCCGCGCTACGTCTCGCTGGCGTCGGAGGCGCCTTGTTTTCGGAGCCTGCTCTGCTCCAAGCACCCGCACTACTACTACCACTCCTCGGCCGCCATTGCCAGCCAACCCAAGCTCGTCGCCGCCGCCGCCGCCGCTGCAGCAGCCGCAGCAGCAGCCGCAGCCGCCGCCGCCACGTCGGAGAGCGGCCCGCTGGCTCTGGCTTGCCGCTCCAAGAGGAAGAAAGCCGCCGAGGGGCGCTTCCCGCTGCTGGTGCCCCGCGCCGGCAAGCCCCCCAAAGCCGCCTCGTTGGAGAGGCTGCCGGGCTTGAACGGCTTCCTGGCGCCGGCGCCGCCCCAGCCGCCTTTCCCGGAGCCCTCCTACAGCAGTGACTCCGACTCCAGCTCCTATTCGGACCACGCGGCCAACGACTCCGATTTCTGCTCCAGTTTGACCAGCAGCAGCAATTCGGGGTCTTCGGAGGACGAGGAGGGCAGCTACGCCTCGGATTCCAGCGAGCTGAGCTCCGACGAGGAGGAAGACGAGGAGGAGGAAGAGGAGGAGGAGGAAGAGGAAGAAGAAGAGGAGAGCAGCTCCGAATCGGACTCCAGCTCCGGCTCCAGCCAAGCATCCGTGCAGAGCATCCGCTTCAGGCGCACCAGCTTCTGCAAGCCGCCCGGTCTGGCGGGGGTTCCGGCCAGTCTTTTGCCTCCAACCCCCGCCTCGGCTGGACGGGACGAGAGCCTCCCTGGACCCGCGCGGAGCATCAAAGCCGAGGCGCCCGAGGAGGACTGGGGCATCACCGCCGCCGGCTGGGTCCCCAAAACCGAGCCCGGTGTGGATTGCCACTGCTTTGGGGAGCTGAGCCAGGTCCGAAGGGGCGGCGGGTGTCCCTCTCCCTCGCCCGACGTGAAGGCTCCCGACCTGAAAGCCGCCCCCTGCCTGGCCCGGGGGTGCCCTTCACCCAGCCCAAAGACGCCCCACGCTTTGCCACAGCCAAGGTTCCTTCGAGACGCGGCGAGAGGCTGGCCCACCCGCTCTCCTCCCCCTCCTCCTCCAGCTCCTGCAGAGAGCCCTCCTGCTGCTCTTGGGGTGCTCCCAGAGGCCCCCCAGCCCCATCGCCCATTGACCCCCTGCCTGGGCTGTTCCTCCTCCCAAAGCCAGCCCGAGGTGCTTGCTGCTGCTGCTGCTGCTGCTGCTGCTGAATACTCCGAGCCGCTGCCCCTTGTGCCCATTGCCCAGATTAAAGTCGAGGACAGCAGTGCCAACGCCGAGTATGGCGCCCTCCCCGTTCAGGGACAGAGCCAGCCCCCGCTCAAATGTGAAGGCAGCGATGACGAGCACAAGCTGGAGGCAGACGGCGAACCAGGGCCCTCGCCGTCTCCGCCACCCAGCCCGACCCACCAGCCTCAGGAACTTCTGCTGCCAGCCAAGGAAGACCCCGCCTGCTGCACTGACGAGCCCCCCAGCCCTCCGCTGAGCCCCCCGGGCCAGCCCGCCCCGTCGAGCCAGGCCCTCGCCTCCTGCACTTTAGGCGCCGCCGCCGCCGCCAAACCCGAGGATGGGGAGTACAAATTTGGAGCCCGGGTGAGGAAGAACTACCGGACTTTGGTGCTGGGCAAGCGAGCCCTGCTGCCCAGCCCGGCGCCGCTCAAACCAAATCTGAAATCCGTCCGGAGCCCCCGCCTGCCCGCCGGGAAGCTCCTGGACGCCCCCGAGGGCGCCCTGGACGACTTGACAGTTCTCAGCCGGCGCAAAAGGGCGGCCGGCCACGTCGCCTCGGCCGTCAAGAGACCCTTCAGCTTCATGGGCAACTTTCCCTGCCCGCCCTCCTTGGTGGTGGGCCTCGACGGGGATCTGCTGCCAGCCTACACCTTAAACACCGCCAGGGATGCGCAGCCGCCTCCCAAGGCCCATCCTGTCTGGAAATGGCAGCTGGGCGGCTCAGCAATACCTCTTCCACCCAGCCACAAATTCAGGAAATTTCATTCATGAGAGAGAGATTGAATGGGAACCCTACTTCATGGTCGTTGTTGTTGCTGTTGTGTTGTTGGTCTGTTTTCATTTTTGGGGGGGGACCCCAACTACTTCTTTTCCTGACCTTCGAGAATCTTACGCTGGATGCTGGTCCCGCCCCTCATCACATCCGATTTGATTTTGATTTTTTTTTTTTATGGTGTGGGGGAATCCTGGTTTATTCTATTTTTGGAGGACGACGAAAATAAAACCGGATTACTATTTTCTTTGCCATGAAAACCCATCGTGGGGGGAAGGGAGGGGGACGACGACGAGGAGGACGAAAGAGGTCTAACATTCCACAGACTACTTCAGGCGAAAGTTTTCCAAGTTTATTAAAAACACACACACCACACAACAAACAAAAAAACCACCTCAGTGGAATCTGCTAAAGCTGGAACACTTTACTGTCTCAAAATGCACCTGGTACCTCAATTCCAACTGCTACAAATAAATGTTTGGTTTATGTTTTTTTTTTTAAAGTTGAATGATAACAATTCGAATGAGCCATTAACGTGTAAATGCACTAGATTTCGAATTCAGGAAGTCTAAATGTTCAGTTCCGTACAAGGTTTTTTGTTTCGTTTTGTTTTCAGCGAGAGGTTGCACAGGGAGAATTCACTATCCTTCTGCTGGGAATGCCTTCTACTTTATTGCGGAGGGTTCATTGTTATGTTTTAATTCCCCACCTGTCCTTTCCACAAAAGAAGTTGCACTCTGCAGTTGGGAGTGTGCGTGTGTCTCCGGGTCACCAGTGGGAGAGTTGGAATTAGATGGTCGGGCATTTTTTTAGGACGAAAAAAAGAGAGACTAAAAAAGGACATGCCACTCTTTGCCTTCTTATTTCACCTTGAACCCTTCAGGTTGGCCACGATTGCCTATCTCGGCTACAGTACTCAACCCAGCCAAACCAGTGTACATTTGCTCGGAAGCTGCTCTACCCCACGTTCAATGGGATTTGCCTCCCAGTAAATTTTACTCTCAAGGAGGGGGCCTTCCAATCATTAGGTTTTGTTGTGGGACTGGGTTGGAGCTGTGTTTCTATTGGAAGGTTTGCAGGTGTGTGTGTGTAGGGGGGATGTTCTCAAAATCTGGTCCTCCCAGATTTGCAAAGTCAGAAAAAATGTTAGGTTCTCACACTCCCATTGGAGGGAATCGGAAGGAAATGCAGTCACATTCAGCATGCTAAGTGCAACAGAGGCCCCAGTGGCAGGGATATTATCAATGAAGAACCCCATACTCTTGGTGGCTACTTTGGCACCTAAACTCAGGCTTTTTAAACCAGGACTTGTCACTGTTTTCTTTACATCTCTGGAAAGAAAAAAAAGAGGACTTTCCCCAACCACCCTATCTTTGTAGCAGGATCATTTTCTACTGCACGTGACAATCAGAGGCAATTGTCTATATTTGCACTTAAACCTCGACAGAGTTGAAGCAGGCAGACTTCTAGAGTCGAGCCTTTGGTAAGACATGCTGGTGTAATATGTTGTGATGATGGAAGCAGTAAATCAAAATGATGGAAATTTGCACTGTTGGAAAAAGCATGCTTTAGCTTTATTTTCAATTAAAACACTGTTTTAAAAAAAGCGATGATGATTTTATACTTATTGTAGGGTTCCTCGCTCGTTTCCGACTCTTCTGCGAGAGGGAATGTCTGTGTCTGTGTGAGAAAAGTGTAGGGATTTGATTGGAAGGACTTCTGCTTCCAGAGGCTGGTTGCTGTTTCTTTATAAAACTGCGATATAAAAACAAACAAGTGTGAGGCAGTTGTCAGTGCTGTTGCATGTTGGTGGAAGACAGCAGGGAAGGGAAGCTAAATAGATTTTAGCCGAAAGTTTAAAGGCTGAGAAAGTATTGACACAGAGTTGCTGAATCAGCACTTTGGGATTGACTGCCAGCTCCTGGGCAATTTCTTTCTCACCAATTTAGCATTTATATGCCAACAGATTCTCTTTCTAAATTCAAATTCTCAAGGATTTCACCTATAGAAGAATCTCAACATAATGATTTCTACTAAATCACAAAAGAAATCAGCATTTGAAATGTTTCGCCCTGGGCCTCAGAGCCAATGTTTTTAAGATGGAAATCCTTGGCTTGTTTTGTTGTTCTTCCTTAAGGTCTTTAAATTCCTGCCCCTGGTGATAACGCCCCCCCCCCCAAATCTTCCAAGCAGACATTAGCTAATTTGATCTTCTTTTTAAACACATGGGGAGAGAAATAAATGAGTAAGGGTTTTCCACTCCTTGTAAGAAATTCCTGCAGGATATATGTGTGTGTGTTGTGTATATGCACACGTAACAGATATACTCATACGTTTTTCACGTCAGGTCGGGCAGTTGCAATCATCAGTCATGGTGGTATATTACTTATTTAACTTGCTCTGTTAAAATCTGATGGTCTCAAAATGGGGGAGGGAGATATGTTGCTATAGGCTAGTCTGTGTCTGGAGCTGCACAAATTACAGCCTTATGTCACTCCAAAAGGCCATACTTAGTTTGCGTAAGTCTCCCAGCCTCAGGCACCCACTCTGGCTTCTTTAGCAAGCTGCGGGGTGATTTGCCAATGCTCCCCCCCACACTCCACTATTATTCATGGCAAAATCATCCTGCCATTAGAGGCCGAGTTCCAGAGCTCTCCACCCCCACCCCGTGTCAAACATGCCTCTGCCCATCCCAAAGTGGCCTCTTCTCCACTCCATGGGGCCTGCAGGCTCCTCACCACTTTGGCCCTTCCATAGAAAATGGCAGAGAGAGAACAGGGAAAGTTTTTCAACCCTGATGGGGACTGAAGCACCACATTGTTGACTCTGTGGTACTTTCAGACGTCTGAGACACTATTTTTATTTTTAATTGTGCTTTGTTGACACCTCAGCCCCTGTAGCTTTCAGAGAGTTACTCGCTAGCTGCACTTTCCAGAAGCTGCAGAATGAACAGTGTTGAGCCAAAGGCTTCATAAGGCGTAGCTTTTTAGCCTAGTTTTGTCCAAAGAATTGCACTGGAGGCAGGCGGCAGGAGAGAAACCGATCTACCAAATAATACTCCAAAATCCTAAATATAATCACATGTCCATCTCACTTCAAGACCGGCAGGAAGACCTATTGCTTCATGGTTGGCAGTGAAAGCTGTTTTTGTTTTTTGAGGGTGGGGGGGGGGAGATCCAAGGATAAAGAGGGAGGCCTGCAATTCTGCTAGGTATTTTCCTTTGTACAAATTAACAATTCCAACTGGTCCAGTGGATTCTTATTAGAGTATGACTGATGGTCAAACTCCATATACACAACCCAGTTAAATTGCTTCAGAGCAATCCCATTGCCTTTAGCTGGAATGCCTTGGAGCACATGGCTTGTGGTGTTCAGCACAAATTGTTGGGTTTAGGAATGTCTCTTTGTCCTCTCTGTAAAATACCTCTTAGTAAGCAGCAGTGGACATATATAATTTTTCAATTTAACCTGAAATGAAAGAGAAATTCTATTTCCCATTTGATATGGCTCTACAGACTTTCCAGTTCTTAGGGCTAAACTAAACCAAACCAAACCACCACAACAAAAATCTGGCAATAAAAAATAATACCCCGACAAATATTATTCATCTATGAAGCATATAACAGAGTTGCTGCTATGTTATTGAGAAATGTGTTGAGAAGTGTTCTCCCCCTGCTCTTGGAGACAAAGGAAACGATGGACTATATATCTAGCATTCAAAAGGGAACATGTGTAAATGCCTTTCAGCAAAACCAGGTCTATTGCCTTAAATGATGTAACACAGAGTTTACAACCCTTTACTCTGAAAAGGGATTGTCTCTATAAGTCCACCCATACTTAACTACAGTGGCAATACAAAATAAAAATGGGGGGGGGATCTCACTGCTGGTTGTTTATTCTAAACACCACTATGCAGTAATAAAGGAAAGTCCTGCTGTCTGTTGTATGAAGACTGTTGTTCAATCATTCCCTTGGCAATTTACAAAGGGGGATGATGCTCTATCAGATTTAGTTGCCAATAAATTTAAGTTTCTGCAGAAAGAAGAGAAATGCGATGTTTTGGTTTCACTTTACACGTGTGAGCGTGCTTAGAGGAGTTGTGCTCAAAAGTGGCCTTTTGGAGGAAAAAAACAGATACAACACAGGAAGTGCTGCTCGCTGTGGTTTTTTTACGGTTAAGATGCTTTGCGTTGTAGAAAAAAAAGTTCATGATTTAACTGCAAATCCGTTGGGGTAGCAGAAACTTTCCTAAAGAGCAGAAGCTTATAGAACAATTTTCCTTTCCAATAGAAGCAGGACAAAGAGCGGGAATCTACCTTGTTAAATCGCCCTTGCAAACATCAGGCACTGGCAAAATCTCCTCCTAGGGATTCCAACAACAAGCGTGTTTAATAAAAATACGATTGAGGGGGGAACTGGGCGGGGGGATCATGGGCTTTTCTTAGCCCTCACTAAGGCAAGGATTTTACCTCCCCCCTCCGCATTTTTGCTAAACGAAGGGCAATTCCCAAATATCTGTCATATGTGTATATATGTGTGTGTGCGTATGCATATACATATATATGCACGCACACAGATATCTACATAGACACACACACACAGTATGTTGCAGTTAGTTTGTGCGTGTGTCTATTCCAATATAATTATTTGCGTTGCCCTGGCTTCCCCCTCCCTTCTCTTCTCTCCCTCTCCTTTTCAATCTGAGGCGGCCTCACAAGCCCCAGCGTTAAAAGGCCCGAGATGTTTTGCATGAAGCTCTCACAATAGGGGTTGAGAGAATTGACAGTTTCAAAAACAAGGCGCTCTGTCCTTTCCAGATGCCGAGACCACCTCCCTCCCTCCCTCCGTCCCCCTGCTCTCTCTCTCCCCCCCTTCCTTTGCCTGCACCTTCTCTCGCGGCTGGTGGCTTTTAGGGTGCTTTGCAAATCTACGACAACAGCTGTGTTTGTAAACAGGGCTGGGAATTTGGGTGGGAAGCCGGCGACGCTTCCCTGCTCTTCTTTTCCTCTTTGACGAAAGTGCCTGCGCAGCGCATATGCGCCAAGTCCGGGGGTCTCTGGTTTCCCAGTTTCACCGCTCCTTCCTCGGGAAAGCGACTCTGCTGCTTTCCTGCGGGAGCATCGCAGGTTGCAACTGACCCGGCGGACTCGGCGGTGGCCGGCGAGTGCCGTTTCCCCTCAGCTCCGTGGGCCAGGAGCGGTAGCCGGAGGCCTCTCCTGGTCGCCATCTTGCGCGCTCGAAAAAAAAAAACTCCTTGTGGTG
Source organism: Podarcis liolepis (assembly GCF_965112155.1). Taxonomy (NCBI): domain Eukaryota; kingdom Metazoa; phylum Chordata; class Lepidosauria; order Squamata; family Lacertidae; genus Podarcis; species Podarcis liolepis. Next base: position 23,335,913 of record NC_139563.1, read on the forward strand.
CTTCGCCCCGGCCGGCCTCTCCTGGTGTCGCCTGGCCTTTCTCTTCCTCTCCCCCCGACATGGGACCGACTCATTTAGGCGAGGCGGAAGGGCCGGCCCGGAGCCCCACTTCAAGGTGGCCTTTCTGTTTGCAGGAAGGAGGCGAGGGAAAGCCGAGTCGAGGGCCTGCGCCCACTCGGGCCTGGCCTCTCCACCGGCCGCTCTCCCTTTCCCTTTTGTCTCCTCTCGTCTCCCGCCTTCTCGCCTCTCCAGCTGCTCCAAAGCGGCTCCCCTTCCCGACTAGGCCTCGCTCCCACACCGGCCTTTTCCGGGTCGCCCGCCCTGAAACAGAAGGTCCCCTCGGTCGCGCCCACCTTCCCGCGAAGAGGATTCAGAAGAGGGCTCCCCAATGGGTACCCTCGGGCCGGCTCTTCGTGCACCAACAGAAAGGGCGCTGCTCGCCGCACAAATAGGGGACATCCACGGGGCGCAAGGATTTGCTGCCTTGCAAAGCTCCGCGAGGAATTCGGCAGGGCTTCTGAATGTCAGGCCCGGGGTGGATTGGCGGCGCAAGGCCGCCTTCCACGCACCATCTTCCTTCTCCCTCCCCAGGAACGGGCCCGGGCCGGAGCTCGCCGCTGCAGAGTTGGGAGCTGGGCTTCCGGGTCACAAGAGGCGACTCCCCGGCCCGCTTGAGCCCAAGCACCTTTGGATGGGGGGAGAAATGCAGCGCTGCTCGCAAGGAATATGGGGAAGATCAGAGTGGTAGAGGGAAGGGTGGGGGTTGTAGTGTTTGGAGCGGATCGGCTCTCCGAGTCCATTCACTCTGCAATTTAAAACTGTTCCAAGGAAAACAGAGCTGGGTGGTTGTGTGTGTGTGTGTGTGAGAGAGAGAGAGAGAGAGAGAGAGAGAGGGGTGAGGTGGGAGTTTTGAGGCAATTGGCCAGTTGTGGCGACAGCTTCAGCCGAAAAGTGCACTCAAGGTTGTTTACTCTGGTGTTTGAAAATGCACTGGGAGGTTGTAAAGTGTGTGAAATTACGCACTGGTCTCTTAAAGAGTGCCTAATTTCTAGTAAATAGCCGGGCCTTTGTCAATGGCTTTATTATGTTGTTTCTTGTTAATTGTTGAGAAAATCCCCATTGTGCCGTGTGAATAGCTTTATGAGCTAACCTGGTCAGTGGTGAAATAAGGGGGCAGTAAATGGCCGCCTCGTTTTAAAGAGCCAAGGCTGGGATCGGCCATGGCCGAGCCGAAAGCAAGGAAGGAAATGGTTGGGCCCAGTTTTCTTTTTCCCTCCCGCTCCAAAGGTGCTGTTTGTTTAGGAAGGCCCGGAATGCAATACGTGGAACTTGATTCCATGCAGGACCAGACACACACATTTTAAGGGCAGATTTGCAATTCTGCAACTCCATAGATGCTCTTTGATGCAGCTTCCTGGAAAAGATTCAGTTACAACTATTTTAGTCCTTTGCTGAAGGAGACATTTTGATGCAACGACTTAACACCAAGCTAAGCCACATTTACTCGGAAGTAAGTCCCACACATTTCCTGTGTGAGCCCTCGCACGCGCGCACACCCTATTTACTCTGGAGTAAGTTGCCTTGTAGTCAAGGAAGGCCGCTTCCGCTTCAGTGTGTTTAGGACTGAGGTGTAAAATCGGACCCGCAGAGCAATTCGGGACCAACGTCGGTGGTGGGAAAAGGAGGCTGCGTTTTGCAAGAGCAAAACCACGCAACAGCTCTGAATTTCTCGGGGCTGAAAATGTTTCTTAGTTCACACATATAAGAAAACTAGAACAAATAATAACCACAAGGCCTCGGCCGTCTTTTCCAAGTTCGGAGTCGGAGGATTGCAGGGGTCCCTAAAGGAAAGAAACCGCACATTTCAGGGAGAGAGAAAACCGGAGAATTATTTAAATGGCAGCGGGGAACATGCACGAGGGTCTTTGATTTCTCTCCTTTGTTAAAAGCTAACAACAAACGCCCATCAAGTAAACATGCGTGGCTTTTGGCGAACGCCTCCAGGAGATCGCAAAATACAAGCCACTTTAAAAAAAAAAGGGACGACGGAAAATAAATTGCCAAACGTTGAGGAAAACGTGGCTATCTCCGTCCAGCATTCAGCTCTTTCAGCCAACTGATTTTTATGCTTTGTGTGTGTGTGTGTTTGTTTAAAAAAAAGGTTTAAGTGGCTTTGTTTTTAGAGAAAAAATCTCAGATGGGTAGGATTTATTTTATTTTTTGGGGGTGGGGAGGGTTGTACCGTGAAAACTACAGAAGCTCTCCTGTCCCAAAGAGCTGCCGGCCAGTGAGAGCTTTTCACTATTTCTGGCTTTCAAAGGAAAATGAGAAGCCCGCAGACTCAAAAGAAGGAGCAGCAGCAGCAGCAGCTGATCCACCGACTCCGCGCGCCATTCCAGCCGCCCTCCCGGCGCACGTGTGTCTGTATATTACAAAATACACATTGCCATGAAATGTACGTGCCTCCCTCTACTTTTATGGGGCTTTTCCTCTTGAGCCTCAAAACGCCCAAACTCGCTCGTTGTCTTCCGGACTCCTCCGGCGGCAGCAGCAGCAACCGGCACTTGCTCGCCTCACCACCCCCCACTAGACTGAGCGTTAAGATCTCATCTTCTGCCTGTCCCCCCCCCCCCCGGCAATATCTGAGATAAAGGCGGCAGGAAAGAAGTTAAGACGCCGACGCTGCACGTTATTTACTTCGGCGGCCGTTTCCAACTGCTGCGAATGCGAGAGGCAGGCCGTGGAAAGATCGCAACACGAACAAAACCGCTTCCCCCGTCCCCTCTTTTTCTTTTCTTTTTTTATTAACACGCCCCAAGGAGAGCTGTGAGGCAGCGCAGCCCATTTCCCCCTAAACAGGATACTTCCATCAAGCTGCATTTCGTTTCCACTGCAACTGCTCTTCCCCGGCTCAGGGCGAAAGATCTGCCCCCACAAGCCAGTTGGGAAAGCGCTGCTCAGAAATACTGGAGAGATAAACCATCCCATTTAAACTGTCGCTCGGGTCAGTTCACATCCCCCCCTCCCTTTGCATTTCAAACAGCCGTCCCTTTCGTTTTCCTTCTCTCTCTCCCCCCAGCAAAACCGGTGGGGGAACAGCACCGTCACCGCTGCTACCTCTGCGGCGAATTCTATCCAGGCCACTCAGCATCGTTGTAAATTGTGTGCGCGCGTGTGTAAAAGAGAGAATCTTAAGGGTTTTCTGTGTCACAGACCGGTGAGGGCCCCTTACGACATCCCAGTTTTGCTAGAAATATTTGCAACTTAACAAAAACCACCCCACCATAAATGTGAATGCTGTTTATTTACTCAGGGTCAGCATCGCTCAGCCAGATCCTCATTCATTTAGTCTTATAAACAAGCTTACTACCTAGCTGGGCTAAATCACAATGAGAGGGGGAGATGGGGGGAGGGGGGAAATCCCAGTTTCAGGAATCTCATAAGGACTTCTCCTTCTGTGCTGCAATCCGCTTGTCCCCTGTTTGGAGGTAAGCAACCCTGATGAGCCTTGTTTCCAAGTAAATGTAAGATCAGAGGATCAGAAAGACAGATAGGACCCAACATAACTTACCATGTAGCTTTTTTCCTACCCTACTATAGAAGAGTAGCACCCTTTCATATTGTACAAGATTCTTCTGTAGGATGCGTTGTTAAATGATAATCTATAGAGCATAGATAACATTTGAACAAATTGGCTTCATGTTATTAAGATCTCATTAAGTGGTCAGTGGTACTCAAACCAGCCCTGTATTCATGAGGCCAAGTCTAGTTCTCTTTCGGGTAAATGTACAAAAATAAAAAATAAATCACCCCTGTTTCTTAGACAGCTTTAGCCATTACAAATTATGGGAATATGCAGTTTAACGTTACGGAGTATTTTACAAACCTCACCAGGTTTACCTTGGACAACTTGAAACTGACCATTTCCTTATGAGAAATGCTTTTAAGTTGTCTCCAATGGAGATAGTGGGACATTAACATTGTTGACTGCTAAGAGGGGAGGGGGAAATTCTAAACTTGCTTTGTGTACCCGGAACGGAGCACGCGTTGGTGCCGCAAAAATCTTGGAGCAAAGTGGAAAAGCAGCCCACTATATTTGACTCCCTAGGTCACTGGGGATGATAGGCTGTTTGCATCAGATAAGAGATCTGAGTATACAATATAAAGAAGGGCCTTTATTCTCCCCTTAAAACATGAATTGATTGATTGAGCCTGTTTTGAAAAGAAGTTCCCTTGAACCCAGGAAGATCTGCATACTGCAGTTTCACAGAAGGAAGATGCCTCCATACTTTAGCAACAACAACAAAAACGACGTGGCTCTTTACTAAGTAACCGGCATGAACTTTCATGTGTTAGGAGCAGAACTTTCCAATGGAGGAATTAGAATAAAAGCATCAATAGATCCATGCAAAAAAACCAAATTCGCCTCTAAAACACTACTGGCCTTTTTGACTTTTTTTCTTCCTAGACACCAAAACGCTCACCTTGTACTTATATGATTGAACTACCAAAGCAATCTCAGATCTCTTCCACCTCACATTAAGCCTGCTATTAACTGTGTAAACTGCTGACCTGTAAATACAGGTAATGCCATTCCAGGCAACCCACACACAAAAAAAACCCACCACTACTGCATTGCAGCCCAGTCCAGGACTAGACCTGAAAATCTAAGTATTTAGTTTCGATCAAGGGCTAAAGCTGCCTGAAATGTCCTTTTGACTCATGTGACTGGACTGTAGTTAGTAGTTCGCTTTGCATGTTGCTTCTAGCGGTGTTCTAAGCCAACAACCCGATCATAAACTCTTTGGCTTGGGTGGGGAAAAAGAGGAGCCCGGGATCTTGAAGTGAGGCGACTTTCAATGGCAGCCAAGCGCTTGGGAGTTCCTTTCCACGCTTGATATCTTTCACAAGTTGTTGGTCTCTCTTGCAGTGTAGCCGGAGTGTAAGGCAGCAGATAATATTAGATAATATTCAGATGATCTGAATTATTTGTACCCGCATCTGATTATCTCCCCACCCCCATTCTATATCTTATCTATCATCTCGCCCACACAGGAGTAGCTATTCAAGGCAACTGAATCACCAACTTCTCCCATGGAAGGTCCTGGTCAGGAGGATACAATACCGCGGGGTCGATTATGTGGCTTTTTTTTTTTTTAAAGGAGCTAGGTGCAGAAAACTCGCGGTCTCTCTCCGCCCCGGGGACAGGTATTGATCTGGCAAGCGGGCGCCGCTGGGCCGAGGCGATCCTGGCGCTTTGAGGGCGAGATGCGCCCAAGCGCCGCTCTGCCTTTCAGCTCCCGGGTCTGCGCGCGGCGGCGCCCAACATGTGCTCGGGTTGGGCGCTCACAAAGAAACTTTGGATTTCCCCCATTAGCAATCAATAATGTTAATGCCTCTGCACGGACATGTCAGTGAGGGATTGAAACGCTGAAGGATCCCCAGCGTTAGTCTACAGAGAAAGGAGCGGGGGAGGTGGACATGGGCGGGGAGGGGGGGGAGAGAGAAGAAAGCAGGCTTCACTGCGCGCCCCCTCGCAAAAGAATCCGGACCTGCTCAGCGGCCTCAGGTGGTCGTCGGCTCCTGCTCAGCACGGGCAAAGCCATTCATTTCGGGCAGCAAGAGCCAGGGATCCCTCTCGCTCTATCTGCCTCTCTCACAGAGATGGGAGAGCTTTAGCTCTGCTTTTCCTTTTGAAACGCCTTAACCTCCCCCCCCCATCCGTATCATCTGCGACCTCCCGCTCCTTGCCACATTTAGCAAGATTCAGCGACATCGTTGCAAGTAAATGTCTGAATTGCTGCATTCTTTCTTGGGAGATCGCAATCTTCGGCCTGGGGCTTGCTTTTGGGTACAGAGTCTGACACTCCCACCCCCCCCCCCACCAAATACCACTACATTACTATTGTTGGCACCATCGTTCTTTTTAGGTGGTAGTAGCGATACTAGTAGTAACAGTAACGGAGACGGTAATTTTTAATTCACAGACTACGTCTGTGATAAGTCCAGATCCCGGGCGGCTTATTATATTTACAACTGGAATGCTTAATAGGAGAAAAATGCGATGCCCTCTGGGATGAAAATCTCAGCTAAGTGGCACTGAAGTCAGTAAGGCTGCATGGGCGCCTTTACGACCCGGGGAAACAGAGAAGTCCGGGAGGCCAATGGAAATCCCAAATTCACAGTCCGTTTCCTTTAGTTCATTTCCTACGACGTGGCCTGCTCGGGAATGAGGGAAGCCCTCTCAGGCGCGGCACCTGGCCTGGTTTTCCTTGTTGAAGGCAGGCTTCCTCGGCGCCTGTTGGAAGAAATTTCCATTCATTTAAAGAGAAATGCAAGACAAGTTGTACGTGTGCACGTATATATATATATATAACTACTACCAGAGACAACCAGGCAGCGGCTATTCGTCTGGGAAAACCAGACACAACCGACGGGTTTTCGATGAAGATCTGCACACTTTAAAAATGCGAGTGAAAAACAGGCCACTTGATTGTGAATCGGCGTGAAACAAACGGAAGGGTTTTCAGTAACTCCCCCCCCCCCGTGATCGAGGACCCAAACGGAAATAAATGTACAAGCTTTCTCTCCCCCCTCCCCACCTCTATGGAAAAAATAGAACCGTCCATTTCCCTGCAAATTTGCAGAAAACAAACCAGGACTTTCTGACCATCTCTTGACCTGATCAAGGAGCCTTGCCTATGTTGCAGCCACACTGTGGCTCTTAGTGCTGCAGCAATAATATAAAATATTCTTTTTTAAAAAAAAATAATAATTCTAAATGTGCTGTATCTAGGGCTAAAAACAACCCATGTTGGCGGTAGGGTAATCCAAAAAGAAAGAGGTCGTCCCGAAAATATTCCAGTGGATTACAAGGTTATGAGACAGGTCAGGATAGCGCACAAAAGGGAAATTCGGGATACGCACACAACCGGGGGCTGCTTGGCTGGGCTCCCTTCCCTTTGCAAAGCGCGACGGGGCATTTACTCGGGGGTCGATCCCCTCGATTTCCACGGGCCTTGCCTTCGAGGAAACTCGCTCAGCGCGCTGGAGGTCGAGGGGATTTGCTCGCCAGGAGAAGGCGCCCGGGATCTGAGCTGGGGTCCTAAGGAACTCCGTCGCCCGAAACTTTGTGCTTCTTTTTACTTGGAAGCAGAGGTCGGAGGCGGGAGAGCACTCGCTTCCGGGGTTGCAAGGGCGTTTGGCCCCCTAACCCCTGCGGACTCTGCGGACCACCTCATGTTCAGTGGGTCTTGGGGAGGCAGGAGAGGGTGAGGTGAGGTGGGGGCAGAAATTAAATCGGGGGATCCGATTTCTCAACCCGGGAAAGGCGCGCTGGGAATCAAAGCGGCGAGGAAGGCAGGGAACCCTCCCTGGGGCTGGAAGGCATTAAATCTTGCCGCGATCGAGGTCTGTATCCTGAGCCAAGGAGGGGATCCCCATTTCTCTATCTCTCGTTGGACTGGGGAGGAAAGGCGGCTTTGTGGGCTGGGAAACCCCGCGATTCTCCGCTGTGGGGCTGGAAGGGGGGGTGGGGAAGGTTGGGGACGGGGGGAGAGAGCGAGAGCGCTGCGCTAGTCCATCTTTGAAGCCTGCGCGCTCCCAGTCTGGGCTGCAACCCAGAGGTGAGTGGCCTCTCCAGGCTGCTGCATCTCGGGGGTGAAAAAGCCGAGAGGGCTTTGTGCTTCGGAAGGCGGATTAAGGAGGAGCGCGCTGGGAGCTGCCTTCTCCCCAAATCCCAGAAGGAGAGAGGGAGAGGGGTGGAGGGAGGGGGCCAGCTTCCCCCCTCCCCAGGGCTCGCTCTTTTTTGTTCCGGCCGGGGCCCAACAAATGCTTTTGTCTCCGGCCGAGCACCTCCCCCCCAGGGTGCGCCTGGGTGCAAGAGCGCGTGGCTCGGATCCCTGGCGGGGCAGGAGGGGGTCGTGGAGCTGGGAGGGGGGGCGCACATGCCTGGGACCCTCCTCCACGCCAAGGAGGAGGAAATCTCAAGAGCCACCGCTGCTGCCGCCAAGCCTGTGTGTGTGTGTGTGTGTGTGTGTGTGTGTGTGTGTGTCCTGCCCGCTTCTCCAGCGTTTCCTCCAGCCGTTTGCTTACTACCTCTATTTCCGACCTTGCTTTGGGGAAATATAAAGCGCAGCCTCGGGTCTTGTTTGAATGGCAGGTCCCAGCCTCTGGGATCGCGCGAAGTCATAAAAAATAATGAAAACAAGCCCCAGCACATGTGGGGAGAGAGCCGGCGTGCGGTGGGAGTGGGGCTGGAATAAAGAACCTCCGCTTCCCACCCTAGTGCTGCGATCGCTGGGGTGGGGACCGCCCAGCCCAGGCGGCCTCCTCGCAGGGTTGGTGTGAAGGTACAATGGGAGAGGGGAATGTTGCCGTGGAGGAACGGCGGGGATGCAACGTGGCCAGCCAGGAAAAACCATCCTCCTCCTCGCCCCTAAGGAGTGGCAGCCATCCAAGCAGCGCACGTCTGGGATTAGGGGACCCCACCTCCCGGGTTTAGACAGGAAGAAGGGCATGATGGGAGTTCTTGGTAGGGATCGATGACCCCTTTCCCTTTTCCAGGGTTTTCCCTCCCTCCCCAGCAGCCTGACATCATCTTCCTTCCTGAACAGCTAATCGTTCTTTTTCTCCTCAACCCAAGTCCTTTCCGCAAAACTCTTCCAAGGGGAGGAGCCGTAGCTGCGCTGTGATGCTAACACTTGGCGTGCAAGGAGGTCCCGGTTCGGTTCTCGGCACCTTCGGCCTAAGCTGAAATTCTGCAGAGCGGCTGCCTGCCAGTGCAAACAAACCACACCGAGCTGGATGGACCACAGAGGTCTGACTCGGTCTAAGAAAGCTTCCTGGGTTCCAACTCCCCTGCCCCGCAATCTTCCCCTTCTTGTTTTCTGCCCTGGGTTGACTGCATCAGCCTAAATACATGGGTTCAGGAAAACAGATTTCTCAAGAAGTGTACACACACTATACATTTTCCCCAAAGTTTCCCCAAGTGCATTGGGAACCGTAGCTGTGTGAGGGGCAAACTACAATTCCCAGGTTTCTTTGGAGGAAATGTCCTTTAAAAGTGTACCATGGAAGTGGAGATGGGGAGCAGTTTTATTGGCTAAGATAGCTTGAAGCGAGCGCCTGGAGAGCCCTTCTCTCACTCTAATAAATTATGTTAAGGATGCCAGAGATAAAGGCAGAACAGCCACTGCCATCACTCTTCATCTCCCATACATGTGGGAATTGCAAAGGACTTCCAGGGCCGAGGGTGTGAGGTCCCTGTAGACTTTAGCACCAGCATCGTTTTAGAAAAATTATTCAGTGTTGAGAGAAATGCTAACACCTTCCTATTCCTGAGGAAAAGGACAGGTCTGCCTTGAGATCTGGGTAGGACTCTGCATGTACCTGAAGGGCAATTCTACTGGTCCTCCTGGCTGAGAACTAAAGAATGTGTATTGGGAAACAACCTGAGGCCTGGTTTTATACTGGGATACTTTCCACACTTTCCCTCTCTCTCAGCCTCCTTCCAACTTGGAGTTTCTGACCTGGAACAGAGAATTACTGCTCTACATTGGTTGTCTTTGGCCTCTCCAAAAAAATGGTCTGCATCATCCTATAAGTTGTTCCTGTGTCCCCCACCCCAAAACCCCAGTGCTTTGAAAAGAGTTGTTGAGTGCAGCTGCAGATTCTGTATTTCATGCCTATGGAGATTGAATAAATTTTAATAATAACAGTTGCTGTCACGATTGTTTTAAACTGAGTGTTCATTTTAATATTGATGGTGTGTTTTAAATTGTCCACAGCATCTTGTGTTTTAATTAGAAAAGTGGGGTAGAAATTAATAATGATGATGGTGATAACAATAGGTGGCTATGCTGATGGAAGAGGCGGCGGCAAACAGAACCTAAGAGTCCCACTTGACCCAAGGGATGGGGAGGAAAGGATGCTGGACAATGTTGTGTTTGGGAAAGTTTTGGCCTTCCAGATGTTGTGACTACAACTCTCATCATCCCTGACCTTTCTTTGCGCTGACTGGAGCTGAAGTCCAGAAAAAGCTAGAGGGACACAGGTTCCCCATGCCCAATTTCAGTTGCAGCAGACACTCACTAGAATTGGTGGAGCTTCTCAGAGGTCAAGGGGGTTTGGCCAATGAAAGGTCATGAGGGCATAGCCAATTTCTGGTTTCTCCCCATCCTTCTTCCTTACAAAGATACCATGGTCCCTTAACTATTTGTAAAGCAGCAATGCTCAACACCTTACTAAACTGAAAATGACTTACTTTTGTTCAGAAGGGGCCCCTCTAGTCACAATTGCTTCTTTGCTGGGAGAAAAGTTGTTTTCTTCTGCACCTGCTCTGATTCTCTCCCTGTCCTCATCCTTTGCAAAGAAACAGGGGACGCGTAATCATAGCAGCTTCGTTAATACTTAGCACCCAAGTGTTCAGAATGAGGCCCTGCTGCCATAATTTCTAGTGTGGACTCATGCTACAATTGCTTATTATCCAGAGGTAAACATGGCTGAATTCCATGGGGATTGCTTCCCAATAAGAATGTACAGGATTGCAGCACGAATGGGTTAATATTAAAGATACCCCACAGGACTTTTAAAAAGGGACCCTATTAATTTCCAGAGCTATGTGAAAATATTACCCTCTCCACAGCTTATTCATTTCTACGTCTTCCTCACCGGAATATGGAATAAAATGCATTTGCTAGCCTCTAAAGTGCAACCTGAGTATTGTTTCATTTCTGCTCTAAGTCATGGCTAAATAGCAACCCCTTTGATTGAAAGAATATGAGAGAAATGTACCGCACACTGCCAGTGACAGAGGAGGACTTTTAAGTCTCCAGATCCTCTATCTATTGTCTTACTTTTTTAAATGTATGGAGACAAGGAGGCTTTTGCCAATTGACTTATGGAGAAGTAAGCGTGATGAAGCTTAAGGGATTTGACTTATAATATCAACTCCTCCTTGCAAACCACAACCTCCTTTCACATACATGAGGAGAGGAGACATAATTAGGAATGATGAGCCTCATAAATAAATCCCATGAGCATGCAACAGGGTGCACCTTCCTCACCCAATGAAGAACTTGTTTGTAGTTAATAAGGTGATTCCACAACAGACAGTCTTTGCATAAACAGTACTGTACATTCACCACAGTAGAAGATTCGGCTGAGTCCGGACAAAGTCCCATCTGGTCCAGCGTCCTGTTCTTACAGTAGCCAAACTAACAAAAACAAAAACCCACAGCATTTTTCAATCTAAAGAAAAACAGGAACACAAAACCTCAATATTTCCCCCCTCAAACCTAGACACGCCCAAACCCTAAGGTTGCAATAACACACAAGTGTTGATAGCTGCCACACACAGAGAAGCCACCCACAATTTATTCTCCCAACCCTTCAACCCCATTCACAAAAATAACTGCTGGTAGTGGTTAAGCAAAAAGTACATCGAATGGAAAGATACTCACACAATCTCTCCACCACTGCTCTCTCTTAACACATTTTCAGAATAGAAAAGCTGCTCAAGCTATCAACCACACCCTTCTCCTGGCTAGCCACAAAGAATGTGCGTTGTGATGTGGGTGTGGCCTTAGGAGACAGCTCTGAGCAGGTTCGGACTGCTCTTAAAGGCAGCCCTCCTAGACCAATAACTGTGAATGCAGGTTAGCCCTCATAACAACAGATGGAGTGCAAGGCTTCACACTGGGCACTCCTATCAATCACATGGTTCTTCTGCTTAGGGGCATATGGGAGGGGCCTTTTTTGCCATAGCTATACTTTGGGATTGGCTGAGGAGTGCAGGGATCTGATTGGCCCAATAACGGTAGATTGACAGAAATGTTTGCGGAGCCTCTAAGTTCAAATAAAAATATAACGTGTGTGTGTGGGACAGGAAAGAGTGCGCAGATCCTCCAAGTGTCCCTATTTTCCAGGGACGTCCCTAATTTAGAGAAGTCGTCCGGTTTCTAATTTGATCCCGGAATGTCCCACTTTTTCTTAGGATGTCTCTATTTTCATTGGAGAAATGTTGGAGGGTATGCGTTTTAAATTTGGGGTTTTTTTTTTCTTAATTGCTTGTCGTTCTCCTAGTGGACCAGCCTCCATTGCCTGATTTTCAACGGCTGCCTCTAGGAAGTCGACAGAGAAGGCAGGAAGGCAACTGCTCTCTCCCGTTGTTGCTCCCCATCAGCTAGTATTCACACGTATGCTGCCTGTAAACCTGCAAGTTGCACTGAGCACTTGAAGCTATTGATAAACGCATCCGTCAGGAATTGGTCTAATCTCTTTAAAAAGCAAACTAAGGTTGCAGTCCTAACCAGGTCCGATTGAGTTCAGTGGAATTTACTCCCAAGTAAATGGAATTAGGATTGCAGCGTTTAAGTGAACGTATTTCTGCGCATGCTCAGAAGCACTCACGAATTTCATTCATGGAGCTAAGTAAAGGTTATGGAGCAATCCTCGACGAACCCTAAACGGGCTGCACCCCGCTGGTCTCTAGGACGTGGGAGATCTTCAGAAGAACAGGAGAAACAGATCTGGACAGGAAATCTCCCCCTAACCATGCTATGGGAAGAAGCTACCAACTCGAGTAAACCTGGAAGAGCTTTGGCTGACACTTAGGTCCCCCCACCCGCCTTAAAATTTCCACAAATCCGTGAGGGAATGTGCCGGGAAAATGTTTGGCATTAGCTGGCAAAGAGAATGAATGAATGAATGAATGAATGCGACCTTTCTTTTTTGGAACGAAGCGAAGCCAATTAAAACGGTCCCTCAAAGCCACCCGTAGTTCCCCAAATCTGACATTGTTCTAACCTCATAATCAGACTGCCTTTGCTTTATATAACATTGAAAGGGAGAAGGCTTGATTCTCTCTCTCTGTCTCTCAGCCCGTGTGGTGTGAGTGAATGATGAGGAAAGGAAAGAGAGAAAAAGGTGAGGAGAAAACAGAAGGGGTGAAATATACACAAGCTCCTGCTCTTTATCCTGGGGTTACTTACCTTTCGATATACCTTTAGATAACTGCTCCTGCTATTGCCACCCCCTTCTCACCAGCATCTACTCCAGGATTAGCCAACTGTGACAGTGCCTTCCAGATGTTGGCCTCCAACTTCCATCATGCCTGACCATTGGCCATGCCGGCTGGGGCTGATGGGAGCTGTAATTTTGCAATGTCTGAAGGACACCACGTTGGCTACCTCCAGCCTTTACTTTCCCCCCAAATTAGTGTTGATCAGTTTGCACTGCATAGGATTGCAGCCTTAGAATCCTGAAACTTTATGCACTGTTCAAATAATAAGGAATGATTATAATAACCTGTCAGTAATAAGCAACAAGGGATAACTCTGTGCTTTCAGACAGGACAAAGCTTGTTGTTCAATAGAGGGACATGCTTTGGCTCCTGCTATTCAAAACAGTTTTCATTCGACAGTGACTCTTAATTTATTATATTTTTATCTGTCTAGAAAATCATCTATCCAGGATGATTTACCGTATCCAATAAATTATTGCACTATAGTTAACGTTGTCATATTACTTTATTCTCTTTATTTACTGATGCACAAAGAGGGCCTAGTAAACTAAAACCTTCTTTTATAGCACACAAAAGCTTAGCAATTAATAGATAGATTAAGAAGAGAGTGAAGTCCAAGGATGTTGATATTTGTGGTATAACTGTTATAGAATGCAGACAACATATGCATAACATATATTTAACACCTCCTCAAATTGAGATGGAGCGGAAGCTGGTACAAGACCCCTTGCTCATTTGTACAGTAAGCAGACTTTTACTTACATATGCCAATGTATCTGTATACTGTACTGATGTATGGTACATCACCTAGAGAAATTAGTTTATTATTTAAGCTTATTAGTGTCTTCCTAAAGTAAATGATGTACTCTTACACTAAAATACAGTAACATAATTAGTATAATGGTGAAGGCAATGAACAGCAAATCAGATCAAATGTCACCTTACCCTGAAGTAAGTGAGTAGTCTGAGGCAAGATATCCTCATACAGTCACACATCTTTATCCCATGTGGGAATAATAGCAGTCTGCCCTATAAGGTTGTTGTGAAGATTTTGAACACTTAAAAAAAAATCTTTATTAGGTATTATAATGTAGTTTTGGAATTTCGAGCAATGCAAAACTACCTACAGCAGTAGCAGTGGTTGCAGAAGTAGCAGCAGTAGAGTTGCCAGAGAGACGTGTGGATCCAGAATCGCCCTCCGCAGTCCCTTATGGACACACACCATTAAGACTGTTTTCAGGGAAGACAATCTTACTTGGCCACAAGAAGAAAGAAGAAGATGAGCCACACAACTGGGTCCTGTTATTCCCAGCCCCCTTGGATTTAGTAACAAGTTGCTGCTTTAAAGCTTCCTTACAAGGGTCCATCGCTCTGCAACGCAGCAGCATTCCAGCCACGAATCACCTTCTCCTGCTCTCAGGAGGGGCGATAGGTTCTGCTCACAGAAACACATAAGATTGGGACAGCCAGCCTTGCCTGACCTCTCGGGGTTGCAGAGGAGAGACGTTCCTGCTGCGGGATGCCGGGGATTCTAACCCGGGGCCCTTGTACCCTCCAGAGCAGCTGCTCCACCGTGGCAGCAGGCTTGGAAGGGCCAAGGGCAAGAGGAAAACCGGAGGACAAAGGTGGGGAAGGCCAGATTTGCTGAAGGCCTGACAGTAGTGGCGGCAGCAGCAGCAGCAGCACTCCCCCAAACTGCGGGGATGGGGCGCACCCAGGTATGTTATCCCCGCTTCGGTGGGGCTTCCCCTTCTCCCTCCTCCATCAATTCGGGCCTCCCCTTCATCTCCTCCTCTGGCCCCATGAAAAGGCTCCTGATAAGGCCAAGATTCAGGGGCTAAGCCATAACGCTGCTCTGAATGGGAGCCCCCCCCCCATCGACGCCCCCTTGGGCTTCTCTTTCTCTGAGGCCTGGTCGTGGGTTGGCGGTCCTGCGCAGGGAAACCTGTAGGGTGCCCCGTGGCCCCAGGGGTGGAAAGGCTCCTCCTGGCCTTTGTGGAAGCCCCGGGCCTTGTGTTGTGTGTGGGGTGGGAGGGTTGAGGGGGGGGGGAGAAGGCTGCCTTCCTCCTCCGCCCCTGGATTCACCTGTCAGGGCGATCAGAGTCCGGCCCCGGTGACAAAAGCGTCCCTATCGAGGCCCTGAAAGGGGCGCTTCAGGTTCACTGCTTCGCGCCGAGGCTTCGGGGGAAGCGGCAAATGAGCGCGAAAACGGCCCCATTCTTGCCCGGGGAAAGACAAGCGGGCGGCTTCACGCCTCGGCCCGCCAGGCTTGCCGCCAGGCCTGCGGAAAGCGGACAGGCCGCCGCGTAATCGCCAGAACAATTTCATTTCCTCTCCTCGGCCTTGCAGGCCTCGCTCGCCCTCGGAGGGGGCAGCCTCAGGCAGGCAGGCAAGCAAGCAGGCCGGGAGGAGAGAGGGCCGGGCAGCGGGGGCGGGGAAGGCCCGAACCCTGCCTGCCCCACTGGGAAGAAGGGTAGCCGAGGGGGACCCAGAAGCCGAGGGGACCCCGAGTCCTAAGAGGGAACAGGCTGAGCCTGGAGCAGCCAAGGCCTAGCAAGAGCATTGTCGTCTGTTGCTTCTGCTGCTACTCTGGTCGTCATCGCCCGGGCCGCCAGCTTCCCCCCCCCCCCATAAACTTAGGCTAAGGCTGCCATCTTAACCGTGGCTACTCAGACGTAAGTCCCATTCAATTCAGCTGGGCTTACTCCCAGGGAAAGCGGGGGTGAGGAGTGCAGCCGTGGTCTTTCAGGTGCCACAGGACTCCTTGGTGTTCGTTTTGCAGGGAATGGGATCATTGGAAGACTTTAAAAAAAAATCATTATTGATTTTCATGTAAGTATAACATATAACTACAGTAGTTTGTCCAGTGGTACAGTCGTATTAAGTTTCATATGCAGTATATGGTACACACGCAATACCTTTGTTTATGCATTATCAATTCAAATATCCCCTCCACAGAGATTCTTGTGTTGTGGGTGGAATAAAAGTATCTTCTGTGATCATTGAAGACTTGTTCCATTTGAGGAGAAAGAGGAATAACTCCTGGGACCCCCTCCCTATGGGTTTATATGCCGAATTCCAGTGACCTTGGGGGGTGTTATTGAAAATAATACATAATAATAAAGCCGGGTTATTTATCAGAAGAGTATCCCACACAAGCATTTGTGCTCCAAGCGGTTCACTGGAAACAAAAGCACAAAACCTATGCTTCATCAGAGTTATATCAATGGAACAGAACATTAACAACTCAGAAGCTACAGTTTATTTAGAATACAGTGAGAATGTATGCAAAAAGTGAGCATAAATTTCAGTGACAACACTGAATAACTGGGCGGAGGGTGAACGATCCATCATGGAATTTTGCACACGCTCCATTGAAATGAATTTGCACCAAGGCAAAAGGGACCTCCAAATACAGCTAAGAGCTTCTGAGACTCCTCAGTTTAGAAGGGCAACCCCAACGTTCATTTCAATAGGACTTGCTCTCTAGTAAGTGTATTTAGGATTAGAATCGTAAATTAAGAAAATGCTTAACCCCTCCCCCCGAAATCAATGGAACTGAAAACTGCTTCTGTTAGGCCGGATCGTGCCCAAGTGTTTCTAAAAAGCGGGCGGAGGAAGTCAAAAAGTGGATAAAGAAACGCTTGAATGGTAGAAGATGAGTAATGTAAACCAGGCCTCCGCATCCTGGTGTCCAGTTTAGGACAAGAAAGGGGTGAAAACGTTTCCCAATCTCTCTCCCCCCTCCTCTCTCCCCCCTTCCCATTAATAGAACTTGGCAACCGGCAACAAATCCAAGGCATTAGTGAAATGAAGAGACAAAAGGCCTTTGGAATGGGGAGGGGAGTGGGGAGCCTGCCCTGCTCCAATAATCTGAAATTAACAAGATGTTACTATCTTGCAATCCGCACTTCGAAATGCCGTGAAAGGTTAATATTTATTATTTCACTCCGAAGTTCAGAACTTGGGGTGGGGTGGGGGAGGAATTCAATTAAATATGGTGAAATCGTTTCAAGCTTACTTGGGAGACTTAGACTTTCCTTTTTCTTTTTCACCATCAACATGGGCATTTAATATAGAAAACAGAACCTTAGGGAGCTTTGAACGTGCCCCAGATCAACAGGCCTCATGAGTGTAGGAAAAAAGAGAGAGGAAAACTCAGTTTCATGTCTTAGATTTACCTAATGATTTTGTAGGAGCAAAAGCCTCCAGTTCAAAACCTGGAACTGCTCTGTCCTTTAGCTTTTATGTCCACATGACACTGATGCCTAAATCCTACAACCAATAACAACAACAACATTTAACTGGAAGAGCACTAGAATCCATCGGATTTATGTCGAAGTTAAATTGTGTATTAAGTTCTGGGTAAACTACATTCAGTCTAGTTACATGAGCATCATTACCCCCTTAGGAATTAGGAATGTCAGAGTCATTGGTCTTGAAATATGCGTGCAATGTTGGAGGAGAGCCCATCCCTTTGAAACAAATGTCGAGTCCTTCTTCTGCGTATTGCATCCAGAAGCATCGGCTGCCTTTGTGTATTGGATGCCGATATCCAAGCTTATTGGGGACTGCAAGTCGACAGCCTTGCACCAACTACAGTTGGAGAAATCCCATTGAAAGCAACGGAGATGCTTTCGGTCGGCTTCCCAGTCTGAGACTTGTGGGATCTTGAGGTCTTTAAGCCCCTGTCCTGGGGAGTGCTACTCAAAGCGAAATTTAACTTGAGTTCTTATTTGGAAAATCCAGGAAGGGTGGAACTTATTTCTAAGAATCTTTTTCAGGGCCTCCTTTTGTGGAAACACCTCCATGGTGGGGAAAAACAAACACATGCAAGTAATAACTCAGGCAGCAGCCCTGATGGCGGATTAAGTGGAAAACCTATCTGTTTAGTAGTAGTAGCAGCAGCAGCAGCACAATATTTTCGCGGAAGAAGTGCTCACAGGAGGAAAGCGTGTTTGCTACTTCTTCATTGTTCCTAGGGAAGGTGTTGTGCCACAGTTGCAGTTTGGGTATTTTCACCCAGTGATGGGAGATGGGAATGTGGAGGACTTGGCAGCGAGGTGAAGGGGTAACCTAAGGACATCGGAGGAGGAGGGAAGAATCACAAGAGTCAGAGCGCCTTGGCGGAGCTACCTCCCATCGGCCAGAATGCCGCCGCCCTTTTCACTTTGGAGAGTGTGGAGCGGGGAGGGAAGCAGCGCAGCTTTTTGGCAGCTTTCCGCCAGGCTTTAAATATTTGCAAAACGCATGGGTTACATCATGGGTTACTGAGAAAGTCCTCGTGTGCTAATCCGCTGCTGAGCGTGGGGAACGCGCCAGGGAAGGCAGGCAAGCCGCCTTCCTCTTCGGCCAGCTTCCCGGTGACAGATCCGAGAGTCGTCTTCTGCTTTCATCGCGGAAATAGACATGTTACATCTATCTGGACAAATTAATTTTTTGACGGATTGGTGGCATGGTCGCCTTTCAGGATATTTGCAGGGTTCTCTTGAGCTGCAGTAAAGTCCAGAGACAGGAGAAGGAGAAGACACGCGGGGTGAAAGGGAAGGGGGAGAAAAAGGAAGAAAAACAGTCCGGAGTCTTAGGCGGAAACCGGGCTCAGAATAATATCTGCTCGCTCGAAGCCCAAGGCTCTCGGCGCATTTTCCCAAGATAATGCCCCCATATTCCGAATGAGCGATCAGAGAACTCCGGTATTGTTAAGGGAAATGAGAGGAAGGGGAATGACGTGGGAGACAAACAAAGGCATTTCTGAATCGGTTTGGGTGATTGACGTTTGGGGGCTTCGTGACTCCAGGGAATAAGACTCATTACCGGGAATACACCAAAACATCAGCCAAGATTAGAACTCTGGATCGCTCCAAAATCCCATTTCGCTTTAAATGATCCCCGGGAGAATATTATCCCTTAAGATAAATAAAATTCCTTTACTAAACATTTTGTGTTTTAGTGCATCAAAAGTAGAGGAAGATGAAATGACTACTATGAGTAGCAGTAATAGTCAGCAGCACTAACAATGATAGCAAAATACTTAATTCGCAAACGTTCTTCCTGGTCCTTTTAGCTAGTTAGAAAGAAATTGCACTGAGATCCATATAATTAAATTATTGTTACATGCATGTTAACTGTGGGAAATCTCCTATCTATTTCCCTCTAAAGTGTGTGTTGTGGACTACCAAGAATAAAATGAAATAAAAGGAAGATAAAGTAAACCAATTAATAATTCACAAGCAATAACGACAAAATTAAATATGGGACGGGTCACCTGAATCGTAAGTCTAGATGGGCAAATCTGAGAGGTGCAGAACGTATGTTTAGAACAGGCATACATTGTAAATTAGAGAGTAATTTCAAGGCATTTCAAGGAGGCACATCCATTCAATTTGGATGACATTTTGCAATCTGCAAAGCCCCCCCCCCCATTCTTTCGGGCAGGAGAAGACGATTTGTTTGGAGGGGTGGAGGGCAGTTGTCCTGCGATGCATCTCTACAGGGCAGGAAATGGGGCAGAGTTGATGCTGCATTCTTATTGTTTTGCTGTTGTTGATGATAAAGAAAATGATGCTCCCCCCCCCAATTCCCCACCGCAAGTTGGTAGCCTTCAGACTTGCAGCTACTGACTCTTGTCATAGTCCCTTGCAGGACTCGGAAGGCAAATCACGAGAACCCAGAAGGAAGAGGGGGGAAAAATCTTCCAGATCTTGGAACAACTGTAAAGTGGTTTTAATTTAGAACCTGTTAGTTTCCATGGAGGCACGTGAAAGGACCAGCTTCACAACCTTATGCCTCTGCCTTCTTGGATAGCATCTTATCAACCCTGCGGATGTTTCTCCAAAGCTTCTCGGATATCACATCATTAAAAAAAAAATTATTAAAGGTTTTCTTGGTATACAATAGTACGTGCATGGCCTCTTTTTTCAGGTTATAAAAGTCTTTTCTACCGATCGGTAACATTTGATATGAGACATGAGTGTTGCATGCAGTATAAGGTTGGGGGAGAATTGGAGGGGTGGGGTGCTGAGGCTTATATTCCTTTATATGGTGTACGTGTGGGGTTTTGTGTCAACTGGGTAGGTTCTCTTTGTATTCGCTTATTACATTTCCTTGGTTGTGAGAGGGATTGGAGGGGAGCGCCCAGAGTATGGTGGGTTGTCTGTCGTTGGCTGCCGCGAGGTTAGTTCGCATTTGTGGGGGGAGAGGAATTATTGGGTCAAGTAAGCCATATTGATTCGTATGATGTCGGTGGGTTCTTGCTGTTGTCTTGTTGGGCTGTGCATAGGATAAAAGGGAGCCATACTGGGGTGAAGGCGTGCTCTTCTGTTTCTCCCGGTGTCAGTCTATTGGTTAGCTTTTCTAGTAAGGCTGTTTCCCATACGATTTGGTACCAGTGCTCCATGTTCACTCCTGACAAGTCTCTCCAGTGTCTGGCTATGATATCATATCATTTGGAAAATCTTGGGGTTATTTTTTTATTTTAAAAATAATGCTTTCTTCCCATTATTAATTAAAAAAGGTGTGCGTAAAGGTCGTGTCACAGGAAAATTAAGATTATTGTCATCTTATCCGAGCTCATTCTCTTGGCTTCACCCACCCACACAGACAATCGTGTCGTCTAATTATTTTCTGAATTAACGGGGAAAGGCTGTTTAACTCAGCGCTGGAGTGCTCGAACAAAGTAAGGACCCCCCTCCCTCGGCGGAATGAATGCGCCAGGCCGGCATTCCGCGGGTGGGATGAAGAGGCCTCGTACTTTGCGAAGTGTTTCAGTCCATTCGCCTCGGTTTTGTTGGCTGCTGGGCTGGAAGGAGAGGGGACCAGACTGAGGGAGGGGGGAGGAAAGCCCAGGAGCTTGAGCACGGACTCTTGTACATAAGATCCTTTAAATTAAATGAAAGGGTGGGTGGGTGGGGGGAAGAATCCGGCGGCTGCATCAACTTTTTTTGCTGCTTCGGGTGTAATAGATGAATGAAAATATAAAATGGACCCAGGTCAGGGAATTCAGCTTGAAACAGTGTCAAGGTGCCTCGTTGTGGGCTCCCAGGGAAAAGCAAGAGATGTGGACTGAATCTAGGGGGTGTTTGCCTCCTTAGTTAAGTTAAGAAGTTCGTATGTATGTATGTATGTATGTATGTATGTATGTATGTATGTCATTGTTTTTCTCCCCTCCGGACGGGCCAATGGACTCCAGTTGTAGTTTGCCACGTCGAGATGGATCTTCCCAGAAGACCTGTCCGGGTTGGAGACTAAGGCAGAAGACCAGGGACCCTCCCTGCGGAATACGCGCGCGGGCGGGGGGTTGGCTTCCCAACGTTTTAGAGGGGGGGAGGCAGGGCTCCGGCAAAACCATTAAATCCATAGCTCACCCACACTGTCGCTTAATGTGGATAATAGGCTTCTTGCACCTCCATTCATTCTCCGTTGCCCACACGACGTTCTCCTCCAAATCACTGATTTCCTACTCTTTCCCCTCCCCCAATCCGGATTCCCCCCCCCTTTAACACCCTCTCCTTTGCGGGGAATCCCTGGTATTTTGAGAAAATCCGGACTGAGGGAGGGGAAAACGTGAGAAGAGAATGCTTTGGTAGGAAAAGAACGTCGTATGGACAACGGAGAATTAATGGAGGCGCAGGAAGCTGACTCGCATCCACTTTAAACGACAATGTGGACAAGCCCTCACTGCCCCAGCCGGAGCTGCGCTAGTCCAGAACTTCCGCACTATTTCGAAAACTATTTGCAATCATGAAATGGAGCGGGGTGACACAGGTCGGGGAGGGAAATGCCCCGCATCCCTTCCTCTTCTACATTTTGCACATTCCCGAAAGCTTCACCCGTTTCCCAGAAAAAAAGGTGTCCCCAGGATCCCTTTTAAATGCACGTGAGGGATTACTAATCCGATTTCCGGAAGGGCAATTCCATG
Source organism: Podarcis liolepis (assembly GCF_965112155.1). NCBI lineage: Eukaryota > Metazoa > Chordata > Lepidosauria > Squamata > Lacertidae > Podarcis > Podarcis liolepis. Next base: position 23,357,854 of record NC_139563.1, read on the forward strand.
CACGGCGGTATTAGAAAGGATGGGCACTATTGGACTGAAGCAGTCTGAGATCGGCAGCTGTCCCCCCTAAAAAAAAAAAGCATTACACGCGCGCCGGTCGCTCAGGCTGTCCAAGGCGGCTGTGCAGACGGAGCTTCGAGCAAAGCTGAAGAGAAGCAGTAGAGACGCCGCAGCCGCCTGGACTGACGGCTCCTTCAAAGATCTCGAGGACGTTTTGTCGTCCTGTACTAGGAAAACGGTTCTTTCCCACATCCCAGAGAAACCAGCATCCATCGCCCACGAGTTGACGTGAGAGCACTGCAGCGATCAGGTCCCAGAGAGGCTCTTGAGGAAACAGACGTGGCTGCCGCGTTAGACGGCTCTCCTAAATCTGCACGGGCACTTGGAAGTAAGCCTCTATAGCGACTCAGTGGAGACTTCTTCAGAGTGAAACTAGTGTAGCATCAGGTGTGGAGGCTGCATTTCTTGGAAGTAGACTCCTACAATCCCGGGAAGCTCTACTTCCGTGTAGCAAGGTTGCATGCCTCTCCACCACTACTTAGGAGGAAGGAGTATTGAATCCAAGTGGAAATCGACGCGTGTTTAGGGTGGCACCAGAAGGATTTGTTTGGCTGAGAATGCTCGCCTCCGCGCCCTAGCCACCCTCGTTCCCACTTCAGACCCTTGATCCTGAGCGTAGGACTTGCCAAGGAGTCCCCATTAACCACCCCCCGTAGCCTGTTCAGGGTTGGCTCGTGGGAGAGAGAAGGAAGGAAATAAGGATCTTCGAGAATCCTGGCTGAGGCAAACTCGAAGTGTGTTAAGTCTCATGGATTTCAATGGTAGAGGTTTGCAGCGGGATCCGCATCGCGTTTGTGCAAAATAAAAATCCCATTACTAATCAGTGTCCTTTGGACCTTTACCCTTAGCCAGCGCTTAACTCTCCCACTGAAATAAAGGCTCAACTTTGCCTGGATGAATCCCAGCCTAGTATTACTCCGAAGTACGGTAATTCTCATTGTGTTCAATGGGGCTTCCTGGGTCTGAACCAGAGTCACAAGATTCTGGAAACGAGGTAGAAGATTTAATCAGTTAAACACCCAGATTATCCACAGAAGGGAATATCAAACAAGCGATTGTTAAGATCGTTTCTAAAAAGGGGACGGGGCTGATTTGCAGAGCCTAGGATTCTTATAAATCGTGTGTGATATTTGAGGCATATCACCGTAGCGAGTCCTTAAGGAGCCTCAACAGGTCTTTAAAAAGTAAAACAAAAACAAATACGGAACAAAAATGCAGATTTTTGGATCTCTCGTAAATGCGTGTCCCTCCGTCCTTTGCATCGGCGCAAAACTGCGCACCTTCTAACCCTAACAAGTCGCCTTCGAGGCTCCCAGGTAAGCGAGTTTAGGGCCAGGGCGAAGCACAGCGTCAGCTATTGGCATAATTTCGTTGTAACACCAGGGGAACCGCAGGCGTCTTATTTATTTCCTTCCCAGCACAGTACAAGATCTCGCTCAGGCAGGATCCCGTATCAGCGCTCCGCTCCGCTGTGTGGGCTCCGGCGCGAGCAATTAACAGGCTCTGTCTCTCAGGCATTGGAGAGGAGAAACGCGGACCGGCAGCGCCCCCTGCAGGCCATTGCCTCATTGCAGCCAAGGCTTTCCTCTTAAAGGGGAAGTTGCTCTTAAGGTGGACTGGTCCGAGTAGCAGAGCGCTACTACTACTACTACTACTACTACTACTACTACTACTAATAATAATAATAAAGCAAAATTCCTTCATTCTCAGCGGATCGTTTTCATTACGGCTCGTCCGCGGTATTGATCCCCTCCAGGAATCTACTCGTCTCCTTTTAATAAGAAGGATTCCCTCTTCCGCCGCTCCCGCCCCGCGAATATCTTCAGATATCCGCACGGTTTGCATTGCCCTCTGTTTTTATTGCTTTGATATGGCATGTGTTGCTGACTTTATTAAGTTGGCTCAGACTGTTGCTTCCCTTTCCCTTCAATCTGATGTAAGTAAATCAATAAGGACAGATATAATACGGCGGGGAAGGGGATGGGGGGGGGGGAGGAGACCGGAACACAAGAGCAGAAAAACGGACTGATCGCTTCTTTATTCTTGTTTAGTCTTAAAACAGGAAATTTATAGACACTTGGCATTTATATAACGCTTTGGAACAGTCATGTCGCAGAAATGGAATTCCCCCCATCACCCCCTGACCACTGGCGATGCTGGCTGGGCTGAAGGCAGCTGGAGTCTCCCAGCCCAGCCTTAGAATGCCCAAGGCACTCCATTATAACCAACCTGGTGCCCTCTAGATATCGTCGGACTCCAACTCCCATCAGCCCCACACTCAGCGTGGCCAAAGCCAGGGATGATGGGAGTTGTGGTCCAGCAACATCCGGAGAGCATCACCTCGACGACCCCTGACTTTTCCTAGACATCCTCTTCATTTAAGAGGATGGCACTATCACGCCAATGTGGCAGAAGATGGATGGGAAATGGTGGGCAGAGGGTGGCTCCAGCAAGGCCAGTTTCTAGGGTAGGAGCGAGCGGCTCCAGCTGTGGCTTTTCCCGGCTCACAGCTTGCAGTCCCGGCGGCTCTGCTCTGCTATTCTGGAATAGAAACATCATTCGCCTGCAGATCGTGTCCTCTTCGTCTCACCACCTCAACCCAACCCTTAATGAAAACAAACTTTCTCCTGCTGCTGCTCCGGCGTGGTGTAGTGGTTAGTGTCTCGAATTAGGACCTGGGAGACCCAGGGTTCGGATCCCCACGGGGCCAGGAAACTCGCTTTGGGCTAGTCATGGCCTCTCTCTCGCTCTCCTACCTCACAGCGTTGTCGTGAGGATTAAATGCACGGCCCCTTAAGCAACTTGCAAGAAAAGGTGGGATATAGGCGCAACAAATAAAGGATAAATATCGCGCCCCGGCCAAGGTTCCGACGCAGCCTCCACCGTCCACCTAGCGAGCTTGCCACCGATTTCGGACGGATGCCCGCGGGGTATAGACGGGGATCGGCATTAGTGGGCTATGGAGAAGCGCGTCCCTCCGTACGCACGCAGGTAAGCCGAGGTCAGGAGGCCCGTCCAGGAAGCGAATCGCGGAGCTGAGTCTTGTGGAGGCATCGACGAGGACGCGAAGCTAAGAAAAGCTGGTGCAGCATCCTGTTTTCAGTCCTGGGTGCCTGTGGGGAACACCGAAGCAGCCCCGAGCCCTCTCCGCTCCTGCGGTTTCCAAGACTGGTCCTCGGCAGCATCCGCAACAAGTCCAGACCAACGCTGGCATCGGGCTCGCGAGGAAGTCCTTCTGAGAGCCGTGGGTCTTGCTTAAGCTGGGGCAGGATGGCTGTCTGCCCCAGCGAGAAGCAGGCTGCAGAACCAGCCGCAGAAGGAGCCACACAGCACGGCCAGCCAGCTGCTCCTCCCGGGGACGCGCTTGGTGCACCAGCCCTGCGCCCCCAACCCAGCCCGGATCTCCACGGCCCCGACGGCAGCTCGACACCCCCTGCCACCCTCTCCGGCCCCGACACCTCCCGGTCGGTTCTGAGCGCAAGCTCGGCTGCCGGGACCCGGCGGGTGAATTCCCCCTGCGCGGCCGACGCTGCCTCCTTTTTCCGTGGGCAGAAAGGATGGGCGAGGGCCAGGCGGCTCGCTGCCGTCGAGCCAGGAAGCGGGGCAGCCGACGCGCGCCAGGCGAGAAAGATCCGACGCCGCCGAGATGCAGGAGAAAGCAAGCGAGAAGACGCCGCTGGTCCTCGCTCCTTGCCTGCGTCTCTGTCTCTCTCTCTCCCCGGCTGCGCAGCCTGCAGAAGAGGAGCAGCGCGCAGGCTGCTTCCCGGGGCTGCGCCAGGGCTGGCACCGCGCCAGCGGCTGAGCGCTCCGGGGAAAGAGCAGCCGGCCCCACTCCCTCCCTCCCGCTCCCCCCAGAGCTCTGGCGGCCAGTTAACCCTTTCCGGACGCCTCTCGCCTTCCCTGGCACCCGCAGAAAAACAGCCCTGTGGCACGTCGCTGCTGCTGCTCCCGCCCTCTCCCGATCCTCTTGGATTCGTGCCAGCCCCGGCGAGTTTTTAACGAGCATCTCAGCTGACGCGAACAAGCCGCTGCGTCGGCTGCAAAGCGTGGCTGGTGTCCCTAAGCCTTCCCTCGCTCCCTCCCCACTTTCCCCCTCTCCCCTCCTGACATCGATCAGTTCCAGGGTTCCTCGGCCTCGGGACCTCTGGTCTATTCCGTCTCGGGACACGCAGGCTAAGCCGTAATGGAAAGAGCGCCTCTGGCAACGTACTGAGTGCTTTCCCTGCTCTGTATGAACCGTAGCCTAATCCCACGTACCGACTTGGGGCAAGGGTCGGGGGATACGGTCGCATCGCCAGGGTGTGGATCGCACGCACATCTCTGTTTCCCTTCCAAGGGACCAAACCTCTTTCCGAGGCTGACCCGTTTTCCTCCGCAGGCGAAAGAGCTGAACTGAAAGTACATAGGCGAATAAGGTCTACGGCAGGGGTTACACCACCTCAAGTGCCCCCCAGTCGTTTCGGACTACATTGTCCATGCAGGGTGGAGCTGATGGGAGTCCAAAACACCTGGATGTCCCCCGCTTGGTATATTCAGGGAACGGGAGCCTAGAGAGCATCACCCTGAGGCTAATAGCAGTTTGAGAACAAAGACCTCTGCAAGGCCAAAGTTCTTCATCCCTGGCCTAATAATTCTCTTTGAACAACTTCCCTCTTCCAGGAGAATATTCCATTTTGCAGGGAAAGGGGAAGAGGAAGGAGGCACTGAACACATTTCTAAGGCTTGTTAAAAATGATATGCAGCTAAAATCTGGATACCTGGAGAATATAAAGTGTAGTGGAGTTCTAGGAGCAATTGACTAAAATAGTGAAATTGTCACTGGATTCAGTTGCTTTGGGTTCTGCCTTTTGCAAAAAGAGGATCAGACAAATTCATGGAGGACAAGGCTATCAATTGCTCTCTCCTCCCAGCTCCCACCACTTACTGGTATTTACTGGTATTTAGAAGCAGATTGCTTCTACAATGGAGGTAGAACGTAGACACCATGGTTAGTAGCAGAGGGGGAGAAGAATGGTGCAAAACTTCAGCAAAGCAGATAAAAATATTATACAGGGAGCTAATTGTGAAACAACTGTGGAAATGTCTGCCTGATGCCAGAATAATGCCAAAGTTGGTCCCAGGAGATCCTCACTTGGGTCGGCCATATCATTATGACTGAAAAGGTACTCTCTATTCATCACCTATGTTTGGTGGGAAGGTTCCAGCAGACAAGCTGTTCAGGG